>NC_084843.1:49055321-49358351 GCF_033115175.1 Lepus europaeus | reverse complement strand
GCAAAATGCTGGGTGTTCTCTGAAGCTATTTCTACCCTTTCATCTACTTGAAATTATCAGTGAAATAGCAACTGCTCCTTGTGTGTGGAATTCGGCCAGATGAGTGTGGGGGAAGCCCCAGGCTGCTGATGGGCCCTAAGCCCCAAGTGATCCGATCTTAGAGTCACACTCACACATGCGTACTCATACACAGGTATGCACTGAAAAAGATAAGGGAAAGACTCAATATGATCAACTCTGTATAAGGATATCTCCTATTGGATTGCATGATCCAAGCTTAAAAGTGCACGTTGATTATTTGACAGCAGAAAGAACGCACTAATCAGAAACAAACTCCAAGAAAAACTAAAAGTGTCCTGAGTCAGGATTACAGTCCCTCAACTTCCCAGGATCTGGGTGCTGATCGTGCATCTCCAATAGAAAAAGCATGTCAACCTTTGGGTGGGCCGTTTTCTAATATCTATCTTTCTGATTGCACAACAGTGTATTGAACTAAGAAGAGGTCTCTTTTCAGAGACCCAAGGCAGAGACAACCTGAAAGCATTGTCTCCTCCGTACCTCTAGGCCTCCCTTTCCTTGTTGCTTTTGTTATGCATGAGCACTAGAAAGAAACAATGTGTGTGTGTGTGTGTGTGTAGAGTGGAAGAGAAATTACATATATATGCATAGACATATACATGCATTCATACATACATTCATACTTACATATAGATGATTTTTTTTTTCTTGAGGATGCAACCGTCTGCATATCCATGCCAGAAACATCTCAAAACATCTGAACCTCTGTCTGGCTTATCCCATGATGGAGCCAGAATTTAGGAAGCCAACCAGGAAGACTCTCAGGGCCTGATCTTTCACAAAGGCCTCAGACATCAGGCAAACTCTGCAGGGCCCAGGGCCCAGGAAGAGCACGTTTCCTCTTTAGGGACTGTGCAGCATCATGTCTCTGGTTGTTTTAGTTCTCCATCAGACACAGACCCCGGTGGAGTCTCAGGCAGACATTCAGTCTCATTTTCTGCCACAGCTAATCCCTCACCTGAGAATTACCCTGTCCCAAGGCAAGCTGAATGAGTTGGAGATGGTCAGTTATGTATTCTAAACTTCTTTCACCCCTAGGTCAGTGTCTAAATCCAGTGCTCATCCCTCCTCTTCTTATTTCACCCACCTAAATTTTACCCCAATTTACAGTGTAATCATCAAACTTCAGCAAACCGCCAAGAGAAGAATGGAGCCTTAGAAGGTAAACTTACAAGAGTAAACTATCTGTCCTTCTAAAAATAGGGACTGTGCTACATTAATAATTAAAGATCAACAAAAGACACATGCAAGTTTAATATTGGAAGGCTCTTTAATTAAAGCTCATCTGGACAGGATTTTAAGAACAGTTTTTGGGAGTAGGGAATTGGCCAGAGGTTAGGATGCCACTTGGTATTCTGCATCCAACATCAGAGTGCCTTGTTTGAGTCCCAGCTCAACTTCTGATCCTGTTTCCTTCCAGTGTGCACCCTGGGAAGGCAGCAGATGATGGTTCAAATATTCAGGTTCCTGCCACCCCTGTGGGAGACTCAGATGTAATTCCTGGCTCGTGGTTTCGCCTGGTCCGGCCCCAACCAGTTGTGGGCTTGTGGAAATTGAACTAATGCATAGAAGGTCTCTGTTTCTCTGTCTCTCTGCCTTTCAAATAAACTAAAAATATATAAATAAATACATTTTTAAAAAGAACAAGCTGAAAAACACACACAAACAATTAACAGGAGGGGGAAAAAAAAACTGTTTCGTGGTACTCAACACCTCCTTGGATGCTTGCTACGGATTTGTGAGTTGTTTTGCAAAAAGACAGGCTTTCGATGTTTTTGTGAAGTTACAGATCTTTAATATTCCAGAGGGCTTTGGTCTGTGAGCAGCCCCATGCTACTTGCCAAATCCTGTATTATGCTCTTTCCTTTCCTCTAGAGGGGGTACCTTTCGAGCATTTGTACTGTGTGGCATAATGGACAGAGCATGGGCTTTGAAACTGACAAAACAGGCTCCATTCTCAGGACTGCCATTCATTAGTCTGGTGATGTTGGCTCTGGGCCTCGGTCTCCTCATCTGTAAAATGGTGAGATATGTGGAAAAGATGAAGTGACACTGTTGCTTGGACAGGGCCTGCCAAGCAACAGTGGTAAGAAATGTCTGCCATCATTATTATTATCATTATCTTATCATTATCATCATTATTACTATCAACACAAGTGACTAAAGCCAGAGTGCTGTATGTTGCCACCTGGAGGTGGAAAATGAACAGTTCTTTTGCCAAGCCTCAAAAAAAAAAAAAAAAAAAGAATGATATGACAAGGAATGATAAAGTTACTGTAACATCCACCCGAATCATATTTTTAGTACTTCATTAACATTGTTTCTATTATTTTTGGAATCTCCCACACGTTTCTGCAGAATTATAAAAAAATTATGGATCATAGGTTTCAGGCTGGCATAATCTGTGCTTCATTGCAATTTGCCATATGTAGACATGTTCTCTATATTTAGCCTAGGAATATAAAAATTTAACCAGGTTGCCAAAATGTCAGAATTTTTGAAACTTTGAATATAGTCTAAATTCTGGTTTACAGAGGAAATAATACATCCAGAAAAATTAACATACTAGGCTAAATTGATCTCAGACCAGAATTGGAATTTCCTCATTTTTTAATAATTAGTTCATAGAAAACTTACATAAGACTCAAAGGGTCTGAATTTCCTTAAGATGCCCATGAAGCACATTGAATTGTTTGGTAAGCTGAAAGTAGATACAACTGGAAAAGATACGAAGCCGTCTTTCACCTTGGCCGTATCAGCCCAGTCCCATACTCTCCTTCAAAGAACACCAGAAGCAGGAGCAGCCTGAAGACGTAGGATCCAGCACTCCTTTCTGAAGTCCAGGACAGTGTTTACTTTTCAAATTGTGTGTGAATAAAGGAGAAGGAGAAGAAAGAGAGGAAGAAAGAAAGAAAAAGGGATAGGGAGGACAAATCCCTTTTTTTGTTATCTGAGAACTTCATAATCTTTTCCAAAGAATATTCCTTCATTTGTCACTATATATGGTACTGTATTTATGTTCTCACGTGGCAACTATCTGGGAAGATCCTGCATACTTATATGATGACATCTAACTACTCAACTGAACGGGAGCTCTGTTTTCCAAAAGGCATATGTGTACTGCGATGATCCATTTGGGAGAGGGTTTGAAAATATTCTTCTATGATTTTTTTTGTCATTGTCGGTTGCTTACTTGTATTCAAGAAATGAGCTTATTTTTCTGGGGAATTAGCTTGATAAGGTAGCTATGGAAATGTTTTAGGAATCTAAAGGGAGCCTATGAAGAATGTAGTCCAAAAATAGTTCCTTACATGCTACAAGATTAACACCACAGACCACAGACATTTACACATACGTGCACATATGCACCCACTCACTTGCTAAGATAAGCAATTCATGGTTACTAATAAAGAGTGCTGGGAGACCTCCCCTTGTGCCTGGTGCTCAGTGCCTGCTCCCACCCCTTCTCTCGATCCTTTTCTCCCAGCTTCCTGACATCTGTCCCCAGTTCACTGTCTTCCAGGATAGCCCCCCCCAACACACCTTTCCAGGGGAAGAACCATGCATTTGTAACCATGAGTCACAATTCAATGCTTGCTTTCTGAGTCCATTGCTGGTCCTCAATTTTGGTCTCCACAGTATTTTAAAAAGAATTATTTATTTATTTCGCAGAGCAGGAGAGAGAGAGAGAGACAGAGAGATCTTCCATCGGCTGGGAACCAATGGCTGCAATGGCCAGGGCTGGTGCAAGAGTTGGCCTAGATCACTACACAATCATCTTCTCCTGGACTTACTGTGGCTGATCCTGCCCAGCAATTTATTGAGCGTCAATTATGTACCAGGCACCATAATCAGCATATAACTTACTACAGGTTGTGTATAGTACTGCAGTTAACAATATTGGCTCTGAAGGCAGGATGATTTTAGCTCCACTATTTCTTAGCTGTATGATTTAGAACAAGGCAGTTAATATCTCTGTGCTTCAGTTCATTGTCCATAACCTGAGGATCATAATACCACCTACAATTTAGTTTCAGTCATAATCAAATGAAGTAATGAATACAAATCACCTCAACATGCTTGTCACTCAGTGGATGTTAGTTACAATTATTCTACATACAAGCCCACAGGTACTTCATAACAAGTTTATGCCATGGACATGTTTATACCCATTTCACATATGAAAAATAAAGCTAGAGAGGCTTATAGATAAGTAACCTTCTTAATTAAGGCCAACTAGTAGAGCTAGGACTTGAACTCAGGTCTATCTGACTCTAAATTCACTCATTCAATAAGTATTTGTTTACTACCCAAGAGGTGCTGGTGTTTGGTGCACTAAACCATGTCAATATCCCTGCGTACTAGGTGTTGGTAGCCTGCTTGTAGAGTCTTCTCCACCCACTCTGGCCACAAGAGTAAAGTTACTACCAAAAGTGTGAGATGCTCCACTTTCTGACTTCCTCCAAAAGACTTTCCCAAACTGGATCCTCCCACTCTATTTTCTCAACTGCTTCCTACAGGGAGAAAATTCAAGCTCCTAGAGTGGGCCAAGTAACAAGACTGAAGGATCCTGGGTTTCATAGTAGCGGCTTGGTACAGAGCCCCTAGGAGAATTACCAGACCAGGAACACATGTATGAATGTTTAGTGGAGAGATAAAAAGAATAGTAGGTTGACCACTGAAATGAGGACTTTAGTTACAGCAGTTAGCACTGGCTAATATGACTCATATGGTCCTGTATAATCCCACGCTTAGGTCTGCCCTTGAATCTCATGTTTTACTATAATGAACTGCTTTCAGTACTCTTTCTCCCCCTTTGAACATCTGCTACTCTAGTCCCTCTCAGGCTTGGCTGGGTTCCCTTGAAAATGGTACTGAGATATAGATAGGCTTGCAAGTGTTTGGGAGAGGTAGCATCAGTGAATGCTAAAGGAGGAGGAAATAATTTATGAGACAAAGCTTTCAGAAAACAATCATATCTGACACCCATGAAAGAAAATAGGGCTGGCCACCTAGGTCCTCAGAGCTGACAAAATTTTAATCACCTCAATGGGGAGCTCCAGAGAAGATTGCCTCTCAGACAAGTCTCATGCTATATAGAAGTGCTCAGACCTTAGTACTGTGGGTGTTCTTGGTCATGGACTGGGCTACCTGGAAAAAGCATGGTCTGGCCTTCAAAGCTGATGCAGATCCCAAAGGCTGTGCAGCCAGTCAGCTGCTTTAGTGGTTGTCCCTGAATGGCCAGTTCTTTCTTAACTGGAGACCCAAGCATCTAAGTGACACACCACCACTTGGATGCACTCTGTCTTCAAATGTCTCTTTGATCTAGAACTGGGTCATTCCTCTTCATTTTGAAAAGTGTGTCGTAGGCATCATTTCCCCAAGGAAGCTTTTGCTGATTCCCCAAATTCAACTTGGGCACTTTAAGGTAGAAGGGCTCCCAGAGACATTCATGTCCTACTCCGCAGAAGCTATAAATATATTTAATTACATAACATTGGAAAAGAAGGTTGCAGATGGCATTAAGGTTGCTAATTGACTGGTGTTGACATAGGGAAACTATCTTGGATTGTACAGATGTACCCAGTGTGATAAAAATCAGTCATTAAAGGTAGAAGAGGAAAGAAGAGAAATAGATTGAGGATACTCTGATGTGAGAAAGTCTTGACCAGCCATTGCTGGCTCTGATTAAAAAAAAAAAGAAAAGAAAAAGGCTTTTTGTCAGCCAAGGAATAGCAGGTAGCCAGAAAATGGATCTTCCCCAAAAGCCTCTAGAAAGGAATTGGTCTTTTGCGTATACCTTGACTTTAGCCTGGTGTGATCCATTTCAGGCTTCTGACATCTAGAACTAGAAAAAAAAATTTGTGGTGTTTTAAGCTACCAAGTCTTTGGTAGTTTGTTTCAACAGCAATAAATAAGAGTACATCTGAGCTGTCAAGCGATGTGTATTTCTTTAATAGTAGCATATTTCTGCATCATTACTTAATAGTTCACATAGCAGATGCTTAATAAATATTGAGTTATTCCAGCCTACTCCACACTATCTAACCATGAATATGTCATGTTGGACAGTGACAAAATGATCTCTAAGTCACCCTATCTTTAGTTATCTCTGGTTCACAGTTCTATAAATAGGTGTTTAACATTCTCTTCTTTTAGAACCAGTTCTGGGCAAAAAGCTGGTGCTTTATTAAGCTAAAGAGACAAGGAATGAATGGATTGTCACAAAGCAGTTTTATTTACTTGTTTGTTATCATCAAGAAACAAAAATCCCAACTACAGTTAGTCTCAATAATAGAGAGGAAGGGGCTAAAAAATCCAAAACAGAAGACCATGTCTCAAAAATACTAATTTGGTTTTAGAATATCTTTCTGCTATTAGCAGATTCACAATTATTTCAGAATGACTACTGAGGTCATACCTTTATAAGCTTCATATTATAAATTGTCTTACTTTCCTAAATTAAATTTAGAATAGATTGATTTACAAGGAGATATTCATAATCTGTCATGACTGCTATTTGCTTAGTCCACTGTGTTGGTTGGGGGAAGAGGAGAGGATAAAGAGAAAAGGAAGGATGAGTCAGAGGCCATGGCAGATAGGCCAGGCAAGCCTCACAGAGCGGTGTGACTTACGGGGGATGTGAGGATTATGGATATTTTCATTTCAGTTTCCTGCCTAGCTTCACCTCTTCATCTAATATTAATTCCACTGCTTTCTATTTGGGATCTGCGTCTCCCCCATCTTTCATCCTTATGCATCAGGAAGGGCCATTCTACCCTCAAGCTGTTGCATAATCCTATGGACTCAGTCTCATGCCAATCACACATTCTGTTTCTCTGGTCTTAGTGATCCGTACAAGGTTAACCACTTGATGCAAGTCTCGATGATCAGATATTGGTCCAGAATGGGGGCAGGAAGGGGGAGACTGGTGGAAATAGATATCTTCTCTCTCCACTTTGAAAAGTGTTAAAATTTAGGGTTGATTTAGATCTACTGATCACCATCTTGCCAGGACCAAAGGCAAGGCTGAGTAAAAGTGGAGCTAGTGGATGGTGCAGCAGGACCTAGCTCTGGAGAATGCAACATCCTTAATTGGATTATTCAAGCCCCTGGACCCTGCTTGCCTGAAGGCTATACTATCTTAAACTCTAAGTTAAATGAGCCAGTAAATATCTGCTTGTGTTTAGGTAAGGCTGAGTTGTATTTCTGTGAAATGAAAACTAAAATTTCTTGACTAATACAAGGAGTCCAGCTGGCACCATGGCTCACTAGGTTAATCCTCTGCCTGCGGCACCAGCATCTCATATGGGCGCTGGGTTCTAGTCCCGGTTGCTCCTCTTCCAGGCCAGCTCTCTGCTGTGGCCTGGGAGGGCAGTGGAGGATGGCCCAAGTGCTTGGGTCCTGCAAAAAATGGGAGACCAGGAAGGGACACCTGGCTCCTGGCTTCAGATCGGTGCAACTCCAGCCATTGCGGCCATTTGGGGGGTGAACCAATGGAAGGAAGACCTTTCTCTCTGTCTCTCTCTTTCTCTCTCTGTCTATAACTCTACCTGTCAAATAAAAAAAATACAAGGAGTCATCTCAGGCTTGCATGCAAACCCATAAGCTTAAAACTGAAGTCTTGAGAAATAATCAGATCCAAGGGAGCTAACTTTGATTAAGCAAATGTCAAAGACATTGATGTCTAATATAGAATACTAATGTAATAGACCCTTGCAGCCATCTATAGTATTAACATCTTCCTCCTAGAGTATCCATTTCCTAGAAATAGATGAGTTGAAAGTCAAATCAACACCCAAAAGGATGCTTCAAAATTGGGAATCAGAACAAAGAAAGGTGGCTAATTTAGACCTCTTTATTTGAGACAAGATGACGACTTACAATCCACATTGCTTCCACCCCCCACTCTCTCCAAAAAGACCTGTGTTTGAACCTACCAGGTTCAGCACGTTTCTTCTCTAAACCTCATTCCATAATCCTCAGACTTCCTTTTTATGCATCAGATTGACCACCCCTCTTGTGTCCACAGAACCTAATCAATTGTTTTGACTCTCCTTTCTGCAAACATTCAGATTCCATTTTCTGAATTACAATAACTTTGGTTTGCTGTTTCACGATCTGATTGACATTACACCTGTTTTAACACTTTCCAGACACACATTTATAGGAAATTTCTTGATTTGCACTCATAGGTACACAATTTCACCCAGTGATGGTGATTCACTGAGGACGACAGAGGGATGGACACATCACTATTGTACCGAGTACTGCCTCAGTGGGGAAAGCTAGTGATGACTTGGGGAGATCTTGTATATTTGCCTACACAAATTCCCAAGTATCTAAGCCCTTATCATTCTAAGTTGAGGCAAAACTCTTAACAGCATGATAACATCACAGATCTCAGGTGTATAATTCAATGCATTTTGACAAATGTATACATCCATATAGCTAATATCCAAATCAAGATATAGAACAATTTCATAACCCCAGAAAGTTCACAGTGTGCTCTTTTTTTAATTTGAGAAACATAGAGACAGAGAGAGAGACAGATAAATGGAGAGAGAGAAAGCTCCCATCCTCTGATTCACTCCCTATATGCACATGATGGTCAGGACTGTACTGAGGCTAAAGCTAGGAGCTGGGAACTCAATCCAGGTCTCCCACATGGATGGCAGAAATCCAATTACTTGAACCATCACTCCAGCCTCGCAGTTTCTTCAGAAGCTGAATTTGGTAGCCACAGATTGAAATAGAACCCAGGTACTCTTATGTGGGACACAAGTATCTTAGCTGCTAGGCTAAAGGCCCTCCAAGGGGCTCATTTTTTTAATTAAACTTTTATTTAATGAATATAAATTTCCAAAGTACAGCTTATGGGTTACAATGGCTTCCCCCTCCCAAAACTTCCCTCCCACCCAAAACCCTCCCCTTTCCCGCTCCCTCTCCCCTTCCAATCACATCATGATTCATTTTCAAATCTCTTTATATACAGAAGATCAGTTTAGTATATATTAGGTAAAGATTTCAACAGTTTGCCCCCATATAGCAACAGAAAGTGAAAAAAAATACTGTTGGAGTACTAGTTATAGCATTAAATAAGAGTGTACAGCACATTAAAGACAGAGATCCTACATAATATTTTTTTTAAAAATTAATTAATTTTCTATGCCATTTCCAATTTAACACCAGGTTTTTTTTTTCATTTCCAATTATCTTTATATACAGAAGATCGATTCAGTATATAATTAGTAAAGATCTCATCAGTTTGTACCCACGCAGAGACACAAAGTGTAAAAATACTGTTTCAGTACTAGTTATAACATCACTGCACATTAGACAACACATTAAGGACAGATCCCACATGGGATGTAAGTACACAATGACTTCTGTTGCTGACTTAACAATTTGACACTCCTGTTCATGGTGTCAGTAATCTCCCTAGGCTCTAGTCATGAGTTGCCAGGGCTATGGAAGCCTTAAGAGTTCACTGACTTTGATCTTATTCCGATAGGGTCATAGTCAAAGTGGAAGTTCTCTCCTCCCTTCAGAGAAAGGTACCTCCTTCTTTGATGGCCCCATTCTTTCCACTGGGATCTCACTCACTGAGATCTTTCATTTAGGTTTTCTTTTTTTTTTCTTTTCCATGGTATCTTGGCTTTCCATGCCTACAATACTCTCATGGGCTCTTCAGCCAGATCTGAATGCCTTGAGGGCTGATTCTGAGGCCAGAGTGTTGTTTAGGACGTCTGCCATTCTATGAGTCTGCTGTGTATCCCACTTCCCATGTTGGATCTTTCTCTCCCTTTTTGATTCTATTAGTTAGTATTAGCAGACACTTGTCTTGTTTGTGTGATCCCTTTGATTCTTAGACCTATCAGAGCCATCGAATGTGAACTGAAATTGATCACTTGGACTAGTGAGATGCCCAAATGCCCATCAACAGTAGACTGGATAAAGAAATTATGGGTTATGTACTCCATAGAATACTATACAGCAGTAAGGAACAATGGAACCCAGTCGTTTGCAACAAGATGGAGGAATCTGGAAAACATCATGCTGAGTGAGTTAAGCCAGTCCCAAAGAGACAAATATCATTTGTTTTCCCTGATGGGCGACAACTGAGCACCAAAGGGGAAACCTGTTGAAGTGAAATGGACACTATAAGAAACAATGAACTGATCAGCTCTTGTCCTGACTCTAGATGTACAATGTAATACTTTATCCTTTTTAGTATTTGTTGTTGTTGTTGTTGTTGTTGTTCTAGTACTAGTGGTTGAACTCTGTAATTAACACACAATTATTCTTAGGTGTTTAAATTTTAACTGAAAAGTGATCCCTGTTAAATTTAAGAGTGGAAAAAGAGAGGGAGGAGATGTACAATTTGGGACATGCTCAATCAGACTTGCCCCAAATGATGGAGTTAGAAATGTGCCAGGGAATTCCAATACAATCCCATCAAGGTGGCATGTACCAATGCCATCTCTCTAGTCCAAGTGATCAATTTCAGTTCACATTCGATGGCTCTGATAGGTCTAAGAATCAAAGGGGCTCATTTTAATACCAAAGTTTCACACATGACAAAACAATTTTTCTTAGTATGTATTGATTCAGAAAATACATCTCAACGGAAAGCTAGTAGTAATTCAGTAATGTTCTTACAATAATTATTTAAAAGTCACAACTGAATGGGAATATTTGATAAATAGAAGAACCATTCATGTTGCATTTAAGCTATTACTTATTTGAAGAACAGATAATGCTTAGTATCTAAGAGCATTCAAATGCCTTAAGAAATAACCTTCTAGCCATCTTCCCATGGGTCTAGTGTCTTAGAGATTAATGGTTTCTCCTTTAGCAATTCCATATTATGTACAATCATGAGTATTTGGCTGAAAGCTAGAAAATATATGGAAAAGTACAAAAAAAAAATCACCAATTTGCTTTGTGACCATTGGTATAAAGAATCTACAGTAGGTGGGTTAAAGATCTATCTTCACCATTTATTAATTAAATATAGGCAAAGTATTAATTCTTTTAAAATCTTAATTCTTCCCTTCTATTGAACTAGAAGGGCTACCTACCTTACCGTGATTATGAAGATAAAATTGGATAGCAGAGGAGAACCTTGGAAACCCTAGTGTTCATTCTGATTGCTACTCAATCATTATAGTATTAAAAGGAACATATTTTACCGAAGTATTCCATCCCTTGTTCTTTTATCTGACAAGTCACATGCTAACTTATATGGGTAGTCCCTAAGCACAGGACAAAATGTTCCTTCCATTAAAAGGAAAAATTAATGAAATTTAATCCTGATTCAAAATTTTTAACTCCTTCACATTATATTTTCAGAGTCTCAGCCAGATATTCTTAGAAGTGGGCTATAGTCTTGGAATTGGACCCTATAATCCATGGGTATGTATCTGAATTTCACAAATGAAGGCAGAAGAGTAAAACTGATCCGTGATTTACTAACGCAGACTTTTGCAGTCAAGTGAGGACTCAAGTTCAGTTCTTCTGTCTCCAGCTTCCATATCTTTTGCTGGTACTGATTTTTGAAAGAATATGTTACACTAAAATATTTTTCACTGTCTCACTAAACACAGTAAAAACTAAAACCTCTCTAGATCTTTAATCATATCCCTAGTTAAGAAAGTATAACTGTGTAAATGTTCCTTGTTGACAGTTACTACTCATCTCGGTATTTCTTAGAAATGTTTTTTAATTGCCCAAGAGACTGAAACTTTCATTCTCCCCATCTCTCTATAATTCACTTGTGAGGGTGGGTTGGGCAACTAACAGCCTTAACAGGCCATCCCAATTGCACAAGCTCTGCCATGGCCATTCTCCACCTGTGAGTGAGCCCCTTAGGGTCATAGCTGTGCACTGCCTCTGATATTCAGGGACTTAGAAAGCGCCCAGCACACTGTGGAGTTCCCAGGAGGGAAATATTAAATTAAGTGATTTCAGAGTAACCAGAGCAGAATAGCAGGTGAAGCAACCTGTCCAGTTAAGTTATAAAACACACCTTCAGTGGTACCCTAGGGAGCAAGAAATGTGGCTTTCTCTGTCTTCAAATCCACACTGGTAGAGATGAGAAGGGGCACAAATAGAAGCAAACTTTGTATTTCCCATATTCGATTCATATCATAGCCACAGGCTTTGATGCAAATGCTGCAGGGTTGATCATTAAGCTGAGCTGGAAATGAACAATGCTGCCAAGTTGGCCCTGTTGTCATTTGAGTCTCTATAATTGTCAAAGGGTCAATGACAGATGCTGTTAGTTGCTAGGTGAAGCAAATGCACTTTTCATTAACCTAGGGAAGCAAAACAATATTTCCAGTACTTCAAAAGGATTGTATTAGGTAAACTCTACTACTAAATGCACAATCGATAACTTCAGGCTCAATCACTCATAATCATTCTACTTGGAACTATTCAAGATGATTAATAATAAAACTTATCAGTACAGTATATTTTTATCCATGCTCTCAATATGACTACAAATTTCATCTGTTGAAGTCTACAAATTACAAATTTAATTAAGCACTGGATAAGAGATTAAGATCTGACTCACATGCCCTGTAAGTAAATTCTTTTGATAAAAATAGCTTCCATTTGTTGAGCACTTACTTGTCAGACAATTGTAAAAATGTACCATGCATAACTCATCTCTTTATTCTTAGAACTCCATAAGGTTAGCATTGTCAACTACATACAGCTGAGGAAACTGGCCCAGGATGGCAACATCGCCAGGTGTGGCGATCCCAAACCTGAACCTTCTTTCAACCACAGGAGAGAGCATTTGGGTTGTTCTACACCAGTTGTTTGTCTTTCAAAGGCTACTATAAGTTGTGCTGTTCCCATGGATCTTTCTTTGAGTGTTTCCTGCTATTTCCTAGAAAAAAACATGAATTTCAGGATTGAGTGCCCCAGTTCTGCCATTTATTGACTACTTCATCTTGGATGATCCATTTAACCTGTATGAACGTCACTTCCCTTGTTGTACAGGGGTTGTTAATATTAGATTATGGGGCTTTTCAGAGGATAAAGGGGGTGCTGGAGCAGCTCACATGGAGTATCTGGCACAAGCCAGGAGTTACTACTTGCGGGGGACTTTTTCTTTGTCGGACACTGTGATGAATGTTTTGCACTCATTATTTCATATGATACAGCAACACTGTGATGTGGTTGCTAACACCATCCCCACTTTGCGTCTTCAATCCCCACAGTGAGGCTTCACAATGCTGGGTGGTTGGACCAGTGAAAACATCAGCAAGTGGCAGTCAGTCAAGCAGTCTGACTCCAGCATCCACACTCCTGGCCACTATGGGGAGGGCTTTAGAACCATAAGAGAGACATGAAATCAACTTAGTGGTTCATCATTAGCATTTTGAAAGGAGTGATTGATTGACTGATTAACTGGTGGGGCAGACAGATAAAGAGAACTCCTAACTGCTTGTTCACTCCTCAAATGCCCCAAGTGTTGAGGGCTGGCTGAGCTTTATTTGGCAGACAGAACTCCATCTAGGTCTCCCACATGGGTGGCAGGAACCCAATTACTTGAACCATCACCTGCTGCCTTTGGGTCTGTATTAGTGGGAAGCTAGAATTGAGAGCAGAGCCAGGAATGGAACCCAGGCAATGGAACTGAACAAAGTACTCACACCATTATTGGCATTTCAAAATGAAGCAGAAGAACAAGTATAAGATAGAATAGAAAAGATCAGTATATCTCAGACAGTGTAGGTAAATATAAGATGAAAACTTTGTCTCAAGTGGGTGCATGTGTGTATGTACTATGCCATGTTGTAGTGTATTTCTTACTGTGAATTCTGAATCACATGTAGTGCACTATATTCTCTTAAAGGAATAAGTTCTCCAAAGTAGATCATTCTCTCCCATTTACAAGGAACATGTCATGTTGTTTTAGCCTTAGCCTTAAGGATATGGATAATGTCAGTGTGGTTCTCTTCAGGCCCAGTTGATCACCCAATCATTACCTCTGAGTCTCTTCTGATATTCTGTGACAATGACTTTAACTTGAGTTATTTCATTTATTTATTTAATAAATATTTAGTACTTATGTGCTAGGTCTTAAAACTAGGCAGAGGATTCACTGGTAAACAGAAGACGTAGTTCACCACTCAAAGAGCTTTCAACCTGGGGGAAAGCCTGAAACCAAACACAAAATGACAATACAATAAACTCTCTAGCCACATATGGAAAGGGTTCTGTAGGATCTTATAACCCAGGAGTAAAAGCATAGCACAGCTGAATGTACAGAGAGAAAACTGAATTAGGGCAGGGGTAGCATAGAAATTTTCTTGAAGAAAAAATTTTCAACTTGAACATAAAGGCTAGAGAAGGACGCAAGAACTTAGGTCAGTGTGCAAGGTAGAAGGAAAGATGATGAGAAGACCTAGAAGTGAAAGAAAGAGGGACCAAGGGTACTGAAGGGCCATGTCAGTTAGAACGTGAGGAACAAGGGATCTGGAGAGGGGCCAGGAATTCTTAGGCCCCAGCTGTTGTTAGATCTTCAGCAAAAAAAGAAGCTACCACTAACTGAAAATTGCTGCAGAAGTGCTCATGTTAGGTCATGTCTACCCAAACTCCTAAGATGCAGTCCTGGTTTTTTATCGTCTCCTGGGCCATCGCCCCTGAATGACCTGAAAGCAGCAAGCTAGGGCATAGGCTTGACTCGTTCTCATTCCTAGCAACCCTGGATTTCAGGGGTCCTGCAGAATCCGGAAGATAATAACAGGACAGGGAATCTCATCCTCTTCATCCTCTTCCCATCCTCTCACTAACTTGTAAGCTTGGATTTGGGATTGAGCAAGACCTTGCAATGTGCACTGAACAGGTTGTTTGGTCCCTTTCATCCTCAGTTTGTTAACTTACAAAGTGAGGAGACTGCTTGCTCCTGTCTTAGGTCCTGGGCCCAAATTAAGGAACACATAAAATCTTGGCACATAGAAATTGTTCAATAAACTGGAAGTGTTATTTTAAAAACTTACTGGAATCTTATCCATATACTTGGAGGGGGAGTGTTTCATTTTATTATAGACACTAATTTCATAATTTTTTCCTTTGATAAAAAGATCACTGAAGAACATTTATGTTATTCAGTTACACATTAAGCAACACAGGGAGACAAAAAAAATCAAAGATGCACCAAGTCCAGTTAAGCCAAGAAAATCAGTGTTAATATTTATCGATGGTTTACAGTATTACTATTTGCCTATTTCCCTTATATAAAAATCTTCCCACTTGCTTCTTTTCTTAGGCTGTTGGAATGATGGATGATGAAGGTTTCTCAAATGCTGGAGAGACTGAAGTAATTTCCTACATAATATACCACAAACAGATTTAGAAATGTCACTTTTAGATGCAATGATGCATATTGAAATTTTCCATGCAATGGATTAGATAGTAGCATGACTAAGTTGAACGGCCAGTGATCTAAAATGCCTCCTTTATGTTTCATATGCTGAAATATTAATAAAGTAGAAAATCAAAATGAGAGCAATTTAGGGATTCTCATGCCCCCTGATTACAGGCTCATTTCTGTGGGTCTAATTTCAGACAAAGAAAGTAACCCAGCAGGGAAAATAGAATGACAAAAGGAACAGGAAAAAGGAATAGAAGCAAAATAAAGGTTCAGCCTCAAAGTACCCTATCTCCATGAAACAACACTATCACAGTCCTCCCTCTTAGCAGAATCCCCAGCTGAGCCACTGGGCTGCTCTATCAAAAATTGGCAACCCTTGTATACTGCAGTACATCACTCACTGTGTATTGCCAACTGGAAAGAAAGCTTCAGTTTGCACTTTAGAACATTCTGGTGGGAGATCACTTCTCTGTGATGTCTGAAAGCCAAGTTCCCCAAAAGGACTACAGGGTCTCTTTTTGCCCTGCCTTTTTATGGACCTGTTCCATGGATGAGAATGCCTTCTTCCTAGTAGTCAGCTGGTATACTAGAGAAAAAGTCCATCTGCCTCCCTCCAAGGGGTGAATAATGGGGTGAGGCTTGGCAGTTCTGACACTGCAGGGTGGGATTTTTCTTGGAACTGGAGAATGGAAAGAACACAAAGAGCATGATGAATTCTGATAGAGGCTGAAGGCTTCTTTACGGTGCCAGGGACAATACCTTAACTCAAATATGGGAGCAACAAAAGAGACTTGATGGATTCATGTTATCCAAAAGGCAAAATTTAGAATATCTGACTCAGATGTCCAGATGATT
Organism: Lepus europaeus; assembly: GCF_033115175.1. Taxonomy (NCBI): domain Eukaryota; kingdom Metazoa; phylum Chordata; class Mammalia; order Lagomorpha; family Leporidae; genus Lepus; species Lepus europaeus. The sequence continues at coordinate 49,342,024 of NC_084843.1, read as the reverse complement.
GTAGCTGACTCTTTTTCTCTCCCTTTGCTGGTCAGATTGCTCCTGCATTGTTTTGCATTTGGGCAGGCTCTCCCCAGGGATGGCAAAAGTGACCACAAACAGCACTAAACTTATTCCTCCCCAGTTTCAGTAATCCCAGCAGCCATCTTGGGACCAGGTCTGAGCCATGTACCCAGAAATGGATATGGATGATTCTGTAAAGAAAAATTCAGATTCTGTTCCCAGAATAAGGTGAGAGGGACTTGATACAGGTAAAAACCAGCAAAATAACTACCTGCTAGGCCATTTGCATGATCCTTTTAATCAACTAGATGCAGAAATGTCATAATCAGAGCTAACCCATTATTTATTCCTTTATACATTGACACATAAGCTATGATTTCTGCATAAGACAGTCTCAACAAGGGCCAATGTTGTGGCACGGTGCATTGTCGCCACCTGAGATGCTGACATCCCATATGGGCACTGCTCCACTTCCAATCCAGCTTCCTGTTAATGTACCTGGGAAAGCAGTAGAATGTGGTCCAAGTGCTTGGGCCACTTCTACTCATGTGGGCGACCCAGATGGAATCCCAGGCCTCTGGATTCGGTCTGGCTCCACCTCAGCTGTTGCTGCCATTTGGGAAGCAGATGGAAGATTGATATTTCTCTTCTGTCTGTTTGTCTGTATCTGTGTCTCTCTCTCTCAATAACTGCCTTTCAAAAAAATAAATAAAATCTTTATGGAAAGAAAATGTCAATGACATTATGATACTCTGGGATACCTGAGTGCTGTGCTGTTTTGAAACTTAAATAGAATACCAATAGAAATGCCAAGTTTTTCCTGTGAGTGTTCTGACACAAGGTACTTTTATACTCATCTAAATCAAGAGACAGTCTTCTGTAGCTCCAAAGTAAAGCCAGGATCCTGCTCGCTTTCTTCCTTCCCTCTATCCTTCTTTCCTTGTGTGTGTGTGTATGTGTGTGTGTGTATGAGAGAGGGAGGGAGAGAGAGAGAGGGAGGGAGAGAGAGAGAAACTTTCTTGCTTCTGGCCTCCTTCATGTTTCTCCCCATTTTTCTGACCATATTTAGACTAGTGATTCCCAAATATTTTAAAAAGAACTCCTTTCTAAGATAACAGTTTATAAATGTTTCATAACAGTAGTTGACTCTATCCTACACGCATATACTGACTAATAAAATACATGCTGTCAAATTAAGTTAAATTAATGTTATTCATATAATTTATAGCATATTTATTATATCAGAGCCATTTATGTATGAAAAATGAGTAGTATGTGTATGTGTAAGATACATTTCATCTATATAAAGATATGTAGATCTCTTACAAGAATTCAATAAATTCTTTATCTAACGGGATCAGCCATTGGATCAGGTGTCCTTGGAATGAAACCCTTGTAGCCCTGGTGTTTGTTTCAGCCCAGTAGGCCAAAGCCTCCCAGTGTAACGTCAGAGCCCACATTCAGCTAACATAGAGAACCAATCAGCAGCAAAGAGAGTCGGCACAAGGCTCTACCAAGATGGCGACCTACCAGGTCCTCCAGACACTGAAAATGGCTGTGACTGTCTAAAAGTATGCACTCTCTGGTGAAGGCATCTGCTGAGAAGAGGGAAGTGGGAAGTGTTGGTCTAAGGCCTATCTCCCAAAAAGCGATGAGAATCTCATCAAAGGCACAGCATCACGCTTTCCATCAGGATACAAAGATAGCAAGGGAACATTTATACTGAAAGGGAAATTTGTTCAAAAAGTAGAATGGAATGCAAATACAGTTTTTGAGGCAGCATATTCGACTATGGAGCTGGCAAGCACGTCTGGAGTTCATGGCACTTACTTTGTGAATCATTCACCACTGTCATGCTCTGATGAGCTCCTAATCTTCCCCCCTAAACCCTTCTTCCAGCCTCATAGACCAGGCAGAGTGAAAATGAGTAAACCATTCAGGGGGAACAGACTCAAGATAGTAACCTCAGCCATTGAATGTCCTGTTCTTTGGGACAGAGAACAATCAATAGTGAAATAATAGCAATACTAAAAAAGAAAAAAATTAATTTTTACTTTTCCCTCCACATTACAGCATTTAAAGTTGATAAATTCTCATCCTAATTTATAGAAAAATATCTAGCATTTGAGAGTTAGTATGTGTTATACAGAGCTGGTCCCAAGGTGGTCCATTCAGCTAAAATATTATGTAAAAAAGAAAGACGAAAGTCAGGGATGAAGTTAAATAGTACTTCTCACATGCGGGTGTCAGTGTTTCAGTGAGTGCTTTGTTCTCAGTGTAACCTCAGCCATGGGGAGATGTTGATACCTAAAGGTGGTAGTGATCAAGAGCCAGAGCTTGGCGGGAGACTGAGACCCACAAGTCTTTGTTGTGCCCTTCACCTGCTGGGTGACCTGGGGGAGCCAACCTCTCCAAACCAATGTGTTCTTGTCTGCATAGTGAAATTGCACAATTACAGCATGACATTGGAATTGTTATGACATAGTTAATATAAAAAACACTTAGCAAAATGAGTAGAGCATGTTAACTACTAATACTTGTTAGTACTTACTGCAGATTGTGATGCGATATCGACACAGCAGTAATTTCACTCCTGCCCCCGTCCCCCCAACCCCCCCAGCTAATAAGGAAAGTTTGCCTTCTGTGCTCTGTCCTTTCCTTGCCCTTGCCTGGCCCTCTAAGAGAATTTTTGCCAAACGAGTTCCCTAACCTTTCTGCAAGAATAGGCAGAGCTGCACCAGACGAAAAGGGCAGGGAAAAATACAGTTGAACAAAACAGTAGCCAGCAAAATGAAGGGCTGGAAGGGTTCAGGTGGCCTGTGAAAGGGGCCACGTGTTACCTGAGGAGAGTGTCTGGGGTGTGGCATCTGGCAGTCTCCAGGGCAGATCGGGGGTCTGGGAATCGGGGAAGGAAGCAAATGGAATGCTGATCAATACAATCTCTTTTCATGATCTTTAAGAAATAAAGATCAGGCTTCGGTTGTAATTACTTTGGTTTCCAGACTGCTTTAGAACAGAGTGCCACGTGGAGACTGGGTCGTCCGGGGTCCTGACTCGATCTTGGTTTATGCAGCCACACTTCCTGAACCACCAAGTGGTTGCTCTCCCGGGGTACCCGATGCTCTTTTTCCCAGCTTCCACGGGTATTGAGTGAAGTGCACCTTAAACTTAGAGAGGCAGGGTCTTTGTTCTTCCACCTTCACCACCAGCCAGCCCCTGAAAGATAGCAGTGGTCCCAGAAAAGACTCTCAGTGCAATCAATAGCACAGTCTTCATCACCACTACCCCAGGTTCTGAGCCTCGCCCCAGCCACGTTGAGGGAAGTGGGTAGTATGGTAGAGCTTAACAGCCATTCCTCAGACAGTGAGCAATGAAATGCTCAAGTGTCCAATGCCACCATAGTTTGGGGATTAACTTCCAGGAGATGAAGCTGGGGGTGTCCCTTTGGAAACACACATTGCGACTCTTCTCCATGCATTTGTTCCATGCACTTACTCTCAGGAGAAACCATCATCTGTTGAAGAGCTTTGGGCACTACTGAACTCCTCCAATCCATGCAGTGACTACCAGGTACCAGCGATTACCTTGGAACAGGTCACGTTCACATATTTCAGATACACAACTGAACCATCAACACAACTCAAATATTTCAAACATTTAGTTCATTCCTGTCCTGACCCATCCTCCAAACAGCAGACTCAAAACAGGTGGTTGTTATATCAATGTATAAATAACATTTGCTTAATCAACTAACCTCATCACTTCAGATATTCAAACAGGTTCCACCAATGGACGATTTTATGATCACCAATGCAATTTGTTTTCACTTGCCAGCCTTAGTAATAGCTTTCTGAAACCAATGCTTTGAGAAGAATTGGAAAAGTTCCTGTGCTATCGTAGGGCTAGGTATGTGTTCTACACTACAGCAAAATTATTTGATGTTATTATGTATTAAAGCTTGGGGATTTCACCTTTCCATATAAAATGTGTAATTAGAACAACAAGACCACTTCATGCCACATAGAAAACTTCAAATATCCATGCTGTTTTTGCAAGCAAATAAGCTCTATATAGGCTTCTAACTCCAAGGACTTTGTTGTGTTTGTTGTAAATAAGTCAGTGGATACTCATAAAACACTTCTAGGCAGTAACTAAATCAGGAAGATCAGTGATGGCCGGCCTCAGCCAGCTATAAATTTTATGACAGTTTTTAAAGAGGCACAGGAAGGGAGCTTATCAGCATTTTATTTTTCAGGGTCAAATGAAAGAAAGCAGGAGAGAGATGGAGGGAAAGAATCTAAGGTGCTTGGTGTTGCTACTTGGGGAAGGTAGGGGGGAGAAAGTACAAAGGAAGAGAAAACAAAAACCAAGCAGAAGGCAAGTAGTCAGGGCTTCTCCTGCATGGAGCTTCAGGGCAGGAAGTTTCCATCCGATGTTGTCCTCAAGGGAAGCCTGCAGAAAGGCTTCTGTGCCATGTGGCCTTGGGAACATGAAATAGATCACAGCTCTGGCATTTGGGCTGAAACACATGGGAGAAAAGCAGGAGAGACGAGAACTAGATTTGGTCGAAACAGAGGCAGCAAAAAGGGAAACCAGGCCCAGAACATAATAACCAAGCAGGTCACGTCGCTTTTGACTCATGTTGTTTGACTGCTGCAGGACCTTCTCTGGAATTGGAAGTCCTTTACCAGTGTAAAGGAGTAAGCTGGCATGTCCATAGGAACTATAAAATGTGTTATTTTATTTTCTCTGGTTTTTAATGTATTATTTTTAAATATCTTTTAGATTTAATAATTTTTGACATTTTACCATATTCATTTTATATGTAAATGTTATATACATTGATACCTACTACTTTTTTGAACGAAGGGATATTAATATCACATACATTGGACTATGACAAGGATTATAAAGTGAAGAAGAGTCTATTGTTATGTAGAGGGGATAACTCAGTGAAGAAAACATTCATAATTATATCAAATAATGTAGCATAAGCATATACTATATTATAAAATAATACAATAATATAATTATATCATTTTATTATATATTTATAAATATCTATATATGATTGTTATAATAATATACAAAATAATAATGCATCCTTTTTTTTTACTTTCTATACATATAAGCTTATACATCTGAGAAAACATGAAATTGCCTTTGTGTGGCTGGCTTATTTCACTTAGCATAATGATCTCCAGTTCCATCCATTTTGTTCCAGATGTCACTGGTTCATTCTCTCTCTCTCTCTCTCTCTCTCTCTCTGTGTGTGTCTCTCTCTCTGCCTCTGCCTCTTCTCTTTAACTCTTACTTTCAAATAAGTAAGTAAATCATTTTTCAAAAGACTGCTCATTTCTATACGGAAAGAAGTAGGGAGGGCAGAAAAGCCCTGGAAGCTGGCTTTCCTCTGTCGCTGCAGAGACAGGGCCAGGCGGATGGAAACCTTCATAAAGGGAGGATACGGGGAACAGGGCTGACAGGTGTGACTGAGGAGCTGGCAAGTAACCCCTGGGCAAGTACCTGTTTCAGTGCAAGAACTCTGCCTGGCATCAAGCGTTGGTGTTCAGTTTGCCTGACCCTTGGCATAAAACTGCACTCTGTTCCTCAACGTATCTCCACTAGCTGCCCATGTGCTCGCACAGTTGTTTCTCATCTCTGGCTATTGCTTTTCATGCTGCCTTTAGCTTTTACCATCGAAGACCTTGCCTTGTCACTTTCATTGTCTCAAAAAAAAAGAAGGTCACAGGAATCTTGTCTTCTCTTAAAAAAATTTGATCCACAAGCTCATCTCTGTTTCCTAAGAGCACTTCCTGAGTTCCTCATGATACATCAATGAGAAAAATCTTAGGGATGCCCAGAGCTCAATTTTTAAAATTAAGAATCCATGAGCTGGCCGGCGCCGCGGCTCACTAGGCTAATCCTCCGCCTTGCGGCGCCGGCACAACGGGTTCTAGTCCCTGTCGGGGCACCGATCCTGTCCCGGTTGCCCCTCTTCCAGGCCAGCTCTCTGCTGTGGCCAGGGAGTGCAGTGGAGGATGGCCCAAGTCCTTGGGCCCTGCACCCCATGGGAGACCAGGAGAAGCACCTGGCTCCTGCCATCAGAACAGCGCGGTGCGCCGGCCGCAGCGCGTCTACCGTGGCGGCCATTGGAGGGTGAACCAACGGCAAAAGGAAGACCTTTCTCTCTGTCTCTCTCTACTGTCCACTCTGCCTGTCAAAAAAATAAAAAAATAAAATAAAAAAATAAATTTTAAAAAAAAAATCTGTTAAAAAAAAAAAAGAATCCATGAGCTAATGGATACTGTTTACTATAGAAACACAGACTTCTAGAATATTTAACTGCAGTGTCTTGAATAAACTAAAGAGTAATGTATTCAGAGTAGTGACAAAGTTGGTTACAGTTGGCATAATATAAACAGTGAGCTATAATTTTTCCAGAGCTCAGAAGGTAGGAGAGTACCTCAGAACTGTTGGACAGTTATTAATAATCATGAGATGACAAAACTTAGGAGGAATGGAAAAAAATCCTTATTATTTAGCACCTGTGAATTTTCTACTTATCAAAAAAAGAACAAGAAAGCAAAGAAATTGCTAAAGAAACAATTCAAGTAATTTATTGTAATGATTAGCAATCAAGTTCCACAAAGAAAATATCATAAAAATGTAATAAGATACTGCAAATACTTCATGCAAGAATTCTAATTTCAGTGTTTACTTCTTTGAAGCCAAATCCCTGTTCTTCATGTGGCCTGTGGAGAATTATGAGTTCTTCTCTCTGTGAGTCAGACCCCATGGCATTCTTGTCATTTCTAATTCAGGTTTTTCTCTACAGTTCTGTCAGAAATGCTGTGAGAACTACAAGCTTTAGGTTCTTGTCCCACTTCTTGAACCAGCACATAACAAACGTAAGAGGTACCTTTTTGGTAAAGTTTCAGTAGCTAGATGAGTCTGCTGAAGTCATGTCTATGGACCAACTGCCCACCTCTAGGCCAGCTTCACAGAAGTTCAACCTGGGTAGTCACACAGGATTCTGCACTCAGAAGGGCTTGTGCTCAGTTGAATGTTCTGCCATTGCCATCTTGAAATTCTTAATGCTTTTCTAATGAGCTCCACATTCTCGTTTTGTGTCCAGCCTGTAACCCGCCTTGACACTTCCCCATCTCTGCTTCCTTCTCTGGAAGATCAGGATTGGAAGATTCCCACAATGATGTCGACTCCAGGGAGCAAAATACTGAGGCTTCAGCACTGTCTGGTGTTTAGAGAGCACAGTGCCATGTTGGCTGCCAGGAGATTTTATGTGATTCCGTGTCTAGGACAAAATCCCCTCCTTCAGTTGACCACTGTTCCCTGATGAAAACTGCAACACCTAACATGCTAGGGATTATCCTGCTGCTTCTCTCCCACCTCCCCTTGACTAATCTCTCATTATACCATCTCTGTCCAGCCACACACACACACACACACACACAGTGCTGCAAACAAACCTAAAACTGAGGCCTAAAACAATATCCTATTGTTCACAAGTCCAGAATGGTGGCTGATCCTGCCAACTTTGGTTAGGCCTGGCTGGGCATTACTCTAATCTCAGCCCAGTCTCTCTCTTATGTTTCAGATGGCCTCAGAGGGCACACACCCTGTGTTGTCTGTCCTTCCAGTAAGCTAATATGGGCTTGGAGAGGCAGGGCTCAAGAGAAGAGAAACAGAGGCAAACAAGGTATTCAGGGCATAGGCTCAGGAATTGTACAGTGTCACTCTGTCACTTCTAACATCCAATCCAAGTCTCAAAGCCAGAGCAGATTTGGGGTGCAGGACATAGCACTTGGTAGGACCTCTTGAGTAAACTTAAAATTGGGAGGAGCTACCAAATCACATCCTAGAGTACCTGGTAGCAGAGATGCAAAGAATCTGAGCCAATTATGCAATAAATCTGCCACATTCTCATCGCTCAAAAGTTCTTCTTGTTGTGTATACTCCACTTCTACATATTCTGCTGTGTGACCCTAAGCAAATCACTCAGAATCTCCAACCATTGCCTCATCTGTACAAATGAGGACTTCCAGCCAGATTGGCCTCCTGCTCCGACATTCTCATGGTCCGCATACCTCTCTGACCTCACTTCAGCCTTCTCCTCTGACAGATACTGTCTCACGTCCTGAAAACACTGCCCCTAGAAACCCTGCTAAGTATGCAAGAGAAACATCTGCTGAGAGCCCTCGGAGCGCTGTCAGGTACAGCACTATTAGTCTCAACCAGTTCAACTTGACGTGGGAAAAGTGCTCATAGGATCTGCTTTGTCTTAGCTATGGAGAGCAATCTTATGCAATTCTTTCTTCTTTATATCTATTTGCAGAAAAGTCTTTCTTAAAATTAATCAGTAAGGAGTGGACATGTGGCACAACACAGTGGGTTAAGCTACAGCTTGGGATGCCTAAATACTATACAAGAGTACCTGGAATCAAGTCCTATATCCGCTTCTGATATAGTTTCCTGCTAATGTACCTGTGCAGCAGAGGATGGCCCAAGTGCTTGGCTTTCTGTCACCTATATGGGAGACCAGGATGGATTCCTGGCTCCTGGTTTCATCATGGCTAATCCTGGCTGTTCCATGCATTTGGGGAGTAAACCAACATATGGAAGATCTCTCTTTCTCTCTCTCTTTTTCACTTTGTATTTCAAATAAATAATACTTAAAAATTAATTAGTAGCCTTCTTTTCAGCATACCCCATCTCTGAGGATATTTGTAAGCAAACATATTCTAACACAGTGATTTTGAGAAATCTTATGAGAAATTCGCCCCCACTTACCTAAAGCCCACTTGGAGGGGGGGTGCAAATCAACATATATTCACTGTGTAATGATAAAGGAAAATTTGCTGTCGCGAAATACCTAAATTCTGACTAGAATTTGACCCCTTTGGATCACTTCCCAGGACTCCTTCCAAGTGTTTGGGCTAGTGTCTGTCAGGCCTACATCATTCCGTTCTGCCTTGAATAAACCTGACATTAACCTTGATACCGAACATGACTATTTCCATCCACTATCCTGCAGGACATTTCATTACAGGTTGATCAAAGTGGTCTATTTAACCTATTTCGATCTGTACAGCTTTGTCAGGCCTTGAAAATGTAACAGGAAAAGCAGGAGTTTGGAATTCTCAGGGGAGGAAGTTTAAGTTGTTCTCAGCCAAGCCAGAAACTCCCTTGCTGCAGTCCAAAGGACAGCAAAGGGTGAATCCCCTCGATTTAAAGTCTGCAGCTGTGGGGCGCCTTTGTCTCTGTGGAACAGAATCCTTTCTTATTCAAATGCTCTCTGGGCCAGTCCCCAGCCCCCACCTTCCCTCCAGGCTGCATCCATCACTCACAGCCCAAGCCCAAAGGAAACGCACTGGTCCTGCTCACTGTAGGCCTTTGAACCTGGCCAATGCTCTGTTACATAAATGAGAGGGACGGGTGTTCTGGCCCAGGACTGCAGTGTCCCGTCAGCTTCAGGCTTGCCGATTTACACGGCGTTGAAAAGATCGAACCATAAAATTCCACTCCACGATGAACTCCAGCCAGCCCCATCTTTGCTAGGCTGGACAATATTAATTTATCAAAATCACTAGATAATAGGCTAATTTTTTTTTTTTTTTTTGCTTGTTGGATGCCCCTTTGGTCTCCATAAATCACTATGCAACTCCTTCTCTCAGTTAGCTCTCTGAGGGAACTGCATATGGATCTAGATCTTGTTTCCATTTTGTTCTGAGAAAATCCTTAAAGCACAGAAACTTCCTACTGGGATCTGCATCCCAAATGCACAGGGCCAGCAAACACAGCACAGAGGTGGTTGGCCCTGCTGCATGTGGCTTGCTGAGCAGGTGCATGGTCTGCTGCTTTCGGGAACAGCAGCTAAATATGTTGTGTTTCCTTGTGTTTTAAACTGCAGATTGCACTGCGGCTGCCGCTTATGCCTTTTGTTTGAGCTCTCATTGGTGTTTCACCATCTCCAAAATAAACCTGTCTTTTTCATATCAGGAAATCTTCCACTAAGCCAAAAAAAAAAAAAAAAAAAAAGTGGATGATGGCACAGGACCCACCTGTCCATCTTCTACTTACTGGCCTGCCCATTTCCTCTCTGGTGATTTTTGTTATTTTGCCACATGTGTCTGTGTTGGCATTCAGTTGGAGTATCACACAGGGATCCTTGTCCTCAAGGCAGTCTTTGAAGGTCACTGATGTTGTTACCAGTGAATGGCAGGGTTCTTGTCTATGTGCAAGAAAGAATTCAGGCATGAGATAGAGAGTAGTGGAAAGTAAAATAGCAAGGTTTATTAGGGCAGGGACATCTGTAAGAACAGATGGGCACCTCTCCAGACAGAACCTGAGAGAGAGTGCCCAGTCGCTCAGACTTGGAGGTGAAAAACCCAAGGGACCCTTACTCTGGTGTTTGGTGTGCTTTATGGCGAGTGTGGCTAAGAGCTAATTGCAGATCTCTTGCTTCTGTACACATCAGCTTTGCTTGCTAACGCTTGGGGGTAAGAATGTTGCCAAACTAGAAACAAGGAACTAAGCCTGAGAACAAGGAACTGGGCCTGATCCCAGGCAGGTTTCACAGACGCCCTTCCCAGATGTTCCACCGAGATTAACGGGCAGAATGTTCCTCGGGTATTTTGAGAAAATAGCCCCCTTACCCCCAACCCGGGGCAGCCACTCCCCATCTAAAAGGACCCAATGAGTACCCATGGTAACCTTTAAACTAGCCAATCAAGCCAAACCCCACGAAATATGTTAATCCTGTGGTTTTTGCCTTTAAAAGATGCTTGTAACTGCTGCTCAGGGCTTCTCTTCACCTCTGGTGACAGGGAGCCCGTTTGTGCAAACACCTAATAAAAATCCTCTTGCTTTTGCATCTACCAGTCTGGAGTTTGGGTCTTTGGGCGACCACCCAAGCGCATTGGAATCCCAAACTTGGGGTCCATCAGGGGAGAGCAGGGCTACATGGTTGAGTGGAGAGAATGGCAGCTCAGCAGAGAGGCAGAGGGCTGAGCGCGCCATCCGGTTGAGGCCAAGGGTTTTTAAGGAGATAGGTCTTTGTCTTCACACATCTTCTCCTGAAACAAAGGACTTTATGGATGTAAATACTAAGAAACTCCTATCTAAGTTTTCCCCTGAAGGTATCAGACAGGAGGAAGCCTGGCTGGCACCATCCTCCTTAGAGGAAGGGCAGGGAGGGCATTTGAAGTGCAGACACTGGGCTGCACCTGGAAGGTTATCTGGCAGAAGGGGCGGGGACCCCTATCTGGCAGGTTATCAGGTAGGAGGGGGGCAAGAGGGGGCAGGGCAGGATGTGAATGAACACTGGGCTGCCCCTGAAACGTTATCAGGATGACTTTGAGATGCAGATGCATATGCTGGACATAGACGTCTTCTCTTTAGGCCTTTGTCACACACACATAAGCTCATATCTGACTTCCTACCTAACAATGTTAGGTCCTTGGCCACATTGAATAATTTTTTTGAGAGAGGCTAACCTTTTAAAGCAAAGAGATTTATTCAGCTGCCATTCTGGAGGGTCAAGGGCCTGGTGCTGGCATTGGCTAAGCTCTGATGAGGGGTCTCATTGGCTGTGTCGCTTCAGCACTGAGGGCCATGGTGCAAACAAAACAGGAAGCTAGAGAAAGATTCAGAGGTCAGGCTCAGCCTTTTATACCAAGCTGCTTTCACAAGATTGCACTTCTGGAGACCATTATATCTTTCAGAAAGCAGCCTGTCCAATGTGTTAAAGACCTACTTCTAGGCCCCACCTCTACAGCTTCTAACAGCTCCAACATCACCATGCTCGGGACCAAACTCAGAACCCATGAGTCTGGGTGAGTGGACAAACAGCATCCAAACAGCAGCAACACCCCTCAGGTGATGCAGTGCTCCTCTCTATGAAGTCTAGTGCTCTGGGCATCTAGGGCTGTAGACGTATTTCTCCAATAATTAGACAAGCAAATAGAATCTCCAGCGCTCCAAGATCCAGGCCTGGTAGAGTGGATAGGAGGGAGTGTGGCCCACTTCACTTTTGTAAAAATCCCCATATTTTCCCCTCTCGCCCATGCATTAGATTGTGTACAAAATCACAGAGATGCAGATACGGAATTGAAAGCAGGTGTTAATTTTATGCTCTACTTGGCTTCTAATGTACTTTAGTGTTTATAAAATGATAATTATCTTTTAAATAGCATATATTTGTGTTATACTTAGCATGATAAAAGTTTTCATTTATTCAATGGAACTATATAAAATATACTGTGAATTTTGTCTCCTTCTTCAGCCTGTTTGGTTTTTAAATTAGGCAGGAGACTCAGACTCAAAGTTACTACAATTTCTCTTAACCTATGAAAGGATATGTTTTGCTTGGACAAATTAGTTTTGTTTCTTGGTGCATAGTTAACCTTTTCTAAGAGGAAGTTGTAGAAGAAGAAGAAATATGGTTCATGTGTTTGACATAGAGGAAAGGGATGGGTACCTGATCCAGTCAAATATGGTCAGGGAGTTAAATTTTAGACAGGAGATGGCATAGTCATTTATAAAGTGAAAAAACAAGGCTAAGAGCACACCATCCAGATGCAGATCTTCAGAGCTGTCTCTGTGTGTCTTTCCATGGCCTTGGCTCTCAGGGTATTGTACCAGTGTCTGGGCTTTGAACATGAGACCTAGACCCTGATCACCATCCACCTCTTTCATCCTCCACTCCTCTTCCAGAGACTTTGCTTTGACAACAATCACAAGACCAGCAAGAGCCTTAAGTGTGCCATTGAACACCCTGAGGCCTTCACTCAAGCCCTTCCTCCTGTCTGAACTGCATCATACTATCATCCCTAAAACAACTTGTTCATCACAGAAACTCCTACCTGCCCTTCACAAATCCATCTGTATCTTCCACTTCCGGGCTTAGATAGAACCCTGGGAATATTGCTACCAGTTATCAGTCTGTGTCATACTCTAATTTGCTTGTTTGATTTTTTTTTTTTTTTAGCCTGCATTTCTTCTGTATCTTAGTCATTGTTTTATCCCTGGTTTATAGAAAAATGCATCATGCACATCAGAGTCAATAGTAAATGAATGCATGAATAAGCAAAGAGGACCTTAAGCCTCTTAAAAATTCAGACCCTTGGGCCCCAACCCAGATCTTCAGAATCAGAATCTGCATTCTGAAAGATCCCCATGGGATTCAACTGCACACTGAAGTCCCAGAAACTCTAAGCCAGCTCAGCCTGATCCCTCACTTCTGCAAACATCTGGAGCGTGATTGTCCAGTGTTCTGGGTTTGTTGATTATTAATGTACCTGCCTAGCACTGGGTTTCACTGATACTGTGAGTGTGTGATTGCATGTGTATGTGTAGATGGATGCTCACACATCCTCCTTCTTGCCTCCTCTCCTAGAACGCTCACTTCTGGAGTTCCTTCCTATTCCTCTCAGTACCTGGCAAGCAGGGGACACCCAGAATAGGTGCTTGGAACAAATCTGTGCAAAAAGTCAAGAGTCACTGGAAAAATACCAGCTTTGTAAAGTTTATCATGCATGTCTTTGCAACAGAATAGCCGGTATCACATTCAGTCTGAGGCTATTGGGAAGGCTAAGGTGAATTACCTAGCCATTCAAAATAAGTAAAATAAGCATTCTTCGTAAACATACTCATAGCTCTTCACCTCCGTGATCTCTTGCTCCCACCGCTGTCCTTGAAGGCACATCTGGCAGTCCACTGGGACCAGATTTTTTGATTCGCATTCAGTAGTTAAACTTTCCTGACCCTTGCTGTACCTAGAGATTTAGGACTTTTGGTTACTGCTCTTAATAACCCATATTTTTCTAAGGACACTTTCAGAAATGCTGGTCTACCTCATTTCATCCCACAGTCCCTGAGTTATACAGACCTTACAGTATAATAGTTTCAAGTGTTAATGCTGAATAAAGGTAACTGTTTATTGTTCACTGTGCTGGGGAGCCCACACTTTTTGTACACAGGCTGACTAATGAGGGTTAAGAAAAGTCAGCCCAAAGAACTGTGCAGTGTTGTTTTACCTTTCTGGAATGATACCCAAACAAAAAGACAAAATCCCTGACCAAAGCAATGGAAAAGGAGGTGTTTGGGAAGCGTGATAGAAGAAGGAGAAAACCAGTAGTTTTTGCTGAGAGTCTACAATGTGGAGTACTTGTGACACCTAATGTACATTGTCTCATTTGGCCTTATCACCATGCTGAGGTAGAGATCACCACCTCAATTTTACCAATGCAGAAATCAAGACTCATAGGTATTCTCAGATTCACACAGCTAGTCATAGAGCTGAGTTTGCAATGTCTTAATTGTGTTAAGATCACATAGCGTAAAGCTCACCATCTTAACCTTTTTTAACTGTAGAGCATAGTGTTGTTAAGTATATTCCTATTGTGTAACTTACAAGGGTACTTCAAAAATTTCATAGAAAAGTAAAAGGTTCATTTGGAAGCAAAAAAGAAAAATTTTTTTTAAAATTTAACAGGTAGAGCTATAGACAGTAAGAGAGAAAGACAGAGAGAAAGGTCTTCCCTCTGCTGATTCACTCCCCAAATGGCTGCTATGGCCGGCACTGTGCCGATTTGAAGCCAAGAGCCAGGTGCTTCCTCCTGGTCTCCCATGTGGGTGCAAGGGCCCAAGCACCTGGGCCATCCTCCACTGCCCTCCTGGGCCACAGAAGAGAGCTGGACTGAAAGAGGGGCAACTGGAACCAGTACCCGGGGCCCTTATGGGATGCCAGCACCGCAGGCAGAGGATTAACCAAGTGAGCCACTGCGCCGGCCCACAAAAAAAGTTTTAAATCCATGCATATGGGGAACAGCGATGTGGTGTAGTGGGTGAGCTGCCACCCAAGACATGCTCATCTAGTATTAGAGTGTTGGTTCAAGTCCCAGCTATTCTGCTTCTGATTCAGCTTCCTGCTAATACCCCTGGAAGCAGCAGATGGTTCAAGTACTTAGGTTCTTGCCACCCATGTGGAAGACCCTGGTGAAATTCATGGCTCCTGGCTTTAGCCTGACCCATTTTGAGGAATGAACCAGTGAATAGAAGATCTCTCTCTCTCTCTCTCTCTCTCTCTCTCTCTGTAAACCCCCCCCCCACTGTGTAACTCTCCCTTTCAAATAACAAATACTTTTTATAAAAATTCCATTATTATGTACCTGCCTTGCATCTGACATTTGAGTCTTCAAAAATTCATGGAAAAGGTATATTATGAAAAAACTATGCATACATTTTAAAAAAATGAGCACCAAAGTAAACTTACCTCTTATTTCCATCTTACTACATAAACTTTTTGAAGTAACTTCATATCTCTATATTGTGTTTTACTTTATAAATTAAAACTGTGCCCACTGAACACTGTATCCCTAATTCCCCTCCCCCATTTTTTTAATAAATTATTCAAAGATGGTATTCGCTCCTCATTTTCTCCTTCCTTATCACTCTCCTGCTTTCTCCCCCTTCTCATGGTCCCATACTGCACACAGCTTCTCATCTATCCAAATGGTGCTAAATGTGACCTGAAATTTCTGAGGTCTTGGTGTATTTTTTCCCTAGGGAGTCTGTGGCACAAGCAACAAAGAATGGTTTGCCAATGGAAAAATATCAGATTCTTGTCATGTTGGAAGTGAAACCGTGTACTTTGCTAGTGCTTGGGAAAGCTCTTGACACAGATCATTATTTTATTGAAAAAAAAAAAAAAGTCCTGCCTGTCCAAAATTATCATTTTGTCACCAAGCCATGTAGCTGAGGCCAGGATTCTAGCACTGCAGCCTTAGTGATAGCATTCTTGCAGAGAACTATGAGGGTAACATGCACATGCCCAGTTCAGGAAAGCTGCCTACTGGCCTTGCCTGCTGAGTGAGATTGTCCCTGGCACCACACACGCATTCCCTGAGGATGAGACAGCATGAGAAATTACTGCGGCTCAGGTGCAGGTTTGCTCATCTATGAATTGTCACAGTGACAATATCTTACCCTGTCTTATGTAATCCTTGCATAATTCTATTTAAATGAATTCTTTATTATACATTCAAAGGCAGGAAACATTTACATGGAAGTACTGGAAAGCAATCAGGTCAGGAGAGAGTAGTGTTAAATGCCAAGAGGAGAGCAGACATTTTCCAGAGCCTGTTGCTCCGGGGTCCTGTGTCATCAGTGGATGCGTCACAATGTGACAGGTTCACACGTGGCAGCCAGCATCCCCACACTGAAACCTCTGGGACCACAAAAGATTACTTATCTTTGGGTTTCTTGTCACCAAAGATGGTGGGGTAGCTAACTACAGCAAGGATTGAGTGGGCACCCACTCAGTGTCACTAGTTATAAGAGCCTATAGATCCCTTGTCTGGTTTTGGTGAGAGAAGGAGCTTCTGAGCATAGTTGCAAAGGGTGGAATGCTCAAACAGGTGCACCTGGGCTCCACTTCAACTCTACAACAAATAGCCCAGTAACCTTCAAAGTTAAACATTGGTTTATTAGTTGAGATAAATTATGATTATATTTTCTGAATCATTTAATAATGTTAACTTGGTATTGTTATGGTCTTATTATTAACTTGGTATTTTTATGGTCTTATTATCCTTAGTTGTAATAATACAGGCTAGACTAACCCTTAGGTCCTCTGTTGTATTAGAAGATCACAAATTGTAACTGATGTGCCAAAGCCAGTTCACTACCAGTTTTATAAATTAAGTTTTATTGGAACATACAAGTTCTGATTTGTATATATATATATATATATATGTCTATTTTCATACTACAGTGGTAGAACTAAGGAGCTTGTGGCAGAGACAAAAGAGCCTAGATTTAGGAAAGAAAAAATAAGACTTCAGGAATCATCCCTCCCTAGCTAGATAATGTTGAGCAAATCATTGCAAACCGAGCTTCCGTTTCCTTAACTGTAAAATGGAGGTGATAAAAATACCCACATTCCATATTGGCAGCAAAGATTAAACAACTTATATTCAAGCCTTATATAAACACGTAAGTCCCAAGAATTCATTCATCTGTCCACCCATTCATTCATCATGTAAGAGGCACCAGACCAGATACAGAAGATTCACAGTGGGGGAAAATAACAGACGCAGTCTCTGGCCTTATGGGGCTTATCTTCAGACAGAGAAGGCAGGCTTCTTGATGCCTGGTGTGTTTCTTAATTGCTCCATCCTATTATCATTCATTTGTGAGATATCTAGTTTAAGTTGCAAAAGCATGCACGTAAGGGAAATGTGTATACTTTTGAATTCTGCCTTTGGCTCAGTCCAGGTCAGAAATACGATGCTATGCATTCGCCAGTATTTAGTTGGGTATTTGCTTTTACTCAAACGACAAATCAAATGAGTCCTTCCAAAGAAACACATTCACAGAGTTAGACAAATTGTCTGGAGAATGTGACACATGCAGAGATGCCCACAGGATGACTGGAGCCTTTGTGCCTGTACAAAACAACGTACAACCAAGCCAAATGGTGCTCTGTGGGGGAAAGCACAGGGCAAAACCACATACACGGCCACACAGCATGGCCTCCAAAGACCAACTAAGAAACGGACACGCCCTGAGACACTTAGTGTTGCTGTTGTCTCATTTAGGTAGTATTTGTGGAGAACTACAGAGCAACCGGCCAAAATAATTGGACTCAAAGTGCTCACTGCTAGGCTAAATCATGTTTCAGTTGAAGGAGAAAGAATTGCTTATTTGTTCTAATTCCAAACTGATGTCACATGATGCTTTTCATATCAGCTTATCTTGGGTAAATATGCATTAAGAACACATCACCCCTCACTAACTTTTCATTAATAACTTTCTTCTTCGGTTTTCACTGCTCCGTAAGAAAACTAATAATGTGTTAAGGATTTATGATCTAATATGAAATCTATCGATTTCCCTATTAAAAGAATATCACTCTCTTAAAGAATAAAACAAACTTTGAGATGCTGATCCGCCTACAGGCGTGTCTTCCAAGTTAGACATCTGACCATGACTTTTATGCCCCAGGCACAAAAGGGACATTTAGTATGGAGGCAGTACGAGAAAACTAGAGGCTGTTGTCAAATTGTCAGCCATTGTGCTCATATTAATAACCACTGCAGCTGTCTGAGGCTCAAATTAGCATCTGTGAAACAAGTTAAACACTTTCAGCACTATTTAGAGCCATGTCAAAGAGAACAACAAAAGTTTATGTTGCCTTCTTTGGCTAGATGGCCTTTAAAATGATCTCTTCAGAACCCTCAACTTCATGTTTTTTGAGATGTGGTTATGTGATTACCTGATAAACCTTAATTATCAATTAACTGAATATTTCAAAAGCCAGATTCATAGCACATGTACTTAAATAAACTAAAATTCTTGTCCTCTAAAATGGAAGCGCTCCTTCACTGGGACTGGTATGCTTCTCATTTAGATTCCCCCAAACAGAGCGGTATTATTGCTGGCTATCCACCATGGTGTTGGAAGAGAACATTTATAGCAACGATGAGCATTCAGGTTAGAGGTGGGAGTCTCTCTGACTCTCTTGCATTGAGGAAGAAGACCAGCATCCCATAAAAGAAACTGTTCCAAATACACACTAACTTCCAAAGAACAATGAGTTTCTCTTGGGATCCAAGAAAACTATGACCTGAAATAGAATAAGTCAGTCATTGTGTCTTCTGCTCCAGAGAGGCCTGGCAGGATGGATCCCAAGTTGTGTTGCTTGGATTCCTCTCAGATGGCCTCTTGGGACTTATGTGGGGAACACACTCTGTATTAAGCTACTGAAACCAGCTTCCCAAATTGTACAATGGTTAAACAATGACCAATATCTGGGAGTAAATTAATTTATTTACCAACTTGGGAGAGACACTTGAGTGTTTTTTTTTCTCTTTCTCAAATGGCAAGTCCATTCACTTTCCTCCAACAGTTTCAATCTAACTCATGAAGTCCAAAATAATTAAGTAGTTGGATGTTCTATTTCATTGTTCTGTGTGGATTTACACTGTTAGGAAACACCAGATCTACTCTGGGAAATCAGGAGTACTAGGTTCTAATCTTGGTTCTGCCTTCATTATCCTTGTCTACCTCAATGGTAGACAACAAGTGGATAATACTCATATATATTAAATGAAGCATTTTGAAAAGTATAAAGTAATGATTGTTTCTACTAGCTAAACACATCAGTCCATCCTTAGAACAATGCTACCAAATATAGATGTATATGTGTATATACATACATACACATATACATCTATATACATATGTATATATATATATTATGACCTCACTTTTACAGACGAAGAAAATGAGCCTCAAATGTATTATATAGCTTGCTCCAAATCATACAGTAATGGCATGAAAAGCTAAGATTAAAATCCAGGCCTTTTCAGTCCATGTCTAAATGTCAAATCACTTCTGGATGTACTCTAAGAGCACTTAAGACTTAAGTGTCTTTAAACAAAGCTCCAAATCAGCAGGTGACCTAAATATTTTCTCTCAGGTGACCCTAACCTTCCTATGTGAGCGGAACAGCGCTCACAGACCTCGCCAAAGAACAAGTGAGAAGGCGGTGGAGTTCCTGTACTACCCACCTGAGATTTCCAACCAGAGGAGACAGTACAGCAATGATGGTGATTGTTTCGGACAGCTGCCTTGTAGGCTGCACAGTAAACTCATACCTTCATTCTCTTATTCAAGGAATGCTCCCTTCTTGCAAAGGAGTTTTGGATATGAGAATTTTTTAGAGTCTAGTAGGGGAGAACTTTCTTTGGGACGCCCTTCAATCTCAGAAATGTCCAGTTCTTACTAAGTAATGCCAACGTATTTGCAATCTGAAACTTTTGGGTACATTCATCCCACGAAACTCATATAGGTATAATCGACAGTACCTCATGTTTTATTTTTCCCTGTTTCAAAATCTCCCTTATTTTTCAGCAGTGATATTTTAGACTCATGTACAAAACTCCAAAGCCATAGAGGATTATGAGTCAAATAATTCTGTCTAGTTGCATGAGTTAATCTCAGAAGGCAGCTTATGCTAAGCCTTCCGTGCGCGCGCACACACATACACACACACACACCACTACACCCACTTCACTGCTTCCATTTTAGTGTTTCAGAGCTGGAATCACCTGATGCTGGCTTCAAAAACAATCTTGGAACACGTGCGCTGAGTCCCCAGGCTCCCCCCCTTTCCCAAGATGTTCTCAGCTTCTTTTCAGGCAGCTGGTTTTTCACACCAGAGCTGATATTTGAAGTCCTCATTGCCACAACCAGCACAGAGACCCCAGTACAGGCCACAGCCTTGACATTTCTTAGCCACTGGCATGGAGTGTCATTGCGAGGGGAAGAGCTGCCATGCAAACTGGCTCCATTGCAAGGCTCAGAATCTATTGGGATTGCCTTCACTCTCCAGCAAGTCAGGGAAAAGCTTTTATTATATTCCCAACTCCAGGGAACTTCCTTTATAATATTTATCAGTGAGAAAGTAAGATCACCCTGGACTCACACATGGAGGGTGGAGCTGGGAAGTGATAAAATCATAGGCATTCATTCAGGGACAGAAGAATTTTACATGCTGTACGGAACAAATGTGTTTGGATTAAAAACAGCACAGGAAGTCTCAAATCCTCTTTTTCCTCTCCTTGCCCTTCTGCACCACCTTTAAATGTGTACGCACAATCCAGGTTGTACATATGAGGGTTCCCTTAAAGGGAACACTCTTGTTAGCTTCTATAATGCTGCAGGAGCCACCTTTTTTTCCCCAACTTTTATTTAATAAATATAAATTTCCAAAGTACAACTTTTGGATTATAGTGGCCTTTTCCCCCATAACCTCCCTCCCACCTGCAATCATCCCATCTCCCATTCCCTCTCCCATCCCATTCTTCATAAAGATTCATTTTCAATTATCTTTATTATCAGAAGATCAACTTAGTATATACTAAGTAAAGATTTCAACAGTTTGCACCCACACAGACACACAAAGTATAGAGTACTGTTTGAATACTAGTTTTACCATTAATTCTCATAGTACAACACATTAAGGACAGAAATCCTACATGGGGAGTAGGTGCACAGTGACTCCCTCCCATTGTTGATTTAACAATTGCCACTCTTGTTTATGATATCAGTAATCACCCGAGGCTCTTGTTATGAGCTGCCAAGGCTATGGAAGCCTCTTGAGTTCACAAACTCCAATCTTATTTAGATAAGGCCATAATCAAAGTGGAAGTTCTTTCCTCCCTCAGCAAAAGGTACCTCCTTCTTTGATGGCCCATTCTTTCTGCTGGAATCTCACTCACAGAGATCTTTCATTTAGGTCATTTTTTTGCCACTGTGTCTTGGCTTTCCATGCCTGAGAAACTCTCATGGGCTTTTTAGCCAGATCCGAATTCCTTAAGGGCTGATTCTGAGGCCAGAGTGCTGTTTAGGACATCTGCCATTCTATGAGTCTGCTGTGTATCCCACTTCCCATGTTGGATCATTCTCTCCTTTTTTTTTTTTTTTTTTTTTTTTTTTGACAGGCAGAGTGGACAGTGAGAGAGAGAGACAAAGAGAAAGGTCTTCCTTTTCCATTGGTTCACCCTCCAATGGCCGCTGCGGCCGGCACGCTGTGGCTGGCGCACTGTGCCGATCCGAAGCCAGGAGCCAGGTGCTTCTCCTGGTCTCCCATGCGGGTGCAGGGCCCAAGCACTTGGGCCATCCTCCACTGCACTCCCAGGCTTTATCAGTTATTATTAGCAGACACTAGTCTTGTTTATGTGATCCTTTTGACACTTAATCCTATCATTATGATCAACTATGAACTTAAATTGATCACTTTAATTAGTAATATGGCATTGGTACATGCCACCTTAATGGGATTGAGTTGGAATTCCCTGGAACGTTTGTAGCTCTACCATTAGGGGTAAGTCCAAGTGAACATGTGCCGAACTATACATCTTCTTCCTCTCTTATTCCCACTCTTATATTTAACAGGGATCACTTTTCAGTTAAATCTAAATGCCTAAGAATAAGTGTGTGTTAATTAAAGAGTTCAACCAATGGTATTAAGTAGAACAAAAAAAAAAATACTAAAAGGAATAAAATAGTAAGTTCTTCCTCAACAGTCAGGACAAGGGCTGATCAAGTCATTGTGTCTCATAGTGTCCATTTCACTTCTACAGGTTCCCTTTTAGGTGCTCAGTTGTCACCAATCAGGGAGAACATATGATATTTGTCCTTTTGGGACTGGCTTATTTCACTCAGCATGATGTTTTCCAGAGGAGCCACCTTTGAGCCCTGTAGGAGGCAAAGAGGTCCAGGCCGGCTCTGGGCAGGATGGGGGTGGCAATTCTCCACAGGTGTGAGAATCTGCATTGACCCCATAGAAAGCCTTCAGCCTCTGTCTGATTTTGAATATCTCATGCTCTTGCCTCATTTCCTGTTAATCACCTCTACTTCTCCTCAGCTCTCTCTGTCCTTGTTTCTGTAATCCTGCTCTTGTTCCTAGATCCTAGCAACCTGGTCCTAAAGGCTCTGACAGCCTGGAACCCTGGAATTAGAGTGGTCCATTTAAAATGTGTCATGCCTACTAGTCCAATAGAAATAAAAAGCTCATTGAGAAAGAACTCAGTCTTTTCTGTGTCAATGAGAGAATAGCAAAGATGTTTCTTTGTTTCAAGTGTTTACAAGGACTTAAAAGTAGTTGGCTTGAAACTTGGTGGGGGGTGGTTCTTAGAATAATTTATTTTTAACAGAAAAAAACAGATCAAAATGTTCCCAAGAAATCCCCAGAGGCCACTTTGCCTGCCTCTTTGGATTTCTGGCTTCCTCACATTGATATTCAGGTACTGGGGACAAAACAAACTGTTGGCCCTGTGAAACCAAGTTACTTCTTCTGGTCAAATAAGTATTCGTGGGTGAGAAAAAGAACTCCAAACTGTGGAGCTGTCTTCACAAGCACTTCTCTCTCTCTCTCTGCACACTGGGCATTTGCTCCCAGATCATCTGTCTTGTCAGTGTAATTTAATGCCTATCAGTCTGCTGATGGAGAAACTGATGAGGTGTCACCATCCTATCCTTCTTAGCTGTACTTTTATCAGAGCGGAAGTACAACTCTGGAAAGAATAATTTATAGGTCTGTAAATGAAGAGGTGGGAAAAATGGATCTCAAAAGCGTGACTGCTGCTGGTCTGATGAGCAAAATAAACTTAAGCAAAAGGAAGTAGATTTGTACAAGATGTTTGTGGTGGACTGAATTGTGTCCCTGACCACCCTAAAAGACGTATGTTGAAGTCCTAATCCCTGGTATCTATGAATGTGAACTTTTTTGTAAATAAATTTTTGCAGATGTCTTCAAATTAGGATGAATGCTAAATACTGCATAAGGGTGGGCTTTGTCCAATGATAGGTGTTATTGACAAGTATCATTCCAATACCCAACTCAACTAGGTTTGCCATTAAAAAGTGAAAGCAGTTATTTTTTGTTTTTCTTTCTTTTTTTTTAGGATTTATTTTATTTATTTAAAAAATAGACTTAAAGAGAGGTAGAAATAGAGTGAGAAGGACTTCCATCTGCTGGTTCACTCTCCAAATGACTGCAACAGCTGGAGCTGAACTGATCTGAAACCAGGAGCCGGTAGCTTCTTCCAGGTCTCGGATGTGGGTGCAAGGGTCCAAGGACTTGGGCCATCTTCTACTGTTTTCCCAGGCCATAGCAGAGAGCTGGATCAGAAGTAGAGCAGGCAGGACTTGAACTAGCACTCATATGGGATGCGAGTGCTGCAGGCTGGGACTTTAACCCCCCTATGCCACAGTTCTGGCCCCACCAGTTGGATTTTGGTGTTCATGTAAACCCCCCAATTTCATGGGATTCTTTATCCAAATTTCAAGCTACTTGCACAAGCTCCTTTGCCTAGTATAAGCCTTTTTGACAATGAGTCATCTGTTCCATTACCCTCCATCAGTTGGCACAAGTCTCTTTCTGTTCCAGCATTAATTGTATTGTAAATGGATCTCCCAGTAGGTCAGAGCTTTCCAACTTAAAGTGTGCATAAAAATCAACTTTGAAATATAGAAACTGCAGACTTTTAGGTCTTATGCAGAATTTTAGGTCCCATGGAATGAGTTTTCAGTGAACAATTCAGCAATTCACTTTTTTCTTTCTTATTTCTTTTCACCTTCTCTGTTTCATACTTTTTTTCAATGATTTGTCTTTGCCTCTTTTTCTCCATCTTAAGCCCAGTTAGAGACCTAAATGAGTTTGAAGAGCAGCAGAAATAAAATGTGTAAGTACCTGTTGCAGTTGATTTCTCAACAATGTTGCAGTGGATTCGTTTCTGAGAAGAGCAGCGTGGTGGGGGCAAGAGGCACGGAGTCAACACACAGACAACACACAGACCCCGGGAGTCGGATGAAAGCAGGCTTGAGGCGAGCAGCCCGCAGACTCGTTTATTTCAGTTTGTACAACAGCTTATATAGCCAAGACCAGCCAATCTGGTCAAGGGGCGGTCTATGCCCCATCCAATCACAGCCTGTTGCCAGGCAGTTTCAAATCCATCCAATCACAGCCTGTTGCCAGGCAGTTTCAAATCCATCCAATCACAGCCTGTTGCCAGGCAGTTTCAAATCCATCCAATCACGGCCTGTTGCCAGGCAGTTTCCAAAGCCATCCAATCACAGCCTGTTGCCAGGCAGTTTCAAATCCATCCAATCACAGCCTGTTGCCAGGCAGGCTCCGTTGCCAGGTGAGTTTCAAAGCCATTCCTGAGTAACTGACACTCGCTTGCCAGCGGCCACCTTGGCATGGCCTTCTCATTCCACCACAAGTACCAAATATTTCTATTCACAACTTTTTACTTATTGGACTCTTTATGTACTGACGTATTTAATTACAATGTAAATTAAAAATATGTTATCTTAAAAGCAAAGAGAGAAAGAGTTGTTATATCCTTAGATTGTACCTATGAACTACAGGGATTCTGTTATCTTTGTACTAATATCACATTTTTTTAAAAATTTTTTGCCAGGCAGAGTTAGACAGTGAGAGAGAGAGACAGAGAGAAAGTTATAGACAGTGAGTGAGAGACAGAGAGAAAGGTCTTCCTTCCATTGATTCACTCCCCTAATGGCCACTATGGCCAGCACTGCGCCGATCTGAAGCCAGGAGCCGGGTACTTCCTCCCAGTCTCCCATGCGGGTGCAGGACCCAAGCACTTGGGCCATCCTCCTCTGCCCTCCTGGGCCACAGCAGAGAGCTGGACTGGAAGAGGAGCAGCTGGGACTAGAACCTGAGGTGTCGGCGGCACAGGCTGAGGATTAGCCAAATGAGCCACAACACCGGCTGTACTAATATCACATTAATATAAGAATTTTGTTGTATTAATGCTCACGCATTCGCTGTGACTCTGAGAATCTAATGTATTAAAGAATTCCTTTAAAAAATACAAAGGGAAACAAAGATATGAGAGGAGCAAGTCTCTTGATTCTCAGATCTGGTTGTATAGATGCAACACCCGGGGGGAACATTTAATAAATGCCAATGACTGGGCCCATCCCCAATTCCTGAGGTCTGAACCTCTAAGAGGAGAGGAGGCACTGGTAAATCTTAGTAACTGTGTGAGAGTTGAGAAGCTTGGCATGGTCAAGGATACATCTGCACAAATGTGAGTTCCTCGTGCGCCCTTGTTCACAGGAATCCTCCCAAGTAGAGAAGCTCTCTAGAAGGTCTCCCAGCTTTTACCCCGACTCTCTTCTCACTATGAGCACCTAGAGACATCTTAGACTAGCATGTTGGGCAAGTGTTATACCTTTCAGCCATCCCCAGCCCCAGGCCTAACTTGTGGAGTCCTGGTGCCACCATCTTGCTATACTATGCAGCGGTGGTCTCTCTCATTCTAAATCTGTGTGTGAGGTCACACAGTTCGTGCACAAACTGAGTTGAAGGACTTCCCATTTAGTGTCCTTAGAAGCTCTCCAGGACTGTGCTGGCCACGACATACTTTTTACTCTCAGTGATATATGTTAAAGGCAGACACAATCTGTCCACTCTGCCTACCTAAAATGTAACGACTTGTCCTCTTGATGAAATATTATTTATTATAATGAATTTAACTAGACAGAGGAGTCACCATTCATAGTCCCTCCCATCCTCCTGACAACCTTCTGAGATTTTGCCGAGAGGAAAAGTCATCGTGTAGCTGTGCTGTGGTCAAAACAGAGCTAATGTTTCAAACTCATTATTTTCCATTTTTAATAGCTGCACAGTATCTCATTATAAGCATGCACCAAATCTAATTAACCAGTACAGTACTGACAGATATTTGGACTGTTTTCATCTTTTATTATTATAAAAAATCAAGGAATGAATGGTTCTACATAATCCACAAAGAGATGTGCTAATACGCCCATAAGACAAATTCTTAGAAGCAGAGATTCCAAAGTAAAAGGAAGGTACATTTATAATTTGTAAAGATGTTGTAAATTATCTTCCAAAGATTTCTGCTGGTCACTATCTCACCCTTGATGTCAGAGATGGATGACTGCTCATGTCCTCACTCATACAATGCACTATTTAACTGTCTCAACTTTGTCATTCTACTGTGTGAAAATAGACTATGACTGTAGCTTTAATTTGCATTTCCCTCTTAATGGGAGAGATTAGGTGTCTTTTATATATTTAAGAATTTTGTATTTTTCTTTGAGCCATTCCTTCACATATTTTCTAATTTGCCTACTAAATTTTTAGGTTTCTTGTATCTTCTTATATTTAATAAATAAGGAAAACTAGCCTGTCTATTATACATAATGCAATCACTTTTCTTAGTTACCCATTTAAATGTTACTTGTGTTTTCCCATAAAGATTAAAACAATTTATTTCAATAAACATATTGTTATGATAGATTTTATGATTTCTGGATTGAGGATCATACTGAGTCAGGCTTTTCCCTCTCTGTGTATTTGTATTTTCTTCTAGCATTTTCTCTGATTTCTATTTTTAATGTTTAATAATCATTGAACAATCCATTTTACCCCACAATGTGTTTCTATCATATAGTAAATACATATGCATGTTTGAGTCTGTTTGTGGTCTGTATTTGGTCTAGTAATTTGTCTACAAACATGCCTGAAGTGCACTGCTTTCAATTTCTGTCTTATAATTTCTTCTCCACAGGACTAAGCCTACCTCATTACTCTTTGATGTCATAATTTTTTCTGACTCTTCATTTTTTAAAAATATTTATTTATTTATATTTGAAAGGCAGAGCTACAGAGAGGCAGAGGTAGAGGTAGAGAGAGAGAGAGAGAGAGAGATCTTCCATCCTTTGGTTCACTCACCCAAATGACTGCAAAAGTCTGAGCTGGGCCTATTTGAAGCCAGGAACCAGGAGCTTCTTCTAGGTCTCCACATGGGTGCAAGGGCCCAAGCACTTGGACCATCTCCTTTTGCTCTCCTAGGCCCTGGCAGAGAGCTGGATTGGAAGTGGAGCAGCTGGGATTCAAACCGGTGCCCATATGGGATGATGGCACTGCAGACCTGGGCTTTAACCCACCGCACCACGGCGCTGGCCCCTATGACGCTTCTTGCTTCCTTATTTTTCCTGTGGCTAGTTTGATTACAATTATGTTAAAAAGTATACATCAAACTAAGGAAAATCAATACATTGATGATGAATAGGTTATTTCATATTGTTTTCCTCTGATATTTTGAAAAATAACTTTTCTTCCTCTATAAAATTTTATTTGTTGAAATTTACATACATGAACCCTATTTCTTTTTGTGGGTTAAATTTGTATTCAGTATCCTATTTTCAAAAAAAAAGACCAATTACCCCAAGATATTAAAAAAATAATAATAAAAACAATTAGGGGAGTAAGAAAGAAAGGGTATAAGCATTTTTTCCAACCCAAAAATATCAGATTTCTCCTTTCTACTTTGAATAGTAAAAGGCATATTCTAGGACCAAGCCAAAGAAATTTAGATAATGATCACATTATTTATTTGAAAGGCAGAGTGCCAGAGAGAGAGGAAGAGGAAGAGGAAAAGAGAGAGAAGGAGATAGATTAGATAAATAGATTGAGAGATAGAAAGAGGAAGAGAGAGAGAGAAATAAAGATCTTCCATCTGCTGGTTCATTCTCCAAATGGCCACGAGACCAGATGAAGCCAGGAGCCAGGAACTCCATCCTGATCTCCTACAGAGGTGGCAGGAGCCCCAGTTATTGTGCCATCTTCCTAAAACCCATTATCTGGAAGCTGGATCACAGGCAGAGTGGCTGGGACTTGAACTAGCACTCCGATATTAGACGCTGCTGTCGCAAGAGGCAGTTTAACCCATTGTGACATAGTGCTTGCCCCAGCAATGACTATATTTAACAAATTGAAAATATAATTCTATCTAGAAAAGAAATTATTTAAAATCATAGCTTATATTTCAGTAATCAAAAGAGTAATGCAGTGTACCCTTGGAGGGTCCTGCTTCCTGGTCTGCTCATCACCCGATATTCTTCAGAGTTCCTCGTGACCAGTTGTGTTGGTCATGACAGTCTTTCTCCTTGGCCTGATCCCAACAGCACTGCTTGCAGTGCCCACAAAGCTACACTTCTGTATCATTGCTCATGGTGCTCCCCTAGAACATGGTCTTGCTTATATCTTATCCCAATCCTTTTTTTCTCCTTCACGACTAGAGTCTCCTCTCTAGGTTACTTGTGGACCAGCATGATCCCTGGTCTTCTCCTGATGTTACTTAGTAATTGTAGCATTTATCTCTAAATAATTACCAGATCTTAGAATTGGGTGTTACATTTTTTATAGATGATATATATATAGATATACATTTTTTTTAAGATTTATTTGTTTGTTTGAAAGGCAGTTACAGAGAGAGAGGAGAGACAGAAAGAGAGGATCTTCCATGCGCTGATTCACTCCCCAAATGGCTACAGTGACCAGTGCTAGGTGGGGCCAGGAAAAAGCCAGTAGCCGGAGGTTCTTCTGGGTTTCCCATGTGGGTGGCAGGGGCCCAGGGATTTGGGTCATCTTCCACTGCTTTAGCAGAGACCTGGATTGGAAGTGAAGCAGCCAGGACTCGTGACCCATATGGGATGTCTGTGCTACAGCCGCGGCTTAACCCTCTGTACCACAGCACCAGCCTGGGACATACCATTCCTCAGCCTCTGAGGATGCTTGCTGGCTCAGTCAGCTAAGATAAACTTACCAACTCCCTGCAGCCTTGGTTCTAGCCTATGTATTGTGAGGACAATAATATGTAATCTCCCTCTTTTTAAAAAAAAATTATTTTGTATGTATTTGAAAGGCAGGGGGACACACACACAGCAAACTTCCATATCCTGGTTCACTCCTCAAATGAATACAACAGCCACGGCTGAGCAAGACCAGAGCCAAGACCCTGGAGCTCCATCTGGGTCTCCCACATGTGTGGCAGAGTCCCAAGCACTTGGATCATCCTCTGTTGCCTCCCCATGTACATTATTAGCGGGCAGTTGGGTCGAAAGTAGAGCAGCCAGAGCTTGAACCGGAACTCTGATATGGGATGCTGGTGTCGCAAGCAGTGGCTTAACGCGCTACACTGCACATCCTCTGTGACGCATGGTTATTATGAGGATTAGTGTACTTAAAATATTATACAAACGGTGCATTGGTATCCAAATAGAAAGGGCAAGGAATCACAGACTGGAGAACCACTCCATCAAGAGAAAGGAACAGGGCTCTCTCCCTCTTGCCCTGGGACATTCTGAAGGGACAGAGGAAAAGAGCAACTGTTCCCCTTGTGCTATTCAACTGTTAGGATCAGGAAGCAGTGGGCTGTAGTGGCAAATAGGTTTTACCTCAAGCGACAACGCCAACAGGGTATGACTGCCTGCCCAACCGCAGTGTTCCGGAGTCTTGCGAATTCCTCCGGACAGACGGGGCAGATGGCTGGCATCCGTTAGTAATGGCTGCGTGAGCGTGAGTAGGAGACATGGCAGAACGGATGCCACATGTCTGCTTTCGTGCCCTCAGCTTGGGGATCCTATCACGGGAAAGCCTCCACAGTCATCTTGTGACAGTTTTCCAATTTTCTTAGTCGCTGTTAGCCCGACTGTATCTCAAAAGTGTTTTGAGTTTCATTTGTTCCTAAGGACTAGAAATAGAGGCCATCCGCTTGGAGACCTCATCTCAGAAGGCTCACTTCAGCCCTAGCAGCACTGATCTGACAATGTGCAGGACCCTGCTGAGAGCATGGGGGAAACAAGAGCATTCGTTGAATACCCTCCACATGCCAGACACTCTGATAGGTACTCCTGCGTTTTTCCTTCATCCTGAAACAACTCTGCAAAGGAAGTAATAGTCTGTCCATTTTAAAGATGAGTGAACTGGGCTGGTGCCGCAGCTCACTTGGCTAATCCTCCACCTGCGGTGCCAGCACACCAGGTTCTAGTCCCAGCTGGGGTGCCAGATTCTGTCCCGGCTGCTCCTCTTCCAGGCCAGCTCTCTGCTGTGGCCCGGGAAGGCAGTGGAGGATGGCCCAAGTGCTTGGGCCCTGCACCCGCATGGGAGACCAGGAAGAAGCTCCTGGCTCCTGTCTTCAGATCGGCGCAGCACACTGGCTGAAGTGCGCCTGCCGTAGCGGCCATTTGGGGGGTGAATCAATGGAAAAGAAGACCTTTCTCTCTCTGTCTCTCTCTCTCTCACTGTCTAAATATGCCTGTCAAAAAAAAAAAATAAGTGAACTAAAATTCCTGAAGTCAAGAACACTGCCCCTTAAAAATGCAGAATGCACACTGTGCTGTATCCATTCATCCACTGCAAATCAAGAAGGGCTTCTGAGTGTTGCCATCAACCAACTTGTAAGTCCTCTCCCTGCTAATAGTGGAGCAATCCCACAGCCTGCAACAGACCTTCCAGTTAGGAGACACGGTCATCTTCCTGTTGTCTCGTGTAGAGGAGACTGCTGAACTCAATGAGCCTTGAGACCTTTGCAAGGTTTTTGCCTGATCTAAATTTATGCTGCAGGAGCTGCTAGCAGTTATTTTATTTACAGCGCTCTGGATCTCAATCTCCTTAGTTACATTACTCCCAATTAAGCTTCTGTGTGCTCACAAAGCAGCATTACATGATTTAATGATGGAGCATTTTGAATTAATTATATGCCGACATTTTATAACATAGGTGCCTCACGAAATTGGTGCAGCTTTTTATAGATGCACAAAAGAGGGTGGCGATGTTGGTGAAGTTCCACTCCTGAGACTCTTCCCCTACTGATGGGAAAATGTGTGTGTTTCCATATGTATATTTTTAAATTTCTGTGATTTAACACTTAGCGACTTGCTCTCGATAAACGTTTTACTGGAGAGAAAGCTGGTGTTTCTACCTTACGAACAAATCAAAGCATATTCAGACATTTATTAATTGCATTCCCTCTGCTGGTTATTAGTGACCGGTGGGGTGAAAGGTGGACCATCACTGCACATTGATGACAACTGCGTTTGATGCAGGGAAGTTATTAAGGCTCTCAGAGAATACAGCGATTTATATTTTAGCTAGAGTTCATTCCAGAGTGAATCAAGTGAGAAAGTATTCGACTCTCCCTGAGGCGAATGAGGTTACAATGACCTCTTCTAAGATTCTAAGTGGTTCCTGAGAGTATAATTTTATGTAATATTTTATTATAATATCCTCCCAGAGTGCTTTCTTCTCCAACATGGCAAAGGCAGATTTCCTTGCTTCTGTCTTCTCTCCTCCCACTCCATTTCAGAGTCTAATCCTAAATCTCAAGTCTCTGTTGCTCATGCTGCTCACCTCCACTCCCTTCAGCCTCCCCACCCTTGCTCCCCAGTCTCACTTTCACTCCCTTGCAGGACCCTCCAGCCTCCCCTTTCCTCCCACAAGCAGTCCACTGAGCTTCGACCATCCTGCAGCCTAGCCCCACTGTCAAGGCTCATTTGTCCTATATTCTATTCTCTTAGGGATCCTCCTCTCTAATAGAAAATCTCTTAAAAAAAAAAAAAAAGAGTAAGTTAATGCTCGGTTTGGATGGTTGACACCTAGATCCATGTGTTACATTTCAACAAGCAATCTTAAATTTTTGAAAATCCCCTGGCTGATGATATGGAAAACATGATACTTGTGGCTAAAAGAAAACAAAGATAAATGAGAAGTCCTCTTCTTCTTCTCTCTGATTTGTTTCTAGTTGAAATAACAAAAATGATGTCATACAATGCGGTCATCCACTCAGTCTTGACTTCAGATGAATCCAGTGCTACAAAATCAAATCTGTCGTGAAAGGACAATGACTGGCTCCAAGGAGGTCACTTGCAAAATGATGCACCTGACCCTGAGAACCAAGTCCAAAAGAAATAATTGCTATAGCTGAAGGTACAACACGCTTTGGGACATCTGGACATAAATGGGATCAGGTTGAAGTTGGCTTCATGGCTAATCTGAGGTACTCAACATATTTCTGAGTCTCAGATTCCTCATCTGTATAAAGGATATTAAATTACCTACCTCATAGATTAAGTAAGATTAAATGGCAGATCGAAGCTTCTCTGTTAATGCCCTTTCCCCCCAACTTTTTTAAGCAAGGCAACAACTTAAATTATTATAAAGTTTCCAAAAAATCAGCACTCTTTTTCATAATTACTTTCTTGTAAGTTTGTTCAGACAACTTTAAAACATGATATTTCTTTGTTGATAAACCTCCTACAGGTGGCCAAAGACCCTTACGTTGGCAACCTGCCACCTAACTACACTTTTGAAAAATCTAAACACTCCTCATGGAACAGAATAGATGAATTCCTCAAGCCCCTGAATAGAGGGTTTGGAAGATAGGATGACAATATCAGACTGGCATCCTAGCTCTCCCCTGTATGTATCTAGGTATAGGCAGGTCTCTGCATTCAGGAGGTATGTTCTCAAGGTCCAGCTAGTCTTATCCAGGCTTGTGCTAAGTGAAGCCTCTAGACTTGGACTTTTGGAATACATTCTCCATGACCATATTAGGTCCAGTGGTTTCTAAGGACTTGTGTAAGGATTAGGGAGACTGCTTTTATAAGGCCCTCCAGGGCATAGTCCAGTTGCATGGTGGAACTATCTGGAGAGTTTACCAGTGATAGGAAGAATCTATTTGAATTCCATTTCAACTTCACGGCAAGTTGCTGAAAATTCTCAAGGTTCAGTTTCCACATTGGGAGAATAATAACAGCTTTCTAAGCTGTTTTGAGGGATGACTGTGTAATTAGATCCTTTATTAGGGTTCAAAATGAACCTGATTAAAGCAGGAGTACAGCTCTTGGCACATAGTAAGTGCTCAGCAAACTCTGGTTTCCTTCTTTCTAGGATTAAAGATCAGTCTTACCCCTGGCTGAGTAAACATCGCTCCATTGACATAATTTTAGAGGCAACAGGAAATCCCAGGAAAATGATCACTGCAACAAAGTGTGGTTAATTGCTTGATTCTTTTCAGCAGAGCCTCCTGACGCACTCCCTTATTTCGTTTAAAGTTCTGTGTAAGTGCCCCCTTCGCGGAGACAGCTTTCGTGACCATTCCATCTAAAACAGCTCCACTCCATACCACGCTTTACCTGTCTCTTTGCTCTGCTTCTTTTTCTTCACAGCACTTATCATTACCTGAAAGTATGCATTATATCATTTACCCCCACTACCGTGTAGGCTTGGCAATGGCAAAGACCTTGTCCATCTTGCTCACTGCTGTGCCTTAGCACAGTGTTTGGAACAGTGCCCAGACACGCTTGCTAGATGCTCAACAAGGACTCATTGATAAATGAATAAATGAGGTTTAAAATTTTTGTATAGATATTACATATATTTAAAGTATACATCAGGATTTGTGGATATATGTTCATGTATATAAATGTAAATAAATGTATGGAAGTATATAAATTTATATAAATAGGCTAATTAATTTACTCATATCTTCACATAGTCTCTTTTTTGAGTGGTAAGAACATTTAAGATCTATTGCTTAGCTAATTTGAAGAGTACAATACTTATTACTAGCTATAGTCTCCATGCTCTGCATTAGATTCCTCAGACTTACACATCCTACCCAAGTAAGTCTTTGCACACTTTGACTACCATGTCCCCATTTCTCTCAACCCTCCACCCCTGGTAACCACTGCAGGAAAATTCAAAGTTCACCTCTGAAGATTCAATAACTGAATCTGCTGAAATAAGCTGACAATAGACAGATTCATGAGCAAAAAAGGCATACAAATGTATTAACATGCATATGCATGGAGTCACAAAACATGAAATTCTAAAAAGGGCGAGATGGCTAAAGCTTAAATACCCTCTTCATAGGTAACAGAGAATTGGAGGCTATAGGCCATCTTAGAGGGAAACTCAATGGTTTTTAGGGGTGATGAGTGGGTCAAAACAATGGAATGGGCCGGCGCCGCAGCTCACTAGGCTAATCCTCCGCCTTGCGGCGCCGGCACACCAGGTTCTAGTCCCGGTCGGGGCACCGATCCTGTCCCGGTTGCCCCTCTTCCAGGCCAGCTCTCTGTGTGGCCAGGGAGTGCAGTGGAGGATGGCCCAAGTCCTTGGGCCCTGCACCCCATGGGAGACCAGGAGAAGCACCTGGCTCCTGCCATCGGATCAGCGTGATGCGCAGGTCGCAGCGCGCCTACCGCGGCGGCCACTGGAGGGTGAACCAATGGCAAAAAGGAAGACCTTTCTCTCTGTCTCTCTGTCTCACTATCCACTCTGCCTGTCAAAAAAAAAAAAAAAAAAAAAAAAAAAAAAAAAAAACAATGGAATGTGGCCTTGGTCTTAGATGTGGTGTTTGATTTTCACTCTTCACAGTCTCTTCTGCTGTGTTCTGAGTTCAGTCTTCCCTGATTAATGAAATTTAAGCAATATTGAAGGCAATTGTGCTCCTCTTTTGCCAGTTTGGTCTCTAGGTAGATAAGAGAACTTCAGAGAAAGCTCTTCCTTACATTTGCTATTCCCCAAGTGCTCTCAGTTTGAAACCCAAGTGTTATGTTTTGGGTGTTGTTTCTGAAACTCGGCAACATCACCATTCTGCTCTCTGCCTCTATGAAATTGACTTCTAAAAATTCCATATGTAACTGATATGCAAATTTTTCTTTCTGAGCTGGGTTTATTTCTACATATGGCAGCAAATGGTAGGATTTCCTTTTTCTTAAAGGTTGAATAATATTCCATTGTGTGTCCATCTATCAATGGACACTTACATTGCTTCTACATCTTGACAAAGGTGAACAATGCTGCAATGAACATGGTTTGTGCAGATATCAATTTGAGCTAATGATTTCAGCTTCTGTATACCCAGAAGTAGGATTGCAGGATCATATGGTAACCATATTTTTAAATTTTTTGAGGGACCTCCATAAGTTTTACCTAATGACTATACTGATATTCATTGCTGCCAACGGTATACAAGGGTTCCACAACCCCACCAACATTTATCTTTGGACTTTTAGATAATGGCTCTCCTAAAGGTTGGAAGTGATATTTTGGTTTTAATTTGTGTTTCTCTGATCATTAGTAATGTAGAGCACATTTTCATATACCGGTTGGCCAAGATTTGAGGTCACAAAAACTTGTTGAAGAAAAATGCAGAACAAGTATGTTGACAACGATTTTTTGGATATGACACCAACAGCAAGGCAACAAAAGCCAAAGCAAATAAATGGGACTACCTCAAATTAAAAAGCCTCCTTCTCAGCAAAGGAAACAATTAATAAAGTGAAAGGACAACCTATGAAATGGGGAAAACTATTTAAAAAGCATATATATTTAGTTAGAGGTTAATATTCCAAGGATCCATCGTTTCCTAAGCACCTAGTTGATCCCTTAACACTTTATATGGATGATTAATTCAATCTTCCAAACACCCAGATGAAACTCCCTCCTTGGCTTTTCCACAGTTAGACTCCTCCAGGCCGCCTCTAGGCCTCAACCTTCAGTGCCCATCTGTTTATCCCCCAATTTTAGTGAGAATCCTATAAAGTCAGTTTAGAGAGAATCCCATACCCTCAATATCTGATCACCCTAGATACATGATCTAAATTTTCAACCCCCACCATCTCAAAGTAATATGTGATCTCACTAGCCAGCCTTCAGCAAGAATGTTGTTAGATTGCTTAGCCAGGAATCCCCTTTACACCTGATGCGTTCTCTTATTAATTTGCTGTCCACTAACCCCATCCCCAGTCTTCTTTTTGTCTATAAATCCCCACTTGTCCACAATGTATTTAGAAATGACTTTAGTTCCATACTGAGGTCATTTCCCCTCTATTAAAATAGTTCCTGATTAAAATCAGCTTTTACTGCTTTAACTATCATCTACATCTAGTTTTCTTTGGCAATTCTTTAGGAGACAAGAACAATAATGATGCCTCCATACAGGTGAAAGAACTATGGCTTAGAAGGGTTAAGTAGCTTGCCCAAAAGCAAAAATGCAGATGGGGTTCATCCTAAGTTATTGAGCTGTAAAATTATCTGCATCTCTAATGCCCTCCCAGACTCTTGTTTTTAGACTAATATGATTCTGTAGTTTGAATTACATCTATATTTCATGTCAAAATGCAAATACTTCTAAGGATAAGTAGTATGCTTATTATTTGTGTTTTTTGGGAAAAAATCAACTTATTAACAGGTTGGAGAGAAGGAGACAGAGTTTGGAGGTCTGAACAGCTGAGATGCAAAATTTTAGAAACAGGATACCAGCATAAACAACAATGAGATATTGTCGCATTTTATATAACAACGATGAGATATTGTCACATTTTGCCAATAAAGATAATTGGAAATGAAAAAAAAAAAACAAAACCTGGTGTTAAATTGGAAATGGCATAGAAAATTAATTTTTTTAAAAAAATATTATGTAGGATCTCTGTCTTTAATGTGCTGTACACTCTTATTTAATGCTATAACTAGTACTCCAACAGTATTTTTTTTCACTTTGTGTTGCTATATGGGGGCAAACTGTTGAAATCGTTACTTAATATATACTAAACTTATCTTCTGTATATAAAGAGAATTGAAAATGAATCTTGATGTGAATGGAAGGGGAGAGGGAGCAGGAAAGGGGAGGGTTGCGGGTGGGAGGGAAGTATTGGGAGGGGGAAGCCATTGTAACCCATAAGCTGTACTTTGGAAATTTATATTCATTAAATAAAAGTTTAATTTAAAAAAAAAAAAGTTACTCCACTCTGTAATCATTCCACATCCAGGTTTCTCTTCTCTCTTACTGTTGAGACATTTTCCCTTTGCAATTTAGTATTAGCAAGTACAGCTCTAGGGGCTTAGTCGTTGGATAAAGCCTCACTAGAATGCACAAGATGTCAATAGAAGACAGGATAAGAAATCGCTACAAGTTGTTATTGTTATTTACTACTGTGTGATTTCTTCCTGCGTTAGAGAGTCCTGGAAGAGATGCTGGCTGATTGAATTTGACTATCTGTGTATTCACAGCACTCAGCAATTCTTGACAGGACAGAACCATCCAGCATGCTACATGATCACAGCAGAGAAGACACAGATGTTTAGAAAGGAAAGAGCAAGGATAACAAGGCACCAGGTTGGCTCTGTACACAGGGAGAGGGAAAATAGCTTCCACCCTGTAATTTGAGAGGTACCACAGGCTGCTTATTTCAAAATAACTGTCTTAAATCTTAGTTTGAGGATCCCCCATTAGCGTCATTTCATGTACAGGAAGAGATTGTCTCCTGAAGTCTCCCTTGCTTAAGAAGGCAGGAAGGGCATGAGAAACTTGGATTAGCTAGCTGTTGCCATAGCAACTAGAAGCAAAGCCCTGGGGGAATGAAACATTGGGCAGGTAAGTTTTCATTCAGAGTGGAAGGGATAGAGTGAGAGGTTAGCTGAGATGGCACCATAATTGGTAGCCCTGGGCAGCCATGGGGCAGTCATCTATAAAATAAAGTTACTTTTTGTCAGGCAGAATCTTAAATTTCTCCATCACAAAGTTAGCCATTGCTCACCTTGAAACACTTGGCTCTTGTTCTCTTTAACAATGTATGGTTTTTAATAATCTTAGCCCTACTTATCCTCTAGTCCATTCTCAAAACCAGTCTAATTTAGTTTTCTTGAGCGATACCAACATGATTAGAATCTACCACCAGCCTTGTATATGAAATGCAAAGACAGTTGACTACATTCCAGGATCTTTCTTATTATGTCCCAAAATATTCATCTAAGACAATAGATTGTAGGAAGGAATAGATTGCAGCTCACATACACTCGAAATTACATTTAAAGAAAATCATCTTTCGAATGCAATTTCTATTGCAAAAATAAATCCTATGGATATAACATGTTAGACCAGGGAGGAATCTTAAAGGTCTTCTCATTCCATCCTCTCCTTTTACAGAGGAGAGCACTGAGAGCCACAGAGGTTAATTATGTCCTCTAGCCACCTAATCACTCTGTCATCTCTAATTATTGCTAGGGAAAAAATCCAGGAATTCCCAGTGCCCTCCATTTGTGTGCACTGAAAAATCAGTTTGCATTATCAGCAGGAAATGTCAGCAGCAAGGCCAACAATGTTCAATTTATTCATAATGAAAATAATAAAAGCTGACATGCATCGAGTATTGACAATGTGCCAGGGATGGGGCTAAATGCTTTACAACCTGTAGCTCACATAACCCCCAAAGAGTCCTAAAAGGTAGTTAACCCAACTTTAGAGCTGGAACAGCAGAGTTGAGAGAAGCTAAGTCACTTGTCTATAGTCAAACAACTACTAAGAGATAGACTCAAGGTCCAACTCGCAGTCACTGCTTCTTATAATAGCAAACTGTATCTCCTCATTCTTTCCATGCTCATTTTCCCATAAGAAAACCAGGGGTCAATATCAACTCTGTTCATGAGCTTCATGCCTCCCTCTGGAAGCCAAAGCCATCCCCGAGGACAGTCATCTAACTGCATCCATCTGATTGTGTTCCCTAAGAATCTACTTTTGATGAAAATTACCCTTTTCTGATTATGTACGTCAATCATATTCAATATATAACACTCAAAAACCAGAAAAAGGTAACAGATAATTTTGAGATTTCCTATAATTGCACCAAAGATTTCCTATAATTCTGTTTATCAATGTGATAGACGGAAGGTTGATGTAAAGATACTTGTAATTGACTTTGTCACTGATACGGGGTGAGGGGGAAGGTCTATTTAAAAGATCACTATATTTCTGGCAAAAATTAGCAACAGTCTCCTAGTACACGTATCATTTTTCTTAGGGAAATCCATGTAATCAACAACTACCACCCCAGATTATTTACTCTTTAGTTCCTTCATTTCTTCAACTGATATCTGTTGTTCAAAGATCTACCACTGCCTGATACTCTGCTAGTTACTGGAACTCATTGATGCTTATAGTTGGACCTCAGTCCTGGTCTCATGGACCCTATAGACTAATCATCTAAAAAAATTTCAGTATATTTCACCTTAGCTAGTCTCAAAAGATACAGAATATATACAGAATTCATATGCCCAACTGAAATAATTCTGTTTATCAATGCGATAGATGGAAGGTGGATGTAAAGACATTTGTAATGGCATTGTCACTGACACAGAGCAACTAAAAATTATTTAAAATTGTGGTCTTTCAAAAAAGAAATCAAAAACTTTCTGGAAGTAAATGAGGATAACACAACATATCAAAACTTATGGGATACAGCAAAAGCAGTGTTAAGAGGAAAGTTTATAGCAATAGGTGCCTACATCAAGAAATTGGAAAGGCACCAAATAAATGAGCTTTCAATGCATCTCAAGGATCTAGAAAAACTGCAGCGAACTAGTAGGAGAAGAGAACTAGTAGGAGAAGAGAAATAATTAAAATCAGAGAAGAAATCAATAGGATTGAATCCAAAAAATATTACAAAAATTCAGCCAAATGAGGAGCTTGTTTTTTGAAAAAATAAACAAAATTGACACCCCATTGGCCCAACTAACTAAAAAAAGAAAAGACCCAAATCAATAAAATCAGAGATGAAAAAGGAAACATAACAATAGACACCACAGAAATAAAAAGAATCATCAGAAATTACTACAAGGACTTGTATGCCAGCAAACAGGGAAATCTATCAGAAATGGATAGATTCCTGGACACATGCAACCTACCTAAATTGAACCAGAAAGAGATAGAAAACCTAAACAGACCCATAACTGAGACAGAAATTGAAACAGTAATAAAGGCCCTCCCAACAAAGAAAAGCCCAGGACTGGATGGATTCACTGCTGAATTCTACCAGACATTTAAAGAAGAAAACAATACAAAATAAAATTGTGGTCTTATTTATTGTGGCTAGTATATCTCAGAGGCCAAAGAACCTTAAAGATTCCTCCTAATCAAGGACAATAGATGTTCTCCTAGTGTTGTCTTACACATCAAGGGATAAAGAGTGGGTCCTTGTGCTTAGAACTTAGTTAACATGGACAAAAGTTGCCATCAGTCAGACTGCTGTGATTGAAATGTGTGACTGCAATTCATTGCTAAGAACAGATATTTATGGGAGTGAGGTCACTGGAAACCTAAAAGCTATGAGTTGGAAGAGATCTTTCATAAGTAAGCCAGGGGCTTGTTCCTAGTGCTGCCATAGCAAATCACCATGTATTTAGTAGCTTAACACAACACAGATGTATTCTCTCTCAGTCCTGGAAGTCAGAAGCCTGAAATTCTAGTGGCGCATCTATC
Organism: Lepus europaeus; assembly: GCF_033115175.1. NCBI lineage: Eukaryota > Metazoa > Chordata > Mammalia > Lagomorpha > Leporidae > Lepus > Lepus europaeus. The sequence continues at coordinate 49,301,330 of NC_084843.1, read as the reverse complement.
CTTGCCATTCCCGGTTCCTAGAGGCTGCTTGCATTGCTTGGCTATGGTCTCTTGTCACTGATCTCTGCTTCCATGATCACGTTTCCTCCACGATCACATCATAGTTTTCTATGGCTGTGACTTTCTGCCTCCCTTTTATGAAGACCTCTGTGATGACAATGGGCAAATTTAGTTAATCCAGGATAGTTTTAACCACCTCAACAATCTTAATCCCATCTACAAAGTCCCTTTCACTGTGTACAGGGCCCAGGATTTAGGATCCAGACATCTTTGGGTGGGACATTATTTAGCCTACTGCAAGCTCTAATGACAAACTTCAGTGTTTCCCTTTTTTTTTTTTTTTTTTTTTTAAGCTGGTACTGTCTACATTAAAGGCTTGACCATTCACATTCTATTCTCTGTCCTCTCTACACAATTCCTGCCCTGTCCTCCTACCAAGCTCTTTATTTGAATTCAAAACCTGGCTTATCCTTCCTCCCAAGGGCAGCAAAACATCAGTGGCAGAGTTCTCCCAGCTACTACTCTTTATTTCCTTCACCATAACCATTACCTCTGCTTGAGTTACTGAAGGACTGACTGGGCAATTGGATTTATGCTCAAAGCTACTTACATCAGGCCTTTGAAAACAGATTTAGTTATTGAACATTTACTTTAGCTATATAATTTCAAGTTTTTGATTGCTTAATTTTAGGAGGATGGATTCTAAAAATCAAGGTTTATTTTCTCTGGAATAAATTCTGTAGGCATTTTGGTAATTTAGGAAAAGCATTATAGTACCATTTGAATTGTGTGTAAACATGGTCAATGCCGTAGACTTGCAGAAATGTATCACTGCTAACCTGCTTTGCCTTCCCTTTTAGGCTGAAAGCTCCTTAGCAGAAGATTCAGTGAGTGATTCAGTGAATCAGTGAGGAACACATTGATTTTTTTTTTTTTTTTAATTTTTGACAGGCAGAGTGGACAGTGAGAGACAGAGAGAAAGGTCTTCCTTTGCCATTGGTTCACCCTCCAATGGCCGCTGTGGCCCGCATGCTGCAGCCGGTGCACCGTGCTGATCCGAAGCCAGGAGCCAGGTGCTTCTCCTGGTCTCCCATGGGGTGCAGGGCCCAAGTACTTGGGCCATCCTCCACTGCACTCTCGGGCCACAGCAGAGAGCTGGCCTGGAAGAGGAGCAACCGGGGCAGAATCCGGCGCCCTGACCAGGACTAGAACCTGGGGTGCCGGCACCGCAGGCGGAGGATTAGCCTATTGAGCTGCGGCACCAGCCCACATTGATTATTACATGATGTCAGTGATAGTGATGTACCTACAAAAGGAAAAGCATCCCAAAGCGGAGATGAAAAATAGGAGGTGCTCGTGCCACCTTTATCTTCTACTCGAAGGCGGACAACAGCAATCAAGCACAGTTCTCCCAGAGCCTGGATCTTTCTCAGTGCCCCAGCCAGCCAGTACCACTCAACTGGAAGTGACAAGCAAATTGAGCTCTACTATCTCTGCCTTAAGAAGAGTCAGTGACTTCCTGTTTCCAGGCACTAAGGGAAATTTCTTACTGCGGTCTAGCAATAAAATGGTCGGATGCCTAGAACACCACTGGAGCTCAATTTCTAGAGCAGGCAAAGCAGATTCAACAGGGGAACAGATTCTTCTTCCTGCTTCCTGTCTGAAACCTTGCAATGAGAAGCCATCTTGTCCCCAGCTCCCCTTTTGGAGGTACCGGATAATAGGGCTTCTTCCCCTTCCCCTCTGTGGGACTTCTGCGCTTTGAATTCCTGCATTAGGTGTGCAGTCTCCACCACCCGTGTTGGCTTTTCCTTCCTTAATTATGTAGCTCTCCCCTCTTCCGGCAAACCAGAAGCCGGCTAGGTCAGGAGAGCACCCTTCCCAGGGAGTGCGCAGCAGTATTGTCAAACCCTTCAAAGGTGAGGAGGAGTCAGAAACGCGAGTTCATCCATCCCTGTCTCTTTTCCCCCCTGGTGGTTTGCACTCACAAGCAGCAGCCTCAGAGGTTACCCAACACCCCACTGCGCTTTGACAGTTACACATCCATTAAAGCCCCGGACTGCCCGGCGTAATTGGGACCTGCACTCCCACTCCACTGCTCTTCGACCCTGCCTTGCTTTTACAACACAGCTTGCTGAGGAGGGAAAAAAAAAAAGCCCAGTTTATTCAAACAGCTCAGAGACAGGTGAGCCAGTCGTGTTAGATCACGGGAGGAGTGCGAGTGGGGGAGGACAGCCAGTGCCTGCTGCCGTGTGCTTGCTTTTTTTAACAAGAAATTGATTCGTGCAGCTGACTGCCCCAAAATTTTAGCTAGGATCACAGGGCAATTATTTCGCTTTGGACCAGAGCCACCTGGAGCTTGCAGAATCCTAGAAAAAGGCCGAATCAAAAGAGCAGATCCCTTCGAGCTCCTGATTTCATTTCAACGCCTTTTTTTTTTTTTTTTTTCTTCCCAACCACAGTCGATAATCCAGCTGCACGATCTGCCATGAAGTAAATTCAGCCCGCCCTGAGCCGTCCGGAGTCGCTGCCATGGGAGGGGGCTATTCCAGCGTGGGTACAAGCGCGCTCATTGCCTACCCTGCCAGGGTCCCGCACCGTGCCATCGTGCGCTGGAGCCCTGGGCTACCCGGCAAGTGCGGGAGCCTGCGGGTCACAGCACGGCGCTGCCCCGGCGACAGCCCCTCCCCTGCGTCCCCAGCCGCGCAGCAGCAGGGCCAGGACAACGATGGCGATGGCGTAGATCCAGCTGAGACCCTCAGGCTGAGGGGGTGAAGGGAACGCTGAGCAGCACTGCGGACAGGGCGATCTGTGACTGCGCAGAGCTGAACGGCTGATCCCAGAGGCGGGACCCTGGAGCCCTGGGCCCTGCCTCGGACACAGGTGTTACATCTCTTGGGCTTTCAGGCCTCAGCTTTCTCGTTTAAAGCAACCTAAATACGGACCTTTTTTTTTTTTTTAAAATGTAATTTTCTTGAGAAGATTGTTTAAAATGGGAAAGCACAGAGAAATACCAACACGTGCAGGTCCTCCAATCAGAAGAGACATTGTTACTGCTGTGCGATTGTTCCAAGTCTTGTTTTGAAGTCAATGTGAAGCCAAGCACCAAGATGCAGGCACCTTTAGCCTCTTTGTGCTTCCTCTGTAGTCCCCACCCACAGCCTGCCCCAGGGACAACCACCTGTAAGAACGGAACTTCCTTTTAGCCTTCTACCTACACATAAACGATATGGAGAATATGTGATGTGGGCAGATGCATTTGATTTCGTTCTGCACTTCTTTTCTGACACTGGTTTTTTTGTTTTTTGTTTTTTCCCACTCCTTGTTGCTGTGGTTTGCAGTCCCCGAGTTAAGCTCTATGATGGTCTAGCTCATTCACTCCAACCACGTCTGGCATTGGATTTGATGACTTCTCAGCCTTCCACCTGGTTGTAATGCTGTGCCAGTGGGTCACAAACTGCGTATTAGAATCATCTGCGCACGTTAAAAACACACGTGCCAAGCCCCATTCCGTCAGTCTGATTTCTTGATCTAGGAGCCAGCTGGGCATAGTTTTTGTTAGAAACCACTGTAGATAGATTTTTTAAAATTTATTAATTTGTTTGGAAGTCAGAGAGAGAGAGAGAGAGAGAGATCTTTTGTCTGCTGGTTTACTCCCCAAATGTCCCTAATGGTCAGGACTGGGCCAGGCTGAAGCCAGGAGCTCGGAACTTTATTCGGGTTTCCCACATGGATGCAAGGACCCAAGTACTTCAGCCATCCTCTGCTGCTTTCCCAGGTGTATGAGCAGGGAGCTGGATGAGAAGTGGAGCAGCCACCACTCCAACTGGTGCCCAGAAGGGATGTGGGCATCACAGGCAGTGGTCTAACGGGCGAGGCACAACACAAGCCCCTGTAGGAAGCTTTAGCATGCAACGAGCTCAGGAAGCATGCCCCCAGGTGCTTCTGGGCTTCCGGGAGGACTTTCAGCTGCCTGCCATGGTGACTGGAAGCAGCTTCATGTATTCAAAGAGAATTATGCCTACTAACATGGATTTGCTTCGGATAATCCCTAAAACCTGTTGATGGCTGGGTCCCAGGGGGTGGCAAGAGTCGCCCTCGCTTTATCTTACTGCCACACCTGTGGTGTCTGTGGGCTTCGGGAACTAACAGATCTTCACCTTTGCTCCCTGGATGGAATGGAGAGTGCCTGTTGAGGAGCCCATCACCAGTTAATGGAGAAAACCTATGCGAGTGGACCGTGAAGGAGGCAGGTGAATCCCTTTCTCCCTAGTGATGTGGCATGAAAAGAAGATCCGGGTATTTCCACGGAAAACAGTGGTTCCTCCGTGTCCCGGGTTTCTGTGCTAAGCCTTGCCTCCTCAGAGAGGCAGGTAGCAGCTCTGCTGTGGAGAGGAATCGCGGAGGCCTGGCCCTGCCTTCTAGAGGCCTCTCTGGGGGCAGAGCTCAGGCGGCGGGTGACTACGATGGTATTTTCTGCTCTTGTGCTTTCTCTTTTCTCCATTCTTTATGCTAGCCTCGGAGGCAATTACCTGGAAAGAGCTACACAGAACGCCACAGCGCAACTCTCTGCCCTTCTTGAATACATTCAACAAATATTTACTGAGTGCCTATTCGGTGCCAGCTGCTGCGCTAGGTCATGGGGATCCCATGGGCCCAAGAGTCACAGAATTTGTCCTTTCATTCTTGCTTGGGGTAACAAGGCCAGCGAGCAGAGAATTGAGCACTGTGTATACAACGTGCCGCAGTGACCCGGAGCCAAGCTGCCCTGGACAGACAGAGGAAACCAGGCGGGGAGAAATCAGCTTCGTCTTGGGGACGTAGGCTACGGTGATGTCGTACTATTTGATGTCGCCTCCACATGCATTTTGGATAAGTTGGACTTGCTCATCCCAGCACCAGGGCTCAGTCACCCTTGACGCCATTTCCAGTTCTGCACCTCCTCCTGGTTCCTCAACATGGCGGATCTCCGTATCTAACTCATACAGCTTCCTCCTGGTCACCTCCTCGCCATGGGACAGCTCCACATAGCCTGCCTGAGAGGCCCCTCTGAGCCTCACGCCCCTGTGGACTATGCAGCTACACCTCAGTGACAACCTTGCCGTCACAGCACGACCTCCTGTAATTCATGCCTGCCTGCGTTAGGGTTGCCAATGAAAACTCCTCTGGAAAAACCTGTTTGGAAAACGCCCTGAACTCAAACAAGCCATTGGCTCTTGAAGCCCTCCTTCTAGCTCCCTGACCTCCGTGCGTGGCCTCCAGGCGTGCTGTGTGTCCCAAGGATCTGTGAGTAATGAGATCTTTATTTAAGTAGTAGATGTCTCAATCATTGGAGGGTTCTTAAAGAGCTTACATTAAAACAATGGGCACGGTTGGCAGGGACACTTCCTGGGGCAGTTCTCAAACGTGGGTGTGCATGAGATCACCGGGGAGACTTGTTCAAACAGCCTGCTGGCTTTCCTCCCAGAGTCTCAGACCAGTAGGTGTGGGTTGAAGCCTGAGAATTCGCATTTCTAACCAGTTCCCATGCGATACCAATGCCACCACGCTGGAGACCATAGTTGGAAAACCTCTGTCGTAGAGGGACCAGAGTCTCAGCCTTTGCTGCTCAAAGTGTTTTTTGCAGCTCAGAAGTATCGCCATGGACCTCAGCTGGGTGCTAGGAAGAAAGGCAGAATTTCAAGCCCTATCCCAGATGTACTAAGTCAGAATCTGCATCCAGGTGAGGGTATTTGGCGGTGAGGTTAAGATACTGCTTGAGATGCCCATGTCCCATATCGGAGTGCCAATTTTTTTTTTTAAGATTTATTTATTTGCAAGTCAGAGTTACACAAAAGAGAGGGAGAGGTAGAGAGAGAGAGAGGTCTTTCATCCGCTGGTTCCCTCCCTAATTGACCACAACAGCTGGAGCTGCACTGATCCAAAGCCAGGAGCTTCTTCCATGTCTCCCATGTAGGTGCAGCACTTGGGCTGTCTTCCACTGCTTTCCCAGGCCACAGCAGAGAGCTGCATAGGATGTGGAGCAGCCGGGACTTGAACTGGCACCCACATGTGATGCTGGCACTGCAGGCTGCTGCTTTACCTGCTACACCGTAGCACCAGCCCCAGTGCCTGGGTTTAAATCCAGGTTTGCTGTGTTTCGACTTCCTATTAATGTGCACCCTAGGAGGCAGCAGGTGATGGCTCAAGATGTGGAGTTCCTGGCTCCTGGCTTTCCCCCTACCCCTGATGAAAGCATTTGGGGAGTAAAGCAAGAGATGGAGGTTTCTCGCTCTCCCTCCCTCCCTCCCTCCCATCAACTTAATGAATTAATAAAAAAATTTCTTTTTAAGAGTTACAGAGAGAGGTAGAAACAGGTCTTCCATCCGTTGGTTCACTCCCCAATTGGCTGCAACGGCCAGAGCTGCACTGATCCAAAGCCAGGAGCCAGGAGCTTCTTCTGGGTCTCCCACATGAGTGCAGGGGTCCATGGATTTGAGCCATCTTCTACTGCTTTCCCAGGCCATAGCAGAGAGCTGGATTGGAAGAGGAGCAGCCGGGACTAGAACCAGCACCCCTGTGGGATGCTGGCACTTAAGGCCCACTGCACCACAGCGCAGGCCCCATGACTCAATAAAATTCTTAAGATGTACATCAATATCACCAGGTGATACTTCTGCACATTAAAGTTTGAATAACACCTGCCTAAACCTGTCTGCCCATTGGAATTGTTCTCAACCCTGTCTGCCCATTGGAATCACCTGATGAGTTTTAAAAGTTCACCAGACCTGGATTCCATTTCCAGAGATTGTGGTTTAATTCATAGTGGAATGAAAAGCTCTCCCAGCCAATGTAATGTGCAACAAATTTTGAAAGCCAGTGGCTAAGCTAAAAGCAGCCAAGGTAGGAGTTAGCACTCAAAGTCAGGCAGGCAGGTGGAGTGTGTGCAAGCTCAGTGGCTTCAGTCAATGGAATGGGGTTCAGTGAGCTCAGAGCACAGAATCACAGAGGGAACATGATGAGTTGTGAGGCTGGCAGTTTAGTGGCCAGCAGTGGAAGACTTTGAGTTGTGCCCCATGGCTGATCACACTTGGATTCCTATTTTGAAAGAGATCAATTTGCCGGCTATGTGAGAATAAGCTTGGAGATAGAGGAAAAACAGTGCCTGGGGTGATGGCTGGGATTTCCTTGAAAAGGTCTTACTGAAAATGAGTGCTTCCAGGGAACACTGCTCTTTAAAGACAGGGCAGGAGTGTGGGTGTGGGAACAAAGAAACACAATACGAAAGGGTAACAGAATATGCTACAGCAAAATAGGCCACTTTGGCGTGAGTATTATTTTGAGCTGAAAGGTGAGAACAGATACAAGAAGAGCAGTCTACTTAAAAGCAGGACATAAATTTGTGTAGCTGTCCCCCTCCTCTGTCTACCAGGAAGGACAGATGGTGGTCACTGTAGACAACCCTGGAGCCCTATCGGCCCAGAGACCGAATCATAACAAACTGTCAAAAATACCACTTCCATTCTTTACTTTCCCCATCTTTTTGCCATCCCCATTTTGCCTGCTTCCACAAGCTCAAGGTCATTTTCTTCTGTCTTGCCACTGCCCTACAAATTTAGTGTTATTCTATTTACTCTAGAAGCCCAAGTTCTAACCACCATTCTGAGTTTCTCATTACTGAGTACCCCCACGTGCATTTGAGGTGCACATGCTTACAAACTCCTGTTCATTTTATCGTGTTAATTTTTTAAAAATCTGATTTACAGGGTGCCAGCAGGAGAACCTAAGAAAGGTAAAGGATAATGATTTTTCCCTCCCCAACAGTACCAACAAAACTATAAGCTCCCGTTTTGGTACTTGGGCATCCATTATTCGGTTGAACCAATATTTTCTGAACATTGTGTATAGGGCCAGAGCTGTGGGAGAAGAATGCTGCTCCCTGATAGTCTGTCTTAGCAAAGAGTAGCAAAGTGAGGAACTCGGACAAGCAAGTGATTTCTCCAAAGAGCATTAGTTAGAGTCTCGTTGAAGATTTGACAGTGCCTTTAAATGGGAGGATTCTGTGCCATCCAACTCCACTTCAGCCCTCAGCTAAACCATCAAATGGCCCCATTCATGCTGCAGCTGCAGGATTCCTGAGGCCATGCCAGAGGGCCCCAGGAATGCAAACGAGGGCTCAGTCTTGGCTTCTGACACCCTGTGAGCTTTGAGGAATAACAAGTAGGCATTTGTTAGGGGATGGCCCACAAAGGCACCACAGGAGAGGAGATAGAATGCCCCCACGGAATTCCAGGCCAAATGCGAAATGCTGGTGTGATCTCTGCCAGCACAGTTTGTGTGACCTCACTTGCTCGCTGGCTGTGGAGGCTGCTCATGGCTTAAAGCAGGGTCCCTAAGTAGAGTGGCGGTGACAGTTCTTCAGGAGCGGGATTGGCACCCTGGAACTCACAATGTGAGGACCCTTAGACAAAGGCCAGTGTTGGACCTCTCAGAAGAGATGCCCACTTGCTCGAGAGGACGCCCAGAAATCCAGACTCCAAACCAGCTGATGCAAAAAGCATGAGGTATTTATTGTACGTTTGCGCAAACGGGCCCCCCACCTCAGGCAGTGAGGAGAGCCCTGAGCGGCAGTTTTACACAGGTTATATAGGCAACGAATTAGCATATTCCTAATGCATGCATAGGATTGGTCAGTTCAGAGGGACCGTTAGCATATGGGAGAATGCTGGCGAAGAATGCTGGTGGAGAGTGCTGGTATAAAATGCAGAGGTGGCACGGGATTGGTTGGTTCGGAGGGACAATTAGCATACCGGAGAATGCTGAGGGAGAGTGCTAAGGTGTTACAGGATTGGCCGGTCGCAGTGACATCATAAGTGTGCGCCTAGAGACCCTCCGAAGGGAGGGGCAGCTCTGCTCTGGGGCGCGCCCAGAGGTTTCCTGGAGGGGAGGGGCAGTTCTGCTCTGGGCGTCTAACCTCTTAAGAAGCCCCTGATATTTGCCCAGGCCTAGTTTCTTGTCCCTCTCCCCCATAAGGGTCCTTCATTCCCTCCTTTTCTCTTTGCACAGATTTTAATCCTAAAATCTATTGGACCTCGGAGATCTTTGAAGCTTGACACTGGTACTGTTGAGTCAGCACCCGGGTTTGGAGTTAAACTTGCCAAGCTAGGCGAAAGGGTGGCTGGCAAGAGGGGTGGTCTGGGGAGAGCCTGCCTCACTGGAGGGAGGGAACTCTGTTCTTGCTGGACTGGGTTGAGTCCCACTGACTGGGGACTGGGAGCCATACACGCCCCAATAGTTAAGACTATTTTTAGGGATTTTTGTCAAATTATTCTGGTCAGGTACATCCCAGGTATCTAACCCAGTAACCAGTTGACATACGTTCGGGTATAAGGTGGGCCACCATGCCCTGGGGGTATGTAACCACTAACAGACCAGGCCACCCGTCCTGTGGGGGAAATTACTTCCCACGTTAACAATTGTGGAGCATGGGGATTGGAAAAACAATGGGGAAAGGCCAGGAACATCACAAATATTAAACAGTTTTTGAAAGTCTTAGCTTGAGCGGGTTCTGAGTGCGCTGGAGCTTCCATTTGGCTGGTCTATCCGGATCCTCGGGGCCCTGGGGGGGTGGTGCTCGCTTCACGTGTGAGGCGTGGACCCAAGCAGCGATTCCATCGACCTTGACAGCGGTGGGAGTTGTCAACAGCACAGTGAAGGGGCCTTTCCACCGGGGCTCTAGAGTCTTAGATTGGTGCCTTCGGACATACACGGCATCACCGATTTGGAAAGGATGTGGGATGGTTGTCGTCTTGGGCTGGTAGGCTGCTGCAAGAGGTTTCCAGACCTGGTTCTGGATGATCTGGAGCGCTCTCAACCGGGCCTGTAACTTAGGGGCATCGGCAACGGAGTCACTGGCAAGGTCAAGCAAGCCTGCTATTGGTGGGGGCCCTCCATAAAGGATTTCGTATGGCGTCAGCCCGCAATGAGAGGGCGTGTTTCGGACCCGGAACAACACCATAGGGAGGAGTTGGACCCAGTCTTTAACGCCAGTCTCCAACGCTAATTTGGTCAAGGCGCCAGATGTTGGGTCTTAGTCCACCCGTACAAGGATGGACTGGGTCCGAGGAAAGGTAAGTGCGCGCCGCTCGCCCGTTCCCCAGCCTCCTGGTCCCGGAGACAATCAGACGCAGCGGGGAGTCAAGTCTAGCAAGGACTCAGTCACCTTCTGCATAATAGTACCTTTTATAACACAAAACTGCAGAGTCATTGGGGCAGGGCTAAGGACCAACCAATTACTTAAAAAACACCTTGGGGGGGGATTTTTATAGGACTAGCCCTATGTCTATACACTTGTTACTAGTTTTGTTACCTCCCTTGTTGTTGCGCAGCCAATTAGTTTTAGTGGTAAACAACTTTGGATTCCGCCCATCTTACTTCCTCTGGGCGCCATCTTACTTGGCTCCGCGTGGCTTCGTTTCGCGCAGTTCGGTCGGGGGCACCCTGGAGCAGCTGCGCATGCAGAGCCCCCGGGCCTGGCCTGGCCTGGCCTGGCCGCGCTCATGCCCCACAGATTCCCCCTTTTTGTTTTAGCACGCGGTCCCTGTCTTAGGTTGCCCCCAGCCGTCCTTGCCCTTACCCGTCATTGGTAACCCAGGCAGCTTGGCCATGAGCCCTGTCTTAGGTTGGTGCAGGACGCTGGGTGCTTTACCCGTCTTGGGGTGTCGCGTGACTTGTAATTATGGGGGCGTGGTGAGCTTTCTCCACCGCCTGTCTTAGGTTGTTCCGGTCCATCCGGAATCTTACCCGTCATTGGCAATGTGGAGAGCACCGGGGGTGCTTCCCCAGTTCAGGGGATCATAGCCCTCTGTGGCTAGCAGCCTCTGGTAATGAACCTCAACCTGTCTTACCCTAGTTGCCTCTATGCGCTGTTGTATAAACTGTATAAGCCTATTCGTTATGCATGGGCCAATAGCAAGGATTAAAAGCAGGGCAAGAAGCAGTCCAAGAAGAGAGAAGAGGTAGGGAAAGAGTCCATTAAGGCTCATCCAAAAGAGGCTTTTTTGGAGTACACACTAGATTACCTTGGAAACCAGAAATAAACACCTTGAACATAAGAGTTAGCACACAAAATCCGCACATAACTTAGAACTATTTAACAGAGCTAAAAAGAGCTTACATGACCTAACTTTAGAAATGGCAGAGTAACCCACTAAGCAGACACTGTTAAAAAGAGACACTATAGTTTTTGCAAAAGCAGATCTGTAAAAGAAACAAGTTTAAAGCATATTAAGGACATATAAAAACTTGTAAGACCACCTTAGCTGGAAAGCAAAAACACGAATACAACATAGGTCCGACATCATCTACAATATTTTAATACACTGCATAATTTAAATAGACTTAAACAGTTGTTACTTTAACAAATTTAGAGTCCCATCCTTTGAGAGTTCCAGGGATCCTACTGGAAGTCCCAAAGTTGTTAGACTCCATTTGAGAATTTAAACTGTTAGAGAGTCCAACCACTCAGCCAAAAACTAGCACGTATAACCTGAGTATTTTAATCAAAGCTGTGGGGTAGATCTGATCAGAGTTAGGTAATCACTCAAACATTAAAGACAGACAAATCCAATAAAACACAAAACCTTCAAGACACGTGCAAACTCTTAGATAAGTTAACTACAGCAGCACAGAAAAGAGCTGGTCATCAGCATAGGAGCCCATTGCTTAGGACAGGGAAACACATCTGAAACAAAGCGGCAGGGAATGAGAGACTTCCGTAGTGCTGGAGAAAAAGTCTTATTAACTGCAAATAAAGACTCATTAGGTTGGAAAGGGTTAATGGATTGAGGTTTTTGTTCTTTTAGGTAAGGCCAGTGGTAGCCAAAGGCATTTTTTTTTCTTCCCCCTCCTAGTGAGGACAGCATTGAATTGTAAATGGAGAGGAAAAAAGCAGTCCAAGGACTAGTCTCCCCTAGAGTATCTGGCTGTGGCCTGCAAGGGTGTAACAGGCTACACTGACTGGAAGAGAGTGCAGAGAAAGGCCGTGGTCCCCCATTTACAGGGAAGACTGTGCACGTCGGGGCCTAGTAGGACTGGCTGTGAGGTTGGGTAGGCACGCTGTTTACAAGATGGCGGCGGGTGATTCAAGGGAGGGGAATAACCAAAAAGGGGTGGCCACATGGGCGGAATTGGAGGCGCAGTGCCTTAAGGCAGTGTTGGGCTTTTAGGGGTTGCTGCCACACCTGAAGGCTCCACCTTAGTTTTAACTGCCTCTGGGGATTTACGAGCCTCCCTCAGGCCAGTGCAGGCCTTCCGATGATCAGCATTCATTCCTTCCCAAACAAGCATTTTAACAAACTGATCCCAAAGGTCCCCAGCCAGCAACTTACGATGGAGACTGTGTTCGACCCTAGCTACAAAATCTGGCAATGACTTTCCTGGCTTTTGTCGCACCCCTGCGATGGGAGATTTGGTGGGCCCCTCCAAACCTATATATTGAAATACAAACTACTAAGGTAAAAGTATTAGGAGGTGAAGCCTTTCTGTATCCTGCACTACGGTGGCCAAAACTCTACTAAGCTCTTGATTACGTCTTTTATCTCTTTTGTCTTCCCTTTTTTCCTGCTCCTTGTGGATCCTTTTTGTTGTAAATCCTTTCTGCCTCCTTCATTAAATCTTGCATGGTATACCCCTGAAGCCCCTCTAGCCGCTGCAATTTATTGCGGATGTCCGGCGCTGACTGTCCTATAAAGGACATGATTACATCTCCCTGCCGGTCCTCTGCCAGGGGGTCAAACGGGGTGTACATACGGTAGGCTTCCATTAATCTTTCTAGGAAGCCTGCCGGCGTTTCCTCAGCCCCCTGCACTACTGCACGTACCTTGGCCAAATTGGTGGGGCGCTTTCCAGCCCCTCTGAGACCCGCAAGGAGAACCTGGCGGTAAAGACGAAGTCACTCCCTACCAGCAACGGTGGTGTAGTCCCAATCAGGACGGGTTAAGGGAAACGCCTCCTCGATTTCGTTTGGCAGTAGGGTCGGTCGGCCATCTGCTCCAGGGACGTTTTTCCGTGCCTCAAGGTAGACACGCTGCTTTTCCTCAGTAGTGAGGAGGGTCTGCAGAAGCTGCTGACAATCATCCCAGGTGGGCTAGCTGAAAGACTCGCGCCTTAATCTGTAAAATAATATCGAGGTTAAAAGTGCCGTTCCTTGGCTAGCCGACCTCGAAGGCCGGCCACTCTGAGGAACAGAATTTTGCCCATCGTTTTCTTTTAACCTCCACTGAGAGGTGGCGCGCGCGTTCTCGAACGTCCTTCCAGTGATCTAGAGTGAGACTTAAAGGGGTGGTTATTTGTTGACCCATGGGTGCAAAGATTTCAGCCCAAACAAAAAGAATAGCCAATACACAGACACATACAGTAAACAAGACAAACCACATGGCTATGACAAATCGAACGCTATTGCGCTATTTTTGGGAGCGGCTGCCTGACCAGCCCTCCCCGGGAAGGAGGGAGACTTAGTCTCCGACCCACCTCCAGACCACCCCGAGTGCGTCTTCCGGGGGAACAGACCGAGGGTTTCCCCTCATAACCCGGAGCGTCCTCCGGGTAACGGGCCAGGGGTTGCTGGGCACGCCTGCCTCCCCCACTGGTCCCACAGAGTCAGGTCAGATACTGGCCAGTCAGAATACTCAAGACGAAGACAACAACAGACAGAAAACACTTAATTATACCTCCAACTGGTCCGCAGAGAATGGGTCTGAGGGCGACCTCGAGCCCCACGTTGGGCGCCAAATGTTGGACCTCTCAGAAGAGATGCCCACTTGCTCGAGAGGACGCCCAGAAATCCAGACTCCAAACCAGCTGATGCAAAAAGCATGAGGTATTTATTGTACGTTTGCGCAAACGGGCCCCCCACCTCAGGCAGTGAGGAGAGCCCTGAGCGGCAGTTTTACACAGGTTATATAGGCAACGAATTAGCATATTCCTAATGCATGCATAGGATTGGTCAGTTCAGAGGGACCGTTAGCATATGGGAGAATGCTGGCGAAGAATGCTGGTGGAGAGTGCTGGTATAAAATGCAGAGGTGGCACGGGATTGGTTGGTTCGGAGGGACAATTAGCATACCGGAGAATGCTGAGGGAGAGTGCTAAGGTGTTACAGGATTGGCCGGTCGCAGTGACATCATAAGTGTGCGCCTAGAGACCCTCCGAAGGGAGGGGCAGCTCTGCTCTGGGGCGCGCCCAGAGGTTTCCTGGAGGGGAGGGGCAGTTCTGCTCTGGGCGTCTAACCTCTTAAGAAGCCCCTGATATTTGCCCAGGCCTAGTTTCTTGTCCCTCTCCCCCATAAGGGTCCTTCAGCCAGGTGAAGGAAACAAAGGCTTTGCAAAGGTAAAAAGAGGCTGAAATCATCTTTTGCTGGTGTCCCTAAGCCATTCATCCCCACCTATACCCGCAAGGGAGGTGGTGAAAAAAGAACACAGGCCACAGGTGGAATTCCCTTTAAAATCCTCTGCAAAGCAGCAGAATATCAAGTCCTTTCTATATCATTCTTTGTGGCATCCAATTTTCCCAGTAATTCAGATATTGTGATTTGTTCCTGAAATTGGATTCTGCTGCCAATTACCAGTAATCCAGTTGCTTATGTTACTTGCAGGCTATGTTCAGATGTCACTAACCCATCTCCTGTTGAGCTCTGGATATTAGTACTTTTGCATATTATCAGGTGACTTAGATCATGCATATAGAACAGAATTGCTTATTCTCAGCGCTGTTGACAGTTTGGACCACAGAGGTCTTTGTTATGGAGGGCTATCCTGTGCACATAGTATTTTATTAGTATCCTTGGCCTCCATTTAGTAGGTGCCAAATAGTACTCCTCACAGTTTTGTGGCTGAAAATACCTCCCAACATTGCCCCTGGTATAGAATGAAAGAGGGAAGACCATAGCCTTGGTGGATTTTCACCTTCAGCATAGATACTACATAATACTAAAACAGCAAGCCACATGTGTAGTGGGTCAGTTTAGTCAAACCAGTCCAATGGCATATTAAATTACATTCAGTGGCCATTGTCTGTGCTTTGATGATGTGCTTAGTATTGCTCTAGGTGCACACACTACCAGAATGATTTGATTAAACAATAATGCCCCCAAATTGCCTCTGGAGCAGCTTTAATGGTTACACAGGAGGTATCAAGGAGCTGCAGAATATAAAAGTCATTTTCAGCTGAACTCTGGGATGGAAATGACTTTTCCCTTGTCTGAAAGTTTCAAGATCCTTCTCTCACTGTCATAGAGCAAAAAGGTGGCTGATCACACAGGAGAAATATAATTAATAAAGTGAACTTAGATATAAAAATTCAGGTGATCACACAGATAGATCCTTAATGCTACAGATTTCTTGTTTTTGTTTTTCTATCTTCATTAAACAGAAGAGCAAGCAGGCTATATTTTAGAGAGCAGAAAATGCAGTCCAACAGAAGCAGGAGGAAGGCTTGATCTCTTGAGCAACTCAAAAAATTGTATAAGCAAAGGAGGAGCAAATTCTCACTACCACATCAATTCTGTAAGGGAAGGGATTTCTTTTCTTTCTCTTTGTTCACATCTGTATCCAGGTCTGTATTCCTAATGCCTGGTGCTCAGAGGTACCCAATATTTGTTAAATGAATTCAGCAATTATTAATAAATGACCTGAAATAAGAATCTGAAAACCTCAGTGATTTCCAGATCCTGTGGGATCTCCTGAGAAGATGTAGGTTTTACTAGCACTAAGATGCTTCTCTCAACATGTTCAAAGACCAGATACATCCAAGTGACTCTGGAGAGAGCTTGAAAGGGCTCCCAAAACTCAAATTTAAGCAAATGGAGAGGAAAAATAAGGGCATTGGATTATAGTACATTGAACACAAATCCATAACGATACTCAAGAAGAAAAAAAGTCAAAATGTGTAGAAACCTGTTTGTTTTTATTTTAAAAGGAAGGAGTTTAAATAAAAAATACTGATTGAATTAGAGCATCTCTACTTTGAAACATCAGTGTAATCTTTAGTCCAGCCATAGATATTTCTAAAGGCATTGGGAAGAGTTATGAGAGATCATAATATTTAGATTGTCTCAAATATCACCCCACAGGTGACTGGTTTACCACAAAAAGGAAAAACAACGCCATTGGTGTGACCTAGCAGATTCTAATCTAAACAAATGATCAAACTAGCACTACTGGTAGTAGAATATGATGCTTGCTATCACTCAGGGGGAAATATATTTTGCCACTATAGTCATTGTCTAATGTTGCATGATAAATACCTCAGGAAGCTGGTGGTTTAAAACCGTAGCCAACATTTATTCTATCTCACATTTCTGTGGGGAATTCAGGAAGGTTTTGGCTTCTGCTTTGAAGTCTCTCATGAGGTTGCAGCCGGTTGTCAGCTGGAGCTATAATAATCTGAAGTCTAGAGGGGGGATGAATTATCCACTTCCAAAACGCCACACGGCTGGCCATCTGAGTTGGAAAGTTGGTTCCTTTTGACTTGAGCATCTTCCCAGGGTGGCTTGATTGTCTTTCTGGCTTCCCTTTGATCTAGTGAACCAAGAGCTCCAGGCAGGAGCCAAAATGCCCTTATAACCTAGGTCTGGGAGTTACACATTATCATATGCCCAGCATGCTCTTGGTTACAGAGGCCAACCCCTGATTTAACAGGGACAGAGACTGAACAATGGCATGACCAACAGGAGGTGGAGATCCTTGGGGATGATGTAGAGACTTGCTTTCACAGTCATTCTCAATCTAATCAACAGGAAATTGTGGAAAAAGGCAAGATGTGCAACATTCTGCAGAATGTTTTCTAAAAAAAGTCAAAGGAGTTATTTTTAAAAGTAGAATTGTTCTCAATTAGAAGACACTGAAGAGCAAGGATAGCCAAATGTAATGTATGACTACATGTGTGTTACATGAGTAACAAACTGAAACATGTCTAGAAAGTATGAAATTAGTCAGCAAAAAGGAAGCACTGATATGCCCTATAGGGTGCATGATTCTCAAACTAGCCTGAGAGGGAAAAACCTCAGATACACAAACTGTGTGACTCAATTTATATCAAGTTTAAAATGAATCTGTGGTTGCTTTTGGTGTAAAAAGGATTGATTAGGAAGAGGGTGTATTCTGAAATGCCTTTGTCTTAGTAGGGGCATGGATTATACAAGTACATGTGTTTTTCAAAATTGAACTCCACACTTAAAAATCATGTATTTCACTGTATGCAAGTTATAACTCAAACATTTACTTTAAAATTGCATATCAATGCTAAATTACTTGGATATAATAATAATACTGTGTTAGAAAATATACTGTAGTGGATAAAGCATCATGAGGTTTGCAACTTGTTTTCAAGGGTTCTGGGGTAGGTAAGAGATACATAAATCAAATAAGCAGTCATTAAACAACTGGGAAATCTAAGTGGAGGAGAGACAGTACTTATTGTACTTTTTAAGACTTTTCTGTATGTCTGAAGAATTCCAAAATACTAATTGTGAACAGGGTGTGTCAGCATAATGAAAATGATTTTCTTAACTCTCATTTCCTCAATAGGAAGAATAGGAAACAAATTAATACCACTGCATATTTTCCCTTGAGTGTTATATGTAGGCATGCCCAATTCCTCTGTATAGTTCTTACGATGAAATCTGTTTAGCTATTCAACTCATCATTTTGACAGGGCTAAAAGCTTTTTAAATAATAGCCTCAGAAGAACATTGGTCAAAAGTATCAGGAGATATGGGATGCCTTGCAGTAATTTGCTGGGCTACTACTTAGATTTAATGAGGTCCTATCTAACATTTATTAGAAATACACAGTGCTTCTAAACTTACCTAAACTTTTATTATTTTTCAAATCTTTTCAATAACCTGGAAACATCTGTTTCCCCAAGCTTCTGCACAGACTGAATTGGTAGATCAAATGATTTGCCAGTTGATCAACACTAGATCTGATTTGCATTTCAAGATTGTCAAGCATGAACTGGGTCCAGAAGCAGGCGAACAGGATGAGTTGGTGGAGTTACTGCCGTGTCACAGGCGAGAAAGGTCAGGTGCCTCGCCTGTGCTTGGATGACATCTCATTGAGGGAAAAGGCAGAGTAGCTTTATTTCACTATGCAAATGATACCATCTGTCAGGAAGTCAGCCAGGTGAGAAAGCAAAGATGAGAATTTATGGAGTAAATGTGTGAAAAGAAAAGGATATGCCAGGTTCAGGAGAAGTTTACTACAAAGATTTGTCTCAGAGGAAATGCAATCAGAAAAATGCAGGCACCATATTTCGGCGCCCTAGGCTTAAAAGGTGATGGGAAAAAAAAACATTTTTCTGTTGCACGATGCATGTGACAAGTGAATAAGTGAAGATGCCAAACGAAGCTTCTGCCAAGGAATTAGCACGGTGGTCATGGAGGCTGCAGGAAAGTCTTAGAGCCCCAAAGATCTGGAAAAACACTGTGAAGACAACCCTACATGGTTGCCTAATAACGAGAAAAAGCTAGTTCTTTCCCGAACTACTTTCTGCTTCTGAGTTAGTAATCACAGTGAGAAGTCATCTGTGTGATACATTAAGGATGCTGTAAAATTGTCTTTCTCCATGAAGGTGACGATTGTCTTAGGAAACCTAGAGGCACAGCTGCTTCTATACAGAGATGGAGCATGGAGTCACCAAGGCATGCACCCTAAGATACTTAAGTGTGCTCCAAGCCTGGCTTTTAATTCCCACTGCAACACATGAATTTAGAAAGCACTTTGAGTTTACAAGCACTTTCCATACACTTCAGCATCTGGACTTCCCTGGAAGCCTGAATAATGGGGACTTAAACCTGTTTTTACAATGGCATGTTGAAGCTCCAAGCCCACAATTACCTCGCCAAGATTCAAGTTCCGCCTTCCCATTCCTCTTTCCATTACGCTGCTGGACAGACAGGGCGTTATGGCTAGGTGAGGAGAGATGGCTCTAGGAGTGCCTTTTAGACTCCCTTCAGTAGGATGACTTGGATAGGTTAGGAATTTTTTTAAAGATTGATTTATTTATTTGAGAGGCAGAGTTACAGAGAGAAGGGGAGACAGACAGAGAGAGAGAGAGAGAGATCTTCCATCTGTTGGTTCACTGCCTAAATGGCCACAATGGGCAGAGCTGGGCTGATTTGAAACCAGCAGCCAGGAGCTTCTTCTGGGTCTTGCACATGAGTACAGGGATCCAAGCACTTGGGCCATCTTCTACCGCTCTCCCAAGCCTTTAGCAGGGAGCTAGATTGGAAGTGGAACAGCTGGGACTCGAATTCACACCCATATTGCATGCCTGCACTGCAGGCGGACACTTAGCTCACTACGCCACAGCGAGCGCTGGCCCCTAGGCTTAACAAATTAGATAGCTAGAGACTTAGCTAGGCAAAAGGCATCTAGCCTATAAGACAACGGAAAAAAGATGTGTATTTCATATGGACAAAGGAAAAAAGATGTGTATTTCATATGAAAGCAACATTTGTTTTAGCCAAAAGGAGGAGCTCAGGCCTGAGTGGGGAATCCCAGGAGGGTCCCTGACTGTGTGTGTTGGGAAGTAGATGGACAACAAGAACACAGACTACCTTAGAGTAAGGAATGTATCCAACAAAGCACACCAAAGGTTTATTGTCTGTCACATCTTCTAGCCAAAGGTAATCTGAGAAGAGCATTTGACCCTTTCTTCCCAGGGGAATTGACTTTCCTAAAAGTCTCCATTTCAGCACGTTAAGGAATTCCAGGGTGTGTAGCCAGATTGTTGTCTCTTTGTTCCCTGTGCTTCTCCTCCTTGCCTTATTATGCAGTGTAGAGGAAAGTGGACCTCCCTGGTGAATAGAAGTGAGTTCAAGTCAGTGGCCTAGCAGGTCTGAGTCCCAACTCCCCTGTGATTTGGGTTTGGTTCACTTATCTGGAAACCGAGAGAGACTTCCCAAGATAAGCCCCCTCCCAGCTCTGTCTGTCTCTGTCATTCTATCAGCCTTAGAGCAAGAGGTAGAAAGTCACCCTCCTTGGCCTCCTGTATTCTACCTTTTCAAGTCATTTAGTCAGTACATGTGCACCTGTTCTGTCCAGCCGGGAGCTCCAGGACACATGCAGAGGAAACCCCACGGTGATGATCCTAGTTCTCTTTCCTCTCCACATTGTGAAAAGTGCCTGGTGCTGCTGTTTCTCTTTCCCCTCTGCATTCCAGTGATAACAGCAGCTGTGAGGTTCATTATTCTTCAGCTAGAGACGCTGTCTACATTTCTTTCCAAAATCTCAACTTTGACCTCATAGTGAACATGACCTGACTCCTAAATAACATGGGATTTATCAGAGACTTTTTTTTCACTGTTACTAGCATATGTATTGGTTTGCTAAATTGTTTATTGTTTTGTAAATTAGAGCAGATACAATTGTATTTTTGAGAAAAGAGTGGATTTGAATGAATACACTGAGAATTGTATGCAAGTGTGAGGAGGCTAGGGTTCTGTGGATTGCATGGAAAGCTCCCATCTCAGGTCTTTTCTGGAAGAAAATAAATTTTTTAAGTGATGGCACCATCCGTGATTATCTCTAAAAGTGAGCATTTCAGGCCACAAGGGTGTGCAGAGTGGTGGGAAGGAGAGCATTTTGACCCACTATGGGGTTATACTGACCCTAAGCACAATGGTTCTAGCTAAAACAGAGTCTATTTGAAGCTTTGTGGTAAACCTAGGGAGAGGTGCTTCTTTTTATCATGTCTGATTTATTTTATTGGCTAGAGGGGTGGCATGGTTGAGTTGATGAAATAAGTAGTTCCATGAATTTTATGTTTGAGGATGCCCAAAATTGATGATATGATTATCTCCAGAACATAAATATCTATGAGTATTAATAAAACAGTCTAGGACTCTAGGCTTATATCCTCAGGTGGAGTCTCACTACATTTATAGTAACCTAAAGTCAGAAGGATGCAAGCAGATGGGTAAGAACAATGGTTGGCCACTACTGTATTCTGACAAACTGCAGCCAGGCCCTGAAAATAGTTCTTGATTAGGGAAGGAGGAGGCAGTGTGGTCTGAGTATGTCACTGCAGAACAACTGGAAATTTCCCAGAAGCCCCAAAGCATCCCTCATTTGTCACACAAAGAACTGCATTGTGTAAGTGCGTTTAACTCGGCATAAAGGAAGTGAGAGAGTCATTGATTTTGGATTTTGCATGGTTTGCAGCAAATGTCTAGGTGCACAATACTCTGCTATTAAGAGCATTTAAAACAAAACTGGGGAGGGTCGGGGAGTGAACTAGTCATGTGAGTTCACAGATAAAACCTCCTCTACCTCAACTTCATGGGCACACCAAGATACAAAGCAGATCACAGACATCCCTTTGCTCTTCAAATTAAGTGATTGCCTGTCTTCAGCATGTAATTCTTTAAAATCTAACGCCTGTCTTGGTTTTATGGCCAGAAAATCCATAATGGCATGTTATTTGTTTCCTCTGCTATGTAGAAACACTCTAGGAGCTAATTCCCAGTGTCATTTGCTAAGCAACTATGTTATTGAAGATCTGAGATTTTCAGAGGGAAACAGTTGCTTAATAGATACGGAGTCTTGGTGAGAAAGGGGGCTAACAGGTGAGTTCAGATGTATCACGGGCCTCCTCAGCCAAGCTCCATGGTTTCTTTGATGAACAGTGATGGAAATTCTTGCCGTAAGAGTAGCAATTCCAGTGGGTAGCACACAGAGAGCTATGATTAGTGTTAAGGAGAATAAATCAAATGACACACTACGTCGTAGAGGTTGTTATGTCACTTTGACAGGCTGCATGTTGCCATTTTGTGTGTTGGCCAACAAAGAATGGATTAATTAACCCCAGGAATGCAATGAATATTGTTTTGAACTACACTGATCCAAGATAATATTGATTGAGTTCCATGCTCTTCCATTTTGTTGGGGTTCAAAACACAATACCTCAAAGTATGGCACCTTGGCGTGCCGAGTACTTTAAACTGAAGAACATTAGGAGTGCCTGAGAATCAAGGTTTCTATGAGCTTCTCCATCCTGTCTCCTGTCCCTCTTTCTCCTCTAAAGTGAGTAATAGAAAGCAGAATCCTTCCCCAAGGCAGGTCACAGAAATTACAAATCCTCTTTCCCCAAAACAAGCCATACACGCTAGAATTCTCTCTCTCTCTCTCTGTCTCTGTCTCTGTCATCTCCTTCTCATCTCCCTTAACCCCTATTCCAGAGGAATCTTGTGCTATACCCAGATGGAGGAAGGTCAAGAAGAATCTAAAGAGAGTTTTGCTAGCTTCCCACCTGTCTGTTATCATTAGATCATGCCCTTTTATCCAATCACATTTCTACATGACTATCCATTCCTCACTGAACGTAAGAATATAAATAGATAGATTCCCCTGGGTCTTTGAGTCTTCATTTCTAAATACTCCACAATCATATAAAATTGTGCATAAACATGATTATGCTCTTCTCTTGTTAACTTGTCATTTGTTACTGGAGTGTTGGCGACTGTGACCCTTATGATGGATGAAGGAAGGTATCACACTTTTCTGCCCCTACAACTTCTCAGTCAGAATAAACCTACTGCTTCTGTTTTTCGATTATACCAGACTTCCTTGTCCACCGAGATACCAGTTAACTAATGTGATAAAATCATCCTTGCCAACAGCATCAAGGGGAAATGTTCATGGCCCAGCAGTCCCGTCTCCATGAGGTCTTTCTGCTCCTCTTCTCACACCACTCTGCCTGGTCTGTGCCACAGTCCTGGCTGTTTCTAGCTCTGGATTTCCTTCCCCCTTCGTGCACATGCAGCTTTGCTCACGGGATTTCTCCTGCCTGGACCACTCCTCACTCCAGTGAATTTCCTGTTTTCGACGGCAGCCGTCACTCACGCTCACACATCCAGTCTGTTGCTGCCAGCACTCTTCCAGCCCCATCTCACGTGGTCTAGCGTGAACTTCTCTGCATCTCGCCACAATGACAACCCAGAGTGTCCCCTCCTGTTGGAAGATGAGCTTCCTGAGTACAGGGACTGTGTCTTTTTATGTCTGTATCCTTGTCACTAGCCCAGGACCTTGAACACCATGGACTCTGTACAAATAATTGTTGAGTTAATTAATGAATGAAGGATTAAGAGAAGAAATGCTTGGTTTGCTCCAATGCTTTCAAAGCATTCCAAAGGACCTCAATTGTGTAAGTGTGGAAAGTCTAATGGAAACAGAATCTTCGCCTAGGAATCCATGAACCATGAATCTGTGGATTTTTTTTTTAAATGATCAGTACCCTGTACCTACCTACCTTCATCACCACTGGGGCTACCTGTATCACATCATGGTATCAGTTTCAGACTACAATGCTAGTTTGCCATCTGCTGGTCATGTGGGGTAGCACAGTGAAATCTATGACAAGGCATTTTTTATTTTCTCCAGAATATTCTGGATTATTGAAACTAGGATAGGCTTAGATTCCAACACAACCAACCATTTAAGTTTTACTCAAGGGGAAATCATTCCCCATGGAGCATGAATGATTACCCAAGACCATACAGCTAATCAGCAGAAGGGCCCAAACTCTAATCCAATTTTGATAAAACTAATTTTTGTTCTTAATCGTGATTCTGGATGCTAACATAATACATCTGGCCAATAATGCTGACCTTAACATTTTCCAAAAGGAAATGGAACAGCTGAGACTTGTTCCAGGTTTCCTGCCAGGAATCTCTTACCTCCTTACGTAAAGCTCCTTGGATCCCAGAAAGCAGATCTGCTTTCTGTCCAAGGATTTCCTGGATCTGAAAACAGCTGTACAGGATCATGGGTAAAAGACTACACTTACAAAACTTGGAATTTCACACCAAAAAGTTAGGCAAAGATGTGGTGCAGGGCGTGCATTGCATGCCTTTGGATTGTGTGCTGTCAGCAAGACTCGGATTCAAAACACCACAGACGTTTGTGCTCTGAGCAGTCACAATTTTTAAACGGAAAAACTGACAAACCCTAACGGAAAGAGACTGGCCCTGCCATCCTAATCAGAATAGACAGGGTCAGGTAGAGAGCCTTCCAGAAAGTTCCGCTCTGAACCTGGTGAAACTGCGAACCAGGACTTCCAGTGGGTCCATATTTTTATTTTTTTAGCTGCTCCCTGGGACTGGATTAAACTATCATCATCGTTTGATTATGTGGTTGGCATGGAAACATGCCTATTAACATTCCTGGGATCACTGCAAAGTCCAAACAAACCAAGTATCTCAATACCTGCCAGGAAGAGTTTCATGTTTCCCTAGCAGTTCTCAGAATGGAGAACTCCGGGGACTGGACTTCGGAAAGAAAGATGATGTGGCTGCCTGAGGTTCTCTCCGGGTGCTTCCCATGAATTCCCCCAGAACTCTTGGTTTCTGAATGTGCTTTTCAAAATGGTCTTTACTCACAATAGTACTACCAGCTAATGAACAGGTCCAGGCTGGTCCTTTGATCCCACAGTTTGGAAAAGTCACACCTTTACTTTATACCTCTGGGGTGGCTGTGGCCCAGCAAGCATGCTAAGGAAAATAGTACAGGGTTTTGAAGAGCTGAGAATCAACTGTGGTTCTATTTTAGTCTCTTCAGGATTGGGAGGAAAGAATTCTTCCTCTTGAAAATAAGAAACAGCTAAGGGAAATGTTAATCTTTTCTGTAAATCCTCTCTCATTATCATTTTCTCTCAGCATCAACCAGCACAGTGGAGATGGGTGCTCACTGCTGGCCCACCCACACACAGGATCTGGAAGGTCATTAGTTTAAAACTAAACCTATGTGCACCCTTCCCATCTCAACAAAGATCTCATGGCCACGGGTAATGGCACTGTCTGGATGTCAGAGTGGTAGAGGACATGTCTAGGTATCGGAGACCTTTGCTTCTTGGAGAAGAAAAGAACAACATTCCTATTTACTCAGAATTTCAGTGTGTGGTTTACATGAGGACTGAGAGGTCCAAATGAAGCACCCAAAGCCAAATGAAAGTGCTTTGGCCTTTATTGCTGCCCCTTTATCCCTCTTGAGAAAGAACTCCGCGTTCTTGGAAACCCTGGACTCCAAATTATGCTCTGGATCTACCCCAATAGCATAGAGACCCTGCTCAATGTGAGTGACAGTCCTCCCATTGCAAGACCTATGAGGGCCTAAACAGTACTCAGTCATCTTTGTCATGGCTTCTTTGATCCATACCAAGGAGATGCAGGGGACTGGAGTCCCTGGTTTCCTCTCACCAGCCCTCCCATCCGTCATTCCATATCTGCCGACATATTTCCCTTTTTTCCACCTACTCCTACTTGTAGCTCCATTGACTCCTAATTCATTTTCATCTCTTCCCCAATGCACAGTGCTATTTCCTAGACATCAATCAAGATCAAAGAGTACAAACTAGCCTTGCAGACAAGATTTGAAATACCAAGTTCAATAAAGTTACTGACTGGCCTTAATCCCTCTTTTTTTTTTTTTTTTGCACTGTAAGTATGATATGATAGTGATATTTTCATGCTGAAAGTAGCATACATACTACATTCTTGAGAATTTTCACTTTTACCGGAAATTTTTGCCTTGAGAATGTGATTTAATTTAGGCTTTGCTTAAATGATTTCAAAATACATCAGTGGCTTGGTTTCACTCATAAAGACAGTCTGAAACATTTGTTTTAAACAAAACAAAAACAGTACATAATGGTGTTTAAAAATGTAGGCTATTGGGGTCAGTGTTGTGACATAGTGAGTAAAGCCGCTGCCTGCACCACCCACATTCCATATGGGTGCCAAGTTGTGTCCCAGCTGCTCCACTTCCAATCCAGCTCCCTGCTAATGGCCTGGGAAAAGCGGTGGAAGATGGCCCAAGTGCTTGGGCCCCTGAAACCACGTGGGAGACCTGGAGGAGGCTCCTGGCTCAGCAGTGGCCCTCTGACCACCTGGGTAGTGAACAAGCAGATGGACATTCTCCCCACCCCCACCCCCTCCCGCCATGTGTGTGTAATTCTGTCTTTCAAATAAATACACCTTTAAAAATAAAATGTGGTCTCTAGCCCTAGACTTTCTGGGCTCCCATTTGCCACTTCTGAGCTATAAGAGTTGTGCAACTTACTCAACCTCTCCAAACCAGTTTCTTTATAAATCCAGGTAACAATAGATTTCCCCTAATAAACTAGTGCAATTAGATTATATACAGATGTACATAGCATACTGTCTGTTGATTTGTCAATTGTGTAATGTTTAATTCTGTATTTAAATATGGTAAGCATTTAAAGTATATATGATTTAATCCTGATAACTCTAGAGTGTGGGCATCATTGTCCCCATTGTGCAAAACCCTGATTGTCCTGAAGATATAACTTTCTAGACAACTTTCCCAAGGAGAATTTGCTCAACCACATACCCACATACCCGTATCCACATACTCTTCCTTGAGTCCTCTTTGCCATTATGATTTATCAAATCTGGGTGTCTATACTCAGCTCCTCACATCGATATCCTGGATAAATTCATCATCTATATTGATACCCAGCTTCCTAACTGCTCACTTCCTTGAACTCTTCATCTCCAAGGATCTCCACTCCAAACTTGGGTCATAGGTTTTCATTGCCTTTCTCTGGACCTTATTATCACTCAGAAAAGTTGCTCTACCTTCCAAATCAAGAACTCAGACACCTCATAGCTTATATCCTTCTAGGTGGTTCATTCAGTTGTTTATATCAAACCTGTTATTCATTGACTCACAATACATCCCTTCACTTTTTTTTTTTTTTTTGGGAATTTATTTATTTGAAAGAGTTACACAGAGGCGGGCGCAGTGGCTTAACAGGCTAATCCTCCACCTTGCGGCGCCGGCACACCAGGTTCTAGTCCCGGTTGGGGCGCCGGATTCTATCCCGGTTGCCCCTCTTCCAGGCCAGCTCTCTGCTGTGGCCCGGGAGTGCAGTGGAGGATGGCCCAAGTCCTTGGGCCCTGCACCCGCATGGGAGACCAGGAGGAAGAACCTGGCTCCTGGCTTCGGATCAGCACGGTGCACCGGCTGCAGCGGCCATTGGAGGGTGAACCAACGGCAAAAAGAAAGAGTTACACAGAGAGAGGAGAGGCAGAGAGAGAGAAAGGTCTTCCATCTGATGGTTCACTCCCCAATTGTCTACAATGGCTGGAGCTGTGCCAATCCAAAGCCAGGAGCCATGAGCTTCCTCCTGGTCTCTTACATGGGTGCAGGGGCCCAAGGACTTGGGCCATCTTCTGCTTTCCCAGGCCATAGCAGAGAGCTGGATAGGAAATGGAGCAGCCAGGTCTCGAACTGGCGCCCATGTGGGATGCCGGTGCCTCAGGCCAGGTCGTTAACCCGCTGCACTACATCGCCGGCCCCTGCTTCCTTTCTTTATCCTACTTATCTTCAATATTTGGTTACTATAACCACTCATCATATCTACTTGACCTCTTTCAGTAAATCCAGCCATTGACCAAGGTTGCTAAATTTCATTGTAGCAAATTCACCAGGGCTGACTATTGTCATTATGTATTAATGGTCAACATGCTCAACATGATGCAGGCACTGCCAAGAAATTCTACTGAGTTTTCAATCTGTTCTCTCTGCTCTTCTCCATGGTAAGGGTTCCATACCTTCTCCACTCTTCAGTCCTCCAACTTCCTCAGAATCCCTAGTACTCCTGCCAGTGTAAGAGAGGAGCCCATCTTTCTCACTGAGGCTTATTCCAACATCTCTGCGTTATCCCAGAGGAATCTTGCTTTATAAACTAGCCCTTCTTCCTTCTATCTTGAATCTCTTTCTGTCTGTTGCATATACCACCCAAGAGCTTTCAAATATGCTAAAGCCTTTTTCATCACTTAAACCTGAAAACAACCCTGGAAATCCTAGTAGCCTATTTCTATCTCACAGCTGAGACGATGGAGGCTTGTGGAGATGTAGGATGAAGGAGAATAGGGTCTGAACCCAGGATACTGTGTCCATGCTCAGTGCCTTTCGTGACGACGCTGTGCTGTATTGTGTAGAGATTGATTCAACCTAAATATTAAGAGGCTCTCCATGGACTGAGGAGATCTCTCTATTTATTTAAGTGTCTTCACCAGAGAACTGGATTGATTTCTTGGTAAGCCAGTGTGCTGATCAATGCTCCAATGTTATGACTCTCTCTAAGGCCCCAAATGATAAAAGGAAATAGATGAACAGACCGAATCTGTTCTTTGGTTGCTCCGCCTATGAAGTGTAACTGACAATCCACCTTCTTCCCACCTTCTAGTATCATCCTCCTCCTACTCGCCACCTCTATTCTCTTCAGCAGTGTAATGAAGATGGCCGATCTTCCCCCATGGAAAGCTTTCAGTGGCTGTGGGGGCAGGTGCTACATACATGCCCAATATAGCCATCTTTTTTGGGAAGCTAATCCCCTGCCTGTGCTGACAGAAAACTGTGATGTGGAAGAAGCGGAGTGCATGTTCCTCAGAAAGGAAAAAAATAGAGCCAGGAGGAGGGAAATTATTTAAGCATCTGGGGGGAAGACTGAGAGAAGACCTGAGCACAAACTCGGCCAAGCAACTAAATAACTATCAGCCTCAGCTGCAGCCACGTGTGTCTGCCCTTTGTTGGCATCGGACCCAGGAGGAAACAAGGAGGCGTGCAGGGTGTGGGAGGTTATTAAAGGGAAGAGAACTAGACGTGGGGGTGAAGTGAGGTGAGTGGGAGCCTTACAAGGAATGCAAAGAAGATTGAGACTAGAGCAACATAGGCCAACAAAGCTCACCTCTCTTTGTCAAAAAGAGGGGATAGAGGACTTAGAGCCTGGGTGTCACTGTTTGGTCCTTGAATGTTACTATTCCAGCAATGACAGTAAAATCTCTAAAATTTAGAACTAAGCCCAAAACCCAAAACCTGAGACTGAAATGCAAACATTATTTTGCATTTAAAGGAGTAATGGGAAATTCTGGGATGATATTATTTTAGAAACTAACCTGATAGAACAGCTAAAACTTGTGGCCAGCACTGTGGTGTAGCAGGTAAAGCTGCCACCTGCAACACCAGCATCCCATACAGGCACTGGTTCATGTCCCGGCTGCTCCACTTCTGATCCAACTCCCTGATAATGTGCCTGGGAAAGCAACAGAGGATGGCCCAAGTGCTTGGGCCCCTGCACTCACATGGGAGACCCCAAAGAAGGTCCTGGTTCCTGGCTTAGGCCTGGCCCAGCCCCAACTGCTGTGGCCATTTTGGGAGTGAATCAGTGGATGGAAAATCTCTCTCTTTATCTCTCCCTCTCTCTCTCTCTCTCTCTGTAACTCTCAAATAAATGTTTAAATAATAAAATAAATAAAAATTAAAGCTTAAAAATATATACAGAGGGGCTGGCACTGTGGCTCAGTAGGTTAATCCTCTGCCTGCGTCACCGGCATCCCATATGGGTGCTGGTTCTAGTCCTGGCTGCTCCTCTTTCAATCCAGCTCTCTGCTATGGCCTAGGAAAGCAGTGAAAGATGGCCCAAGTCCTTAGGCCCCTGCACCCACATGGGAGACTGAGAGGAGGTGCCTGGCTTTGGATTGCGCAGTTCCAGGTGTTGCAGCCATTTGGGGAGTGAACCAATGGAAGGAAGAGCTCTCTCTCTCTCTCTCCCTCTCCCTCTCCCTCTCCCCCTCTCTCTCCCTGTCACTGTCTGTAACTCTACCCTCAAATAAAAATAAAATCTTAAAGTATATATGGAAGCAGTGTCAGTAAAATCCACAGTTTTTGGCTATGGAGCTATGATGTTGGGCAAGTCACTCTTAATCTTTCTGCTGTAAGCTTCCAGGCTCTTAAACTTATGGTGGTTGACTAGATTAGTTATTCTCAAACTGTGGGTTATGTTCCATTACGAATCACTCACTTAACTCCATTATCAGCCAAGATACTACCACCCTTCATACCTGGAGGCACATAAACATTCACAGAGCATCCTAATAACCAAATGTTTTACTATGATTTGTTTTAAAATATAAAGTTGGAACCGAACAAAACTGAGTTAATGGTCATTGTTGTTGTTCCTAGGGAAATTTCTTTACTTTCTCCCCTTTGACACCCAGTAATTCTGTTCTCTTGGACTGTCTTCTGTATTCAGTATGTCCCAGGTTCCCAGGGGTGCTGTCACACCATCTGACCCACAACCCTCTCAAATTTGTTAATCCTACTGATTCGTGCAATGACAAACCTGATCTTGCGCTTGGGGGCCAGTCTCTGACTTTCTACCCACACTCAAGATGCTCTTCCTATTGGGAACAGATTTCTGGCTGTACATCCACTAATCTCGTTGACCATCTGACTCCAAACCTATCTCCTTCATACTTGTTCCAGCATTTGACTTGATGATGCTTGGTCTGTGTGATGAATAAAAATATAAAGCTAAACCTCTTTTTACCATGAATGGCATCAAATATCATTCAAGAAACTGACAGAAAAAGGAGCTGTATGGCTAACAATAGGATAGTTGAAGCAAAAGGAGCTGCAGCTTCTCTGTGCCCAAGGTTGGAGGAAGGTGACAGAGATCAGAACAAGGAAACATGGCCCAGCTTTGTGACACAGCAGGTTAAGGCACCACTGGTGATGTCAGCATCCCATATTGGAGTGCAAGTTAAGAGTCCTGGTTCCTCTGCTTCTGATCCATCTTCCCACTGAGGTACTTGGGAAGACTTTCAATGATGACCCAAGTACTTGGACACCTGCTACCCATGGGGGAGACCCAGATGAATTTGCTGACTCGTGACTTCATCCTGGCCCACCTCTGACTGTTGGAGGCACTTGGGAAGTGAATCATCTCTCTCTCTCTCTGTCTCTCTGTCTGTCTCTCCCAAATAAATAAATAAATATTTTCTTTAAAAACCAAGGAGACAAAGAGGAGAAAAGAGAGAAGAAAACAAATACTTTGGCTGAATGTTTTACTTGAATCTTTCTGCCATGAAAACATTAATTACCAGTAACTATCTCATAATTGCTGTTTGCTGCTCACTATATGATGTTGTGGAGGTTCTTCCATCTCTATCTCGTCCTCCCCAGTAAATACAGGGAGAGTAGAGGAGACTGATTCAATTCTTTTCCACGGTCAGAAAAAATATATAAGAATAGGAAATACTGGTCAATCAAGGGAAAATTAAGCTAGTTTATTTAATGTAAGACAATTCAGGACTTCATTTTTCTAATATGTGCTAAGATTCAGAGGGAAGAGTTCATATCGCAAGCTCATTTGCCCAGAAATCATTTTGTCAGAGATATCTAACATCTTGCTGTTAAGTTTGGAAAACACTTTCCTAAACATTCCTGCAAAGCAGATCACATGTGAAATATAGTAAGGTTTCAATAAGCACTTGGGTGGTGAGAGTTAAGATTTTTTCAAAATGGTCAACCAAAACCCTTTACCAGTGTTCCTCTCTCAGAAAATGCAAATAGGTTTCATGAACATAGTGTTCTAAGGTTAACAAACTATTCTCAGGTCAATAAATACTTTTTAGGCAGTAAACAGACTATTTTGGTCCAGAGCTTTGTACCCTCTAGTGAAAAGGGGGCCATGCATTGCTAACGTCATTATACCCGGTATTCTTAACATTTTCAGTTGACTTGTTGTTTTCATCTTGGGGAGGAGTAGAAAATGATGTCAAACAGAAGGCATTTTAAAAGATACTAGTAAGAACTTAAAAGCAGTCCACTAGAAAGTTTTGATAAGTGACAAGAGGAATGTCATCCAAAATTACCCCAGACAAAAACACAACAACAGTCTGGACGAGGCCAATTAATCAAGGGAAAAATCGCAGAGAGCATTCAAGGTCTTTGGCCCTACTTTTAGTCTTGGTCTTGGGACCTTCAAACCGTTTGTCCGAAGCTAACCCCTTACAATGACTATTGAACCTGCCCCAAATTTCTGAAGATAAGAGATTCTTCAATGCTTCATCAAACACAGTCAACTAACAAAACTGATTGAGCAACAAGCAAATGCGTTCTTTTAACATTGCATCCACTGGTTTGCTAACCTCGTTGATTGGTTGTT
The DNA here is from genome assembly GCF_033115175.1 of Lepus europaeus. Lineage (NCBI taxonomy): Eukaryota > Metazoa > Chordata > Mammalia > Lagomorpha > Leporidae > Lepus > Lepus europaeus. The sequence continues at coordinate 49,269,317 of NC_084843.1, read as the reverse complement.
TTGGTTTTCTGTCATTAAAGCCTACGTGACATGAATAGCCAGTGTTTTCCCTGTTGGGTATTTTCCTCAGGGGTTTTCTAACTGTTTCTTTACCATTTGAAGTTGTTTATGCTCTGTTCTTTGCTGGGTGGTCATGATGAAAATCGTCGCCCATTTGGAGCCTTCCCTGACTTTGGGAAGCTTTGCTTTCTGTGATTTCGGCCCACATGCCTGGAAGTGTGTATCAACACTTTAATACTGTAATTATATGCTACCATGGCTTGTCTTCTGGTGGTCTTAGTGTGGTTTACTCCACACATCTAATGGCCCTGCAGTTCCCTCGGGCTGAAGTACAGGTTTTCTTTTCCAATATGGGGGCCTGCATATTGTCTTTTTGACCATCCATCCAGTCACTGATCCATTACACGCCTGATGCTGGTTGATGGTACCATAATTTTCAGGGCATGAAAAGAGTAACAGTGAGTAGGAAGAACAAAACCAGGAGCCAAGTTGCAGAAACTGAGATGGGTAGCTGGGACTCTGATTTCCTGAGTACAGTTATCACGATTAGGGAAGCAAGATCATGTATCTAGGACAGGAGCAAAACAGTCTTTGCTCTCCCTGCTTCCTATAACCCCTCCACTCTCATCACATACTCTTCCCGCTATGGGTCCCTATATCCATGCCTCCAGCAGAGGTTATTTAAATGCCACTTGCTTCCTTTAGAACTGATGTGGAGAGAAAAAGCCATGAACAGTAGGAGATGAGAGAGCCCACGTTAGGGAGGTAAGATGAGAGTGGTTTAGTGATCATGGCTCCTTACTAACACCTGCCTCACGCACCTATGCCAGGTACTCCAGGCTGCCCACCTATCTTAACCGGCCAGGCTCTCGCAGGATGAGATACTCTTCTTATTTTCCCCTCCTGATGTCAGCTCTTCCATTTCTCTGGCCACTTCTGCTACCAACATGAGAGACTCAACCATACCTTCCCTCTCCAAAGCTGTCCAGATGTCCCAGAACAATGAAATGTACAAAGCCAAAATGCTATTTTCATGCCTCTGCAGAAGTGCTTGAATATTTTATTGCAATTATTTATCAGTCTGTCAGCCATTCAAGCTTTGGAGGTATTTTCTATATATTCTTACAATCTTAGCACTTAAAAGTGTTGGGCGTTAGTAGAAGATGTTGGGTATGAACACTGCTGATGGTCTTCAGTATTGGGTAGAATTTACTTGTGAAACCAGTTGGCTCTGAAATGGTTATATGTCCAGGTTTTCTGTTTCTTTTTGCCAAGGTATTTTTCAAGACGTATATACATTTCACTCACGTAATTTTTTTTAAAGAAAATGTTATGTATTTATTTTTATTTATGTGAAAGGTAGAGTGACAGGGAAAGAAACAGATGAAGAGAGATCTCCCATTTGCTGGTTAATTTCCCAAATGCCCGCCCAGCTGGGTCAGGCCAAAGCCAGGAGCTAGGAATTCTTTCTGAGTCTCCCACATGGGTGAGAGGACTCAGAACTTGAGCCATCATCTGCCTCTGAAGTGCATTAGCAGGAAACTGGATCGGAAGCAAATGTGAGGTGGGTCTTGGTCCCAGGCATTCCTACCTGGGATGTAGGCATCACAAGAAGCAGCTTAACCCACTGCACCATAATGCCCACCCCCCTGTTGTGAAAGTCAGCACAAAGTTGTCGCAGTTTTCTTTCATTATTTTTAAATCTCTAAAGTACCTGAACTGATAACCACCTTTTTATTCCTCATATTGATAATTTGTTTTCTCTTGTTCAGTCTTGCAAGGAGATTATGTGTTTTATTAATCTTTCAAAAGAGCCAATTTTTAACTGTTGTTTTTTCTATTGTACATTTGCATACTTATCATTGATCTCTAGTCTTATTCTTCTTCTTTACCTTTTCTCACTTTTTAAAGTTGTTTTTTTTTTTTTTTTTGCCAGGCAGAGTGGAGAGTGAGAGTGAGACTGAGAGTGAGAGTGTGAGAGAGAGAGAGAGAGAGAGAGAGAGAAAGATCTTCCTTTTTGCCGTTGGTTCACCCTCCAATGGCCACTGCGGCCAGCACATCGCGCTAATCCGAAGCCAGGAGCCAGGTGCTTCTTCTGGTCTCCCATGGGGTGCAGGGCCAAGGACTTGGGCCATCCTCCACTGCCTTTCCGGGCCATAGCAGAGAGCTGGCCTGGAAGAGGGGCAACCGGGACAGAATCCCGTGCCCCAACCGGGACTAGAACCCGGTGTGCTGGTGCTGCAAGGCGGAGGATTAGCCTATTAAGCCACATGCCGGCCGCTTTTTAAAGTTTTGTTTTCTCCAGCGTTTCTTCCTGAAATATTTGCTTAGATGATTAAGTTTCAAGTCCTTTAATTCAGGCACTGGGGACAGAGCTGCAGTATGGCAGGTTAAGGCGCTGCTGTGATGACAACATCCCGTATGACACTGGGTCAAGTTCTGGCTGCTTTGCTTCCTATCCAGCTCCCTGCTAGTGTGCCTGGGACGTCAGTGGAAGATACTTAGGCCCTTGCACTCACATGGGAGACCCAGAATGAGTTCCAGGCGCCAGACTTTGGCCTGGTCCAGTTCTGGTAGTGGTAGCCATTTAGGGAGTACACCAGTGGATGGAAGATTCATTCTCTCTCTCTCTCTCTCTCGCTCTCGCTCTCGCTCTCTCTCTCGCTCTTTCTTTCTGTGTGCATGTATGTTTGTGTGTGTGTTTCAAATAAATAAATCACTTAACAAAGCCCAGGAATTTAATGCTATATTTTCTCCTTTTTCTCCCCTCCCCTTCCCCTTCTTGGCTACATCCACCCATCTCAGTATGTCATATTTTCTACTCCTTTTTAAAAGAGATTTATTTATTTATTTGAAAGAGTTAGAGAGAGGAAGTGATAGAGTGAGAGACAGAGAGATCTTCCATCTGCTGGTTTACTACACAGATGGCTGCAGTGGCCAGGTCTGGACCAAGTTGAAGCCAGGAGTTTCATCTGGGTCTCCCACATGGGTGCAGTGGACCCAAAACACTTGGGCCATCTTCTGCTGCTTTTCCCAGTCCATTAGCAGGGGGCTTAATCAGAAGTAGAGCAGCTGGCATACAAACTGGCACCCACGTGGGATGACAATACCACAGGTGATGGCTTTAATCACTACACCACAATGCTGGCCCCAATATGTCATATTTTCATTGTTATGCAGTTAAAATTATTTTCTATTTTAGAATGTAATTTTCTTCAACCCACGAGTTTTTAGAAATGTACTATTTTATTTCTTAAACTTGGCTGTTTTTGTTTTAGTCCTTTTTCTGTTTTTCATTTCAAGCTTAATTCTACTCCTAACAGAGTACATAGTTTTAAACTTTCACATTTTTGAATTTTTAAAGGATTTTCTTTATGATCCAGAATGTCTATTTTTGACAAGTAACCATGTGTGCTTCAAAAGAGAATGCTTTTGGTTTGGTTTAGTTTGGTTTGCTTTTGTGATGTTCTCTTCAGGCTAATTAGTGCAAACTTATTAACACAGGGAGCTTAAGGGAATTAAAAGATAAGTTTATTTGGTACAAAAATATTTTGAAATCCATGCATATCTTTTTGATGTGTACTTCCATGAAGTTTTAAAGACCCTTTACATGTCCTTCAAAATTGTCTATATCCTTATTCACTTTTGTTGCTTTAGACCTCTAGACCTTTGCATATAGTTTTGTTTGTCTGTTATCTTTATCACTAAGACTATTAAAAGTCCAGTTGTGATTTTGATTTTTTTTGCAATTTCTTCTTTTATCTCTTGGTTTTTGCTTTATATAACATTATACTATTTTTTGAAACATGTCTATCTTGACTAATGTTATTGTCTTAAAGTTTACTTTGTCATATATTGAAATAGTCATATCTGCTTTCTTTTTGGGTAGTGTTGCATGGTATATCTTTTTCTATACTTTTTCTCTAATCCTCTGTGAGTTATACCTGAAAGTGTCACTTTGTAAGGAGCGTGTTACTGGATTTTTTTTTCTGTAAGCACTCTAACATTCTTTACATTTTAATTGTAGTGTTTAGTTCATTTATATTTAATGTAGTCACTTATACATTTAATTTCAAATCTACCATCTAATTATTTGTTTTCTGCTTATATAATCTTTTAAAAATGTTCTTATCCATTCTTGCCTCATTTTGAATCTATCAGATATTTGGAAACCTACTTTTCTATTTTAGAAAGCTTTGGAGGTTGAGATTTGTTAAAATGCATTTTTAATTTGTAAGTCTTCCTAACATCAGCTTTTTCTGTTTTTCAGACAATGCAGTCTGACAGTACTTCAATGCTATCATTCTCCATTGTCTTCCATGCTGTTGTACACTTGTATTCTAACTCTCTGTATATTTTTAAACCACAAAAGACTTTGTGATTTTTTTTAAGAAGATTTATTTATTTATTTGAAAGTCGGAGTTAAACAGAGCGAGAGGGAGAGGCAGAGAGAGAGAGAGAGAGAGAGAGAGGTCCCCCACCCACTGGTTCACTCCCCAATTGGCCACATGGCTAGAGTTGCGCCAATCAGACGCCAGGAGCCAGGAGGTTCTTCCAGGTCTCTCACATGGGTGTAGAGGCTGAAGGACTTGGGCCTTTTTCCACTGCCTTCCCAGGGCATATCAGACAGCTGGATCAGAAGTGAAGCAGCTAGAACTAGAAACAGCACCATATGGGATGCTGGCCCTGCAGGCGGTGGCCTTACCTGCTGCACCACAGTGCTGACCCCTGATTATTTTTCTTAACCACCAATATTTATTAAACTTTCCCACTATCCCCTCCTCCAGTAATCTTCATCCTTCCTGCACAATTTTGTTTCCATATGAGACTTTTCTTCTTTTTTGTGTGTAAAATGTCTTTAGTGTTTCATTTAGTGTGGGTCTTCAAGAATTAGTTCTCTTACTTTTTATCTAAATCTGTCTTTATGTTGCTTTATTTTATGAAGACATCTTCACTAGATATAGAATTCTAAATTGGCAGTTATTTTCTTCCCACACTTTAAAGATATCAATCATCCTACTGAATTCTCACATTCAACATTTTTGTTGAAAAGTCAACTGTCAATCCTGTTTTGATGAAGAGAATCTTTTTTTTACTGGCAATTTTAAACATTTTTTAAAAATTTATTTATTTGAAAGGCAGAGAAACACAAGGAGAGAGGAGGGCAGAGAGAGAGAGAAAAAGAGAGAGAGAATCTGGCATCTGCTGGTTCATTCCTCAAATGGCCGCAGCGGCCTGGGCTGGGCCAGGCGAAACCAGGATCCAGGAGCTTTCACTAGGTCAAACACATGAGTGCAGGGGCCCAAGTACTTGGGCCTTCTGCCACTACTTTCCCAAGCACATTAGCAAGTAGCCGGATTGGACGTGGAGCAGCCGGGACTCGAACCAGTGCTCATATGGGATGCCAGCATCACAGGCAATGGCTTAACCTGCTAAGCCACTACATTGGCCTCCTAACTATCTTTCAAAATATTTTTCTTGATCATATTCACCATTCTTATTTAAGTTCCCTTAGCAGTTGCTAAGGGTCATGTTTCTGTTGTTTACTTTTTCTCTTGGCTTTTAGTGATTTGGTCATATTTCTAGGCATTCTTACTAGTTTTTCACTGAGTATCAAACACTGTGCATGAACAGTTATGGGTCTCTGCATTAAATAATATTTCTCCTTGCAGAGTTAAATGCTTTCTGACAGGTAGGTCAAGTATGTGAAGATCAGCTTCATCTAGTTGAGACTGAACTTAATGCTTTGTGGGATTGCATTTGTGGTATAATAAAGATGACTTCAAGTTCTCTTACACTCATGTTATTGAGTTCAGATATGTATGTTCCCTCCTCTTATACCTGGGTAGGTTTCAAGATATTTTGGCCAACATGATAGGGCAAGAGTGATGCTGCATCGTTTCAATGCCCAGGTCTCAAGAGACTGGCAGTTCTACTTCCTGTCTTTTGAAATGCCTAATGTAGAGGAAACCAGTTAGCATATAAGAAGTCCAGCTACACTGAGATTTAATGCTATGAGGAAGCAAAAATTAGACATGTGGAAAGGACTTCTACACAAATGCCTGATCACTCTCCAGCTATTCCAGACCTCCCAGCCCAGGCTCCAGACACCTGAGTGAGCAAGTCCTCAAACACGTGGATGCACATGAAGGACACCAGACAAGACCACCCAGCTGTCTCTTGAGCCCAAGAACTGTGAAAGATGATTACTCGTTGTCTTAAACCTGTTGCACTTTTGCAGAATAGTGATAGATCATTGGAATGTGGGCCATTTCAGCATTGCTTTTAATGCTGTAACTTAGCCCTAACTCTTAGGTGAGTTCCTCTTCTAAAGTCTCAGTTGAAAGTGTAAGGCAGCCGGCACCACGGCTCACTAGGCTAATCCTTCACCTGCGGCGCTGGCACACCGGGTTCTAGTCCCGGTCGGGGTGCCGGATTCTATCCCGGTTGCCCCTCTTCCAGGCCAGCTCTCTGCCGTGGCCCGGGAGTGCAGTGGAGGATGGCCCAAGTGCTTGGGCCCTGCACCCCATGGGAGACCAGGAGAAGCACCTGGTTCCTGGCTTTGGATCAGCACGGTGCACCAGCCGCAGCGGCCATTGGAGGGTAAACCAACGGCAAAGGAAGACCTTTCTCTCTGTCTCTCTCTCTCACTGTCCACTCTGCCTGTCAAAAAATAAAATTAAAAAGTGTAAGGCTATCTCCCAGGGTTCATCCACATTGTTGACCGTGAATTCTAATGCCTGTCTCCTTAGTGCTAAATCTACTTGGCCCCAAATGTCTGTTCAGGCCTCCCTGTTGCTGGCATCTGCTACCTTTTTTGCGGAAACTTGGCTCTGTTGCCTCACTTAAGCACACCTAGGAGTTGGGGGGGGGGGGGGTGTCAAAGGGCAATCTCATGCAGGTTTTCAAGCTCATTTCTCCAAGATTCCTTTTCTAGAAGTTGGGTTTCTTCATTTCTTGCTATGTTGGCAGCCTCAAGCCACATCTATTTTCTTAGCCTAATGAAAATGCCAAAGCCCTCGCATGCTTCTGCCTGCTGGATTCTTTTTCTCTGATCTGTAAAATTAGCAAATGACCCAAGGGAGGATGAGGAAGCAAACGCAGTCTACATTTCTCTCAGCATTCTGGGTCCCTCAAGTCTTGGCTGACATGGTTGCTCCCCAGTGCCTTCAAGCTATCATGTTACCCAGATTTTATAGTTTCTCTCCACTGGAGGCAAAGTATAATACAAGTCATTCCATGAAGGCAGAAACAGGAGTCCCCAAAGCTCAGGTGCCCTATCATAACTTTATATTTCTCCAAAGGCCTTTCTAACCCAGTTTAGACCAGATACGCAATGGGCTCAATACTAGATATCAATAGTCTAGATAGTCTCAATACTAGATAGTCTCAGTACTGGACATCAACACTAGATACTCCAATGGCCTCAGCAGTCCTAGCTACTTTCCTGAAGTCCTCTATCAGCTCAGTTCTTGACTCTGCTTGTGCTTGCTTTTCACACCTCTAACATGTTCACAGCTTCTGAAGCACAGAGACTCGGGACCGAATGCTAGCTTTGCTAAATTTTCAGCCATGAAAGGGTAAAAAGAGAGTCTTGTTCTTTGTTTCACTGCTTGTGTACGATTTCCGTCTTGCTTACCATGATACCACTTGAGTGAACTCAATCCAAATGTCATCTCTTTCATCTATTTTGTGCATCAGTAAACTGTACTCCAAGAATTAATCAGAAAAGGCACCTTTATTTATTTATTTATTGTCAACATCATCTGCTCACTGAGAACATGTGGAGACTGCAAATAGTTTTTCTGGAATTGACTCAGAGAGCAATCTCCATTTGGTCTCATCTGGTCAGGACGGAACTGAGCCTGCTCTGGCGACAGAATGTTGCAACACAAGACTTTTTGCTTTGGCCTTTACAGTTTTGGCAAACATACACATCCCCACCCTGTGACTAGTAGAGCGCAGAAAATAAAAAAATGCCAAAAGTACTCTAAAACTTCTTTGCTTACAGCAAAAGAAAGAAGGAAGGAAAGGAGGGACAAAAAGAGGGGTGAGGGAGGGCAAGGAAATCCACAAAGTTCTATTTTAAGGGACTTTCAGTTCACACCTAGAATATGATAAATTGATTTGCCTTTGGTTCCCAGTTTAGAAGTTGTTTTCCTGTCACAATATTGTCTAGGAATTAAGTTGCAGCTTCTTCTATAAGTTTACGTGGTAATATAATTATCAAGTACAGAGTTGCTTACATTAAATAGGGGGTTGGAAAGTGTTACAAGTCTCATTAGGTTTAAATTGCTACACGGATCCCATCATTGAGAGATTAGAGGAAAGCAAACCCCAGGAAGTAGGGAGATGGAATACCGGCGGGGGAAAGGGTGACAGCCACGGGGATACAAGGAACAGAAGTTGGCAGCTTTTAGGGTTAGAAATAAGCACATGTTCAAATTGTTAATTCAGAACCTTCCATTCCTGGGGTATTAATTTATCATCAGTAACCAAAAATGTTTCTTGCTTAACTGACCAACATATGTTTGCCTAGGTCCTATAAATTGCTGCTTTTATGTGCTTTTTAAACCCCAAGGCCATGTCTTTCTGGGATAACTTGCATTTGATTATTTACTGATTGAGAGGCTAGAAGTGAGAAACATTTTTTTTTAATTTTTTACTTTTTTGACAGGCAGAGTGGACAGTGAGAGAGAGAGACAGAGAGAAAGGTCTTCCTTTTCCGTTGGTTCACCCTCCAATGGCCACTGCAGCCAGCGTGCTGCAGCTGGCACACCGTGCTGATCTAAAGCCAGGAGCCAGGTGCTTCTTCTGGTCTTCCATGCAGGTGCCATCCCCAACCGGGACTAGAACCCGGTGTGCTGGTGCCGCAAGCAGAGGATTAGCCTATTGAGCCATGGCGCCAGCCGAGAAACATTTTTATTTCCTAACCTTTACATCTTATGAACTATCCAGTACGGATTTTTAGTTCACCATCTGCTTTCTGTACCCTATCATATCAAGCAGTGATTAATTGATATGGGATACTTCAAAAAGCTAGTGGGAAAATGGAATTAAAGGATACGTTTATTTTGGTTCTAAAATTGTTTGAAATGCATGCATTGCAAGGTCTTCAAAAGCTCATTGAAAATATGTATTATGAAAAAAGCTATGCACGGATTTCAAATTATTTGTACCAAAATAAACTTATCTTTAACTCCACTTTTCCACTAGCTTTTTGAGGTACCCTCATAATTTCTTTTTTTTTTAAGATTGATTTATTTATTTGGAAGGCAGAATAGCAGAGAGAGAGAGGGAGAGACACACAGAATGACCTTCCATTCACTGGTTCATCCCCCAAATGGCCACAACAGCAAGATCTGGGCCAGACCAAAGCCAGGAGCTACCAGCTCCATCCTGGTCTCCCATACCAGTGGCATGCGCCCAAGCATCATCTGTTGTCTTCCAAAGGCATTAGCAGGAGGAGGCTGGATTAGAAGTGGAGAGCTGGGACTCTAACTAGCACTCCAGTATGGTATGCTGGTGTCTCAAGAAATGACTTAACCCTCTGCACTATAATGTCAGGCCTGAAGTATCCTCATGCTTTCAACATTGTGCCTAGAGGTCTTCTTAGCCAAATCCAGTAACTCACTAGGGATATGTTCCATCCCTAAGTAGCAGAGCTAACAGTTTGTTAGTCATTTCATTATATAAGATGGCTTGCCATTTTCCAAAACTCCTCTAAAATTTTTTCTCACCATTTTTCTAACCCTTTCCTGCAGTTTACCCATTATTTCCCTAGCCTGTGCTCACCACTGTACACAAAATTGACGTCACGTATTTTATGACTTTGTTATGGGTATCAGTTTCTGTATCAGCTGATACCTGCTGTGCCACTCAGCATTCCACAACTTCACAGATAAGGCAAAGCAGCTGTCTGCAGTTGATCACCAGAGTGCAGGCTGAATGGGGAGTTTGGCTGATCTGAACCAGGCCTGATCCTCCTCTTCTGGGCTCTCCCATGCCTCTGTGATCAGGTGAGGCATCAGATAAGTGCTCAGTTTCTGGGGGTTTACTCAGTTCTCCATAAGCTTCCTTCCTCCTCCATCACAACTTAGCCTCATTCTCATGGAGAGACGAGGATCCAAGAGATCAACATTCCCCAGATCTCTGGTGGTCTAGTCTGAAACCTGGTGTACCATCTCTCCTACCACATCCTGTTGGCCAGACATGTCAGAGGCCTGCTCGTACTCCAGAGTGGGGGGAATAAATGCAGTCCCTAAGTAGGGCTACCAAGGTGCCTGGCCAAGTGCATGGGCAGAGGTTGCCACAAAAACTTTTTCTTTCCTTTTCCCTTTTCTTTTTCCTTTTCTCCCTCCCCCCCCCCCCCCCATCTACTACAAGCTATGAAAGAAGTCATCACCAAGCATGCATGGAGCAATTAACCAGGGATATTGCAGGAAACGCTCTAGACAAGGTGGTTTCTGAGCTAAGTTTGATAAGATGAGCAAGAGTTAGTCAAAATAATAAAAGGGAGAGAAAACATTCCAGCATGTGGGTAGACATTAGCATGACAGGAATTTTTATTAGGTTCTTGCAAGTTGGATGCACAGCATTTTCCTGACTTAGAACACACCCTCCCTTTCTCTCCTTAGGTTGTATCCATTGCTCGGAAAAATTTCAGACTTCCTCGGAAGTCTTTCTTAATTCACTCTTTCCTTTTGTGAGCTAGCAGTGTCACCTGGCGCACACTGGCGTCAGAATAGGTTTCAATCCTATTTGTTCTGTCTGGCATCTGGAAGACCTCTCTGACTTTGTTTTCGCATCTATAAAATGGTGATAACAACTTCCAGGGCTGCTGTAAGAATTGACTAAAATAATCCGTGTAAAGTGCTTCAAGCAAAACCTGGCACTTGGTAAGTTCTCCATAAATTATCTTTGCCTTTGATCATTGTGTTCATATTCTTGCTAATGCAAATTAACAGTTTGCAGTTCTGAATGGAGTTTGTTCCATATGTTAATTTGTGTGTCTTTTGCCTTCTACCTTTCTGGACAAACATGGCCCCGGACACTGGCGTTTGTGGGGGTAGGGGGGTGGGGGATGGGGTGGGGTATTATAGTAGCCTGCTATGGGGTGAAGAGTAGAGCAGAGCTTGCCAGCAGCTGGGGAGTGTGGGCCCAGAGCAGATCCAGGAGCCCTCTGAGATCAGAGTTACTACTGAGTTGCCCACTTGAGCTGTGTCAGAGTGGGTACTGCCACCTCTGGTGCACAGCAGATGGATTTAAGAGAAAAGACAGCAGGACAGGCCTGAAAAGACCCTTCTATAGCTCTAGGGCAGTTTTAAGGACTCAACATAAAACCTCTTTGAAGAGATGGACTGTGGTCTGTAAGTCTTGCATATGGCCTTTAAGTTCATATAGGACAGTGTATACAGATGTTGCCTACTAATTGTGGTCTTGTGGTAGATGGATTAAATAGATCACCCTTATGTTTACAAGTCTTCCCTTCATCCTGAACACATCATGGCTGGAGCTCATTTGTTCTCTTTCCTGGTTACTGTACCCTCCTGCTAGATCCAGAAACCACTGGCATCCAGCTCTAATCCACTGACATCAAACACAGAAGCAACTCTGGAAACAATGACTCAACCCCAAATATAACCAAAACACAGTCCCAAACAACCAGTTCTTAAGGTCTAGGATCCTCTTCAATATTTTAACATTTTTTTCAAGAAGTGACTTCGTTATTATAAACAGGGTGATCCAGAATCTATCATCTGCCATTTAATTTACTAGGTGGGAATTTGGGACTTTCCACAAATATTTTAGAGCGTCAATGATGGCTGACGATTATGAGTATTATAAATAAACGTCATGTCCAAGAATTCATTACACTAACATTCAGTTGATGTTCGTGAAGAATTTCTAATCATGAGAAATGCTTACAATGTGAGAGTAGGTGAAAAGAGGCAGTTTTGAGAGCAGTGTATAAAATATGCCAAAATGCATCTAAACACAAAGAGAATGGTTTTAAGTGCATGTATCAGAATATTAATGGTTATATAAATTCTCATTTGCAAGTTTGTGTATTTTCCAGAGTTTTCTATGAAAACATCTGCTCATCTCCTAATGTGGGTTATTATTTTTTTCTTTAGGAACTACCAAGCAAAATGCAATTGCCAAGAAGTTTGGCTTCAGCAGTTCATAAATTTGCTCATTAAATTGCTCCCTATCAGAATAATAGCAAGCAGTCCATTCTTTTCATAATGAGTTATTTCTTTTTTTTTTCTAAGATGGGCACAATCTTAAATTTATCTTAATCAATTTCCTCACATTAAGCGGCAACAAGACCTACTTTCCTCTGCCTTGTTATAAGTGTTATCAGCCAGGCTCTAATGAGAAATACAATTTAACAAATGGAAAGGGCAGACTGCCTGGGCAGGGATGCTGCTGTGGTTCACTGGAGCTCCCAAACCCACAGTAGGATTTTCTAGAACCGAGTTCCTTTGTCCTCTGTTAGAAGTCCACCAGCAGGCTCCTGTGTGGCAATGAGGTCTCACCCTCCTAGAAAAAGCAGCAGACAGCTTTCAACACACTTAATTTTTCTTCTATTATCCCAGACCATAATGCTACTCCTGGTGGTATTTAGCAAACACTAAATGGAAAATGAAATAAAAGAGAAAAGGCATTTGAAAAGCATTTCTTGGGTGGAAACAGTGAACAGTGTGTCCCAAGATTCATCACTAAAGAAAAGGCTAAAATCTGAAGAAAATACAAGAGGCAGTAGAGCGCTGTGGTGATAACTAAATTGCTTTCACATTTCCCCTCTCTGCTTTCATAACAATTGCTGCATACATATGAGAGATTAAATTGTTTTTTTATACGAACTTTCTAAACAGAGCAGAGTATTTTCACATTCAGCCAGGAGCACAGAAGAAAAAAATAAAATATTCTTTCCTCTTTGATCTCAATATAACTGAATGGTGTTTCAGAAAATGAGATGGAAGGAAGGATGGAAACTGAAGCTGCCCTACTTCAGGGCCACACGTAGAGGTTTCTAGGCTGTGCTTGACGGGAGAGACCCACGTGGCCAGCCAGGGGTCCATCGCCACGTCCTAGCTGCAGAATGCAATTACATTAGGTACTTCACGATACCAAGTGCCTGCCAGTCTCTAAATGAATTACATTTGTGCCTAGAATGTTAATGACTGTTAGCATCCTTGGTCCGTAATAATCCTCCGGTGAGTCATTTTGCAAAAGTTGTCATTTACAAAGAAGTCTGAGAACGGAAGGTTTATTTTCTTATCTAGACTGCACACCCCCACCCCCATGGTACATTAGCAAGCTCTGTCTTCCCTTGGAATACTGCAGTGCTGAAGTTCAGTGTCTGTGCTAGCTTGCAGCTACTGGAGCTCAACAACCACATTCAGTTTGGAGATGATCTCCCACCAAGGATATCCTAAAGGTATTCTAGTGACCCAACTACACTAGGGTCATGCAAAACTACTTATTTAAAAAAACAAATCTGGGGCCAGACATTGTGGTATGTTGAGTTAAGCCAACGCGTACAATGCCAGCAAACGCATACCAGAGTGGTGGTTTGAGTCCAGGTTTCTGTTAATGTGCCTTAGAAGTCAGTGGATGATGACCCAAGTACTTGGGTCACTGCCACCCATGTGAGAGACCAGGATGGAGCTCCTGGCTCCTGGCCTCTGCCTGCCCCAGCCCCAGCTTTTGTGGCCGTTTGGGGAATGAATCCGTAGATGAAGGATCTTCTTCCTCTTCCTCTCATTCCCTTTCCTTCTCTGCCTTCTCCCTTCTCTCCTTTCTTTCTCTGCCTTACAAATAAATAAATAAATCTTTAAAAGGTACAGATTTTTACCAAGTCACCCCAAAGTTAATTATATATAATCTCAGAAGGTAGGGGATTGTCTCCGTTTTTTTTTTTTTTTAATCCTTCTCTGAGTAATTTTCATGCCCATTAAATCTGGGTGTCAGTGATCTAAATTTTCAAAGGAAAATTTCCCTGAGAAACAAACTGATGAGCAAATCATAAAAATCAGTACTAAAAGAATTAACTTACACCCACTTCACCCACTGTCAGTGGGTTTGACTGAGGGCTGCTCTGAATGACCAGAAGCCCAAGGGGTTTTCTGGACAGGTGCATTTGACCTCAACTCAGAAGTCACAAACGAGGCCCACGTCACAGTCACAGGATAGCTGGTAAAGCCCTGGCCCGTGACATCGGCTTCCCATATGGGGGCCGTTTGGAGTTCCAGCCGCTCCACTTCCAATCCAGCTCTCTCAAATGCATCTGGGAAGGCAGTGGAAGATGGCCCAAGTACCTGGGGCTGTGTATCCACGTAGGAGACCCAGATGAAGTTCCTGGCTTCCACCTGGCCCACACGCAGCCGTTGTGGACATTTGGGAAGTGAATCAACAGATGGAAGATTCTCTCTCTCTCTCTCTCTCCTTCTCTCTTTCCCCTTCTCTCTCTGTAACTCTGACTTTCAAATAAAATTTAAAACTCTTAAAGAAACTACAAAGATGAATTGAAATGAAATTTTCTTTAATGATCTTTTAAATTAAATATCAGTTTTCCATTCTATATTTGGCCTTTCAAGAGCTGCGCTTGCCTGAAATCTAAAGTCGTGTCTAACTCTGTAGGTGCCAAGAAAGGATAGCATAGGCAGAAAGACCAGACATAAAACGTGAGCCCGGCTGTCTGCACCTTGCCAACGCACACACCAGAGAGCCACCCAGATGAATCCAAAGGAACATGAGTGAGCCTAGGGTGTAGATTTTTGTTTTATAGCCAACTCTAATCCAAGACAGAAGGAGTTGTGTTTCTCCGACAAGTGAGAGAGGATGACATAGAAGAGAGATTTCCAAATTTGGCTGTATGTTTGAATCACCTAGAGGGATTAAAAAAAATCCAAGCCTAAATTGAACCCAGTGTTATTGAACAAGTCAAGAGAGCTGAAGTTTTAAAAATGCTCAAGGGGCTAATGCTGTGGTTCTGCGAGTTAAAGCCCCAGCCTGCAGCACTGGCATCCCATATGGGCGCTGGTTCAAGTCCCAGCTGCTCCACTTCCTACCCATCACTCTGCTAATGTGCCTAGGAAAGCAAGGGAAGAATGGCCCAAGTGCCTGGGACCCTGAACTCACATGGGAGACCTGGAAGAAGCTCTTGGCTCCTGGCTTCAGATCAGCTCAGTTCTGGCTGCTGTGGCCATTTAGGGAGTAAGCCAGTGGATAGAAGTCCTCCCTCTCTCTGTCTCTTTCTCTGTGAGTCTGTATTTCAAATAAATAAGATAAATCTTTTAAAAAAAATTCTTAAGTGATTGTCAAATGCAACAGAGCTTTGTAAAGAAAGTCTTATCACACCCTGAGCATAATAACTAGACAAATAATTTAAATTTTGTTATTGTTGACTTGGAGTTGTTATCTCTGTAAGAAGATGTTTACTTTTTAACTTTCAGATCATTCTCCATGATCTTAAATGCCATTTTTGTTATCTCTGAGTGTATGGCAAATCATTGTACTATAAGCCTTGAAACAGAATAGGATGGAAGGGCTAGTATGTGTGTTTGTGTGTGTGTGTGTGTGTACGTGTACTATACTATATTATTGAATTACCTGCAGATTCAGAATTGTGATCTCTTCCTATTGGGTTGGCGTCCTTGAATTATGAAATGTCCCTCTTTATCTCTAATAATACTTCCTTTGGGGAATAATTTTTTCGTGGCCTCTTTTTCTATTCTTTTATTTATTTTCCTCAAATTTCACAGAGATTTCTTGTTAGCAGTAATGCTGGTCATTTAATTTTTAAATTCTTTATTTTGAAATAATTTCAGGCTTACAGAAAAATAGCAAAATAGAGTCCCCCTATACCCATCACAATGCTTCTCCTCAGCTTAACATCCTGTATACATCATAATACAAAATTAGGACTTTACCATTAACCAAACTCTAGGCTTTATTCAAATTTCAGCAGTCCTTTTCCTGTTCCAAGATCTAACTAAGATTCTATGCTGCATTTCATTGTCATGCTCCTTTAATCTGTTCTGGTCTGTAACAGTGCCTCAGGCTTGCCTTGTTTTCCAAAACTGTGACACTTTTGAAGCACAATGATCAATTATTTTATAGTATGCCCTTTGTTTTTGTATGCTTTCTCACGATTAGATAGATATTAAGCATTTTTGCTGAGAAAACACATGGGTGATATGCCCTTCTTTAGTGAATTGTGTCAGGAGGTACATGATGTGTATGTATTTTATTCCTACTGATGTTAACCTTGATCGTTTGGTGAAAAAGTGGTATCTTCCATGTCTCTTTACTATGAAGTTACTATTTTTCCCATTGTAAATAATGGACACTGTGGAGGAGATGCTTTGAGCCTATGAAAAATATGCTCAAACTTTTGCCACTAAATCTAGCATCCACTGGAGGAGCTTGCCTAAGACAATCACTGCAGCGATATTCTATTTCCCTCATTCTTCCTACATTTATTAACTGGCATTCTCCTATGAGAAAGAGCTTCCCCTCTCCTTTATTGACTTACTTATTCAGTTCATTATTTATAGCAGTTTGCTTTGGGCTGTAATGCAATACTATCATTATCTACTTTGCTGCACCAATTTTTCCATGTTGGGCCACTGAGCACTTTTTGCATGTTGGCTTCTTTGGTCTTTTTATGTTTCTCATCTTTGTTCTTTTTCTTTTTTTGAGAACATCTGTACTTTCTCTCACCATCACCTTGCTCATCTTGCTCCAGATCTGCAAGCAACTGATTCTATGGGAGGAAACTAAATTATTTTTATTGGAAAATAGTACTAGAAAGAAAGATCTGGGAACTAGGTGTGCTTATTGCTCCTGATTCGTAATTATTCTCTCGGAAATCGTAACTTGGAAATATTTGCACACGTACTAGTCCTGCTTACATGCACAACTACATTTACTTCTGTACTCATCTCTGTGTACATGTGGGTGTGTTCTCAAATTGGTATCTCTGATGCCAATAGGGTTCATTCTACACTTCTCCCTTCCTTTTGCTTTTAAGATTTATTTCTTTATTTGAAAGGCAGAGTTAGAGAGAGGGAAAGAGAGACAAAGAGAGATCTTCCATCTGCTGGTTCACTCCCCTGATGGCCTCAATGGCCAGGATTGAACCAGGCTACAACCAAGAGCCTGGAGTGCACACAGGCCTCCCACATGGGTGGCAGGAGCCCAAGCACCTGGGCCATCTTCTGCTTTTGCAGACACATTCGCAGGAAGATGGATTATATTGGAGCAGCCAGGACTCGATCCAGCACTCATATCTGATGCCAGTGAAGAGGTGACGGCTTAACCCCACTGTGCCTCAATACTGGGCCCAACGTTCCCCTTTCTTTAACTGTAACCTTCTTCTCCAACAGTGAAAACAATCTGGGTCATTATCTGCAATATATTTACTTATTTGTTCAAGTCTGGTTTATACTTACAGTAGTTTATAACTGTTAACTGATACTCTTGTGAAAAACAATTTAGCAGCTAGACTCCATGTTTGTTGTTCTTTTTGTCTTCAACCTTACAGGATCTGGCCCAAAATGCTGTTTTCCAAAATAACTTGAGTTATTTTCTTTTTTAATTCCATTTAGTGTGATTATGTTATCTTTTTGTATAACAAGTTCATTTGTGACACTTAGTGTCCATTTTGGTTCCCTCCCAAAATCCATTTGACTTTTAAAATATTTACTTCAAGTAAAATACACTCTGTGGTAAACGCATATTTACGGGATCTGACAAATGCGTAGAGCTGTATATTTACCCCCACAGCCGTAACAGAGAGCAGCTCCGTCACTGCAAATCTTCTTTGAGCTCCTCCTGCCCATGGAAACCACTGATTTGTTTGCTTTTTCCAGAATGTCGTACAAATTCAATTATCTATGACACAGCCTTTTAGATTTGTCTTCTTTCATTTTGCTAAACACATTTAAGATCATACAAGTTGTCACATGAATCAGTAGTTTCTTCCTTTTTATTGTTGAGTACTGTCCCATTGCATTGATGTATAGTAAGTGGTTTATTCATTCCTTCATGGCAGGAATGTGGGTTGTTTCCAGTATGGAGGAAACAGGAATAAAGCTCTGTAAATAGTCTTGTAAGGTTTTTGTGTGAAAAATGGTATTCATTTCTCTAGGGTAACTGTGTTAGGGTTATCCAGAGAAACAGAATGTGTACATATAGAAAGAGGTATCTGATAGGATGTGTATGTTAAGACAGATGTAGATTGTGAAGGCTGGCAGATCCAAAACGTATGATAGGCTGGCCAGACAGAGATCCAGGGAAGAGCTGATACTGGAGCTCATGTCCGTCAAACATCTGCTTCAGGATGGTGGGAACATGGAAAAGCCAGTGAAGGCCATGAGCATAGGTCAGGCACCGCACTTCTATTGTAGAGTTCCTTGAGCAGAAGCAGTGCTGTGTGGAATACCATGATGGTGCTACCAAGCTCTGTGTTCCAAACTCTTCCTAGTCAGGCTTCTCCAGAGAAACAACCACTGGGGTGGGGGCGGGGGAGAGGTTTAAGGAATGGCCTGTGTGATGGAGGAGGCTGACAGATACAAAACCTGCAGGGTAGGCCTGGGGATGGAGACAAAGGGAACAGTTGATTTTGCCACAGCCCTTGTCTCTACTGTTGAAGAACAGTGGGGTTTTTTCTTCATACTATTTGTTGAACTCTTCACTTAGTATAGGGTTAATCTTATGAGTATAAAGTAAACTGGAAATAGGTCTTTGTAAAAATTTAGAGTGCGAATAGGAGAGAGAGGAGGAAGAAGTGTGGGAGCTGGGAGCAAGGGTGGGAAGGAGGGTGGGGAGGGAAGTATCACTATGTTCCTAAATCTATATATATGAAATGTGTGAAATTTTTATACCTTAAATAAAATTTTTAAAAGGAGAGAATGGAAACCACACACAGACACATGCACACACACACACGTACACAACCAAAAGCTTCAAGAGGTACAGTTCCCTCCTTGTAAGGGACCTCTGTTTTCTCTTAAGGCCTTTAACTGATGGGATGAGGCCTGTCCACACCAGGGAGGGTGGTGCCCTGATTTAAATGTGAATCTCATCTTTAAAAGTATCTTCCCAGCAACATCAGTCCACACCATCCTAAGATTTCCACATCTCTCTGACGTTTCCAAAGATGGGATTTGTATTGTTGGCATGTACTTTTCCAGTTGTAGTCTGCAGGAACATAACGTACTACATGCTGCCATGCCTGCCATCAACTACTGCATCCTTTTTGGAAGTGGGATTTCTTTGGAATGTAACTGTGAGTGGCTTTTTATAGAAAAAAGCTGGAGAAAATGAGTCTGCATAAGGCTCACCTTCATCTCTTCATTTATTTCCTTCTCTTTCAACAAAGGACTTTACGCACAAACTGCTTAGGTATGGTTGCCCAACTTTCAACTGAGCGTGATTTTTATGATTGTGCTAACCAATGAATATGAAAGCTATTCATTCTGTGACCTCTTAAAAACCACAGGGGTTAATTTAGCAATGCTGATATTAATATCAATGATGGAGGTAGACAGTGGCCATTGGTAAGAATTTATTTCTGAATATTTTTTTGCTCAATCTTTATATTATTTTCTCTTCCTTTTGACTTACAAAAATACATTATATATTTTGACTAAGTGCTTTAACTACTATGTTTTTTTCAAATATCTTTTTCAAGTGTGTGTTTGTCTTTTCATTGTCCTAATTATATCCTTGGAAAAGCAGTTTATAATTTCGATGAGATAAAAGTTACCAATTTCTGTTTATGTATCACACTTTCGGTATGTACCTATGACATTTTTGCCTAACCCAAGGTCACAAAATTTCTCTCCAGTATTTCCTCCTAGGGGTTTTCTAGTTTTAGCTCTTACATGCAGGTCTATGATTCATTTGTAGGGTTTTTTGTGTGTGTGTTTGGTACAAGGTGTAAATCACAGTTAATAAATATTTGTTCTTAATTTATTGAGAAGCACAGAGGCAGAAAAAAAGAGAAACACAGAGACAGAAGGCTCTCTCATCACTGGTTTACTCCCCAAATGCCTACAATAGCCAGTGACATGTCAAACTGACACTGGGATCGAGGAACTTGACGGAAGTCTTTCACGTGAATTCCAGGAACTGAATTACGTGAACCATCACTGCTTCCTCCTAAGGTCTGCATTAGTAGGAAGCTAGAGTCAGGAACCAGGAGCCAGGCACTTCTACATGGCATAAAGGTATCTTAACCGACATCTCAGCTGTTGGGTAAAACGTCCGCCCTGATGTAATTTTTTAAATATGGCTATTCAGTTGTTCCTGTACCATTTTTTGAAAAGCCTCTCCTTTCTCTGGTGCATTGTCTTGACACCTTTGTTGAACATTGATTTGTTTCTGGACTCTTCTACTCTGTAGATCTATATTTCCATTCCCTGCCAATACTACGCTGTATTAAAGCTTCATATTTCTCAATGAAGGTTAACATGGCTGTAAATTAACTTTAAATGCATTCCACATACTTTGAAATCAATCATTTATTGATTTACAAAATCTTAAGGCTTAAAAGTTTAAATGACTGGAGAAACACGTTTAAAATTGCTAAGCTTAAAACCCTGAGAATCAATAAACAAATGCTAGGAAAACAGGGAGAGGAGACTTTAGAACAAAATAAAACTCTGTGGTGACACAGAATTACAGAGAATTCTGCAGAAAGTTACTAAAATGGAAGAGAGTAGGGGAGGGGTGTATTGCAGGAGACTTACCAGAGTTTGCCATCGGAACAGCGCGGTGCGCCGGCCGCAGCGCGCTACCGCGGCGGCCATTGGAGGGTGAACCAACGGCAAAAGGAAGACCTTTCTCTCTGTCTCTCTCTCACTGTCCACTCTGCCTGTCAAAAAAAAAAAATTTCACAAGAGATATTGGGGGAAATTTTTTTGGGTATCAATGCCTGATTACCACTCTCAAATGTACAGATTATTTTGGAACAGGGCTGGAATTAATAATTCTATACCAATTGTATTATTTCATTTTCTATTGCTATAACAAAATACTTGAATCTAGGTAATTTATAAAGAAACAAAATTCATTTAGCTCATAGTTTTGGAGAATGAATACCCAAGAATGGGTTGGTCCCATCTGGTCAGCCTCTGCTGAGGGCCTCTTGGCAGGTGACGTTACAAGGTAGGAGTGCATGCAGAGGAGATCACATGGCAAGGCAGGAAGCCAGAATGACTCAGGGCCAGGCTTTCTCTTGTTATAACGACCTGCTCTCTAAGGACCCAACTGGGGTCCCATGAGAACAACATTAAGCACTTCCAACAGTGATGCCTCCATGACCTAATTACCTTACACCAGGTTCTACCTGTTAGGGTTCTACCATGTTCACACTGCCACGATGAGGACCAGGCTTCCAGCCCTTGAACCTTTGGGAATCATACCAAACCATAGCCTAGTCAAATGGATATTTCAGACATAGATGATCAACAACCTTAATCATGTGGAGCAAGCATAAGAAAACATGTACTACAGAGGTAAGGGCTGCAATGTAAGATACTAAGAAATAAGCTAAATAACAGGGGGAAGAGTATTATAGGATTATTTTTACAATTATTTTTTCTTTTTTTTTCATTTATTAAACTTTTATTTAATGAATACAAATTTCCAAAGTACAGCTTATGGGTTACATTGACTTCCCCCCTCCCATAACTTTCCTCACACCCGCAACCCTCCCCTTTCCTGCTCCCTCTCCCCTTCCATTCACATCAAGATTCATTTTCAATTCTCTTTAAATATAGAAGATCAGTTTAGTATATATTAGGTAAAGATTTCAACAGTTTGCCCCCATATAGCAACATGAAATGAAAAAAATACTGTTGGAGTACTAGTTATAGCATTAAATAAGAGTGTACAGCACATTAAAGACAGAGATCCTACATAATATTTTTTTAAAAAATTAATTTTCTATGCCATTTCCAATTTAACACCAGTTTTTTTTTTTCATTTCCAATTCTCTTTATATACAGAAGATCGATTCAGTATATAATTAGTAAAGATCTCATCAGTTTGTACCCACACAGAGACACAAAGTGTAAAAATACTGTTTCAGTACTAGTTATAGCATCACTGCACATTAGACAACACATTAAAGACAGATCCCACATGGGATGTAAGTACACAGTGACTTCTGTTGCTGACTTAACAATTTGACACTCCTGTTCATGGCATCAGTAATCTCCCTAGGCTCTAGTCATGAGTTGCCAGGGCTATGGAAGCCTTTAGAGTTCACTGACTTTGGTCTTATTCCGATAGGGTCATAGTCAAAGTGGAAGTTCTCTCCTCCCTTCAGAGAAAGGTACCTCCTTCTTTGATGGCCCCATTCTTTCCACTGGGATCTCACTCACAGAGATCTTTCATTTAGGTCTTCTTCTTTTTTTCTTTTCCATGGTATCTTGGCTTTCCATGCCTGCTATACTCTCATGGGCTCTTGAGCCAGATCCGAATGCCTTGAGGGCTGATTCTGAGGCCAGAGTGTCGTTTAGGACATCTGCCATTCTATGAGTCTGCTGTGTATCCCGCTTCCCATGTTGGATCCTTCTCTCCCTGTTTGATTCTATCAGTTAGTATTAGCAGACACTTGTCTTGTTTGTGTGATCCCTTTGACTCTTAGACCTATCAGAGCCATCAAATGTGAACTGAAATTGATCACTTGGACTAGTGAGATGGCATTGGTACATGCCACCTTGATGGGATTGTATTGGAATTCCCTGGCACATTTCTAACTCCACCATTTGGGGCAAGTCTGATTGAGCATGTCCCACATTGTACATCTCCTCCCTCTCTTTTTCCATTCTTAAAGTTAACAGGGATCACTTTTCAGTTAAAATTTAAACACCTAAAAATAATTGTGTGTTAATTACAGAGTTCAACCACTAGTACTAGAACAACAACTACAACAACAACAACAACAAATACTAAAAAGGATAAAGTATTACATTGTACATCTAGAGTCAGGACAAGAGCTGATCAGGTCATTGTTTCTTATAGTGTCCATTTCACTTCAATAGGTTTCCCCTTTGGTGCTCAGTTGTCACTGATCAGGGAAAACAAATGAAATTTGTCTCTTTGGGACTGGCTTAATTCACTCAACATGATGTTTTCCAGATTCCTCCATCTTGTTGCAAATGACTGGGTTTCATTGTTTCTTACTGCTGTATAGTATTCTATGGAGTACATGTCCCATAATTTCTTTATCCAGTCTACTGTTGATGGGCATTTGGGTTGGTTCCAGGTCTTAGCTATTGTGAATTGAGCTGCAATAAACATTAATGTGCAGATGGCTTTCTTATTAGCCAAATTAATTTCCTTTGGGTAAATTCCAAGGAGTGGGAAGGCTGGGTTGTATGGTAGGGTTATGTTCAGGTTTCTGAGGAATCTCCAGACTGACTTCCATAGTGGCTTAACCAGTTTGCATTCCCACCAACAGAGGGTTAGTGTCCCTTTTTCCCCTACATCCTCTCCAGCATCTATTGTTGGTAGATTTCTGAATGTGAGCCATTCTAGCCGGGGTGAGGTGAAACCTCATTGTGGTTTTGATTTGCATTTCTCTGATTGCTAGTGATCTTGAACATTTTTTCATGTGTCTGTTGGCCATTTGGATTTCCTCTTTTGAAAAATGTCTCTTGAGGTCCTTGGCCCATCTCTTAAGTGGGTTGTTTGTTTTGTTGTTGTGGATTTTCTTGATTTCTTTGTAGATTCTGGTTATCAACCCTTTATCTGTAGTATAGTTTGCAAATATTTTTTCCCATTCTGTCGGTTGCCTCTTCACTTTCCTGACTGTTTCTTTTGAAGTACAGAAACTTCTCAATTTGATGCAATCCCAAATGTTAATTTTGGTTTTGACTGCCTGTGCTCCTGGGGTCTTTTCCAAGAAGTCTTTGCCTGTACCTATATCGTGCAGGGTTTCTCCAATGCTCTCTAATAATTTGATGGTTTCGGGTCGTAGATTTAAGTCTTTAATCCATGTTGAGTGAATTTTTGTGTAAGGTGAAAGGTATGGGTCTTGCTTCAAGCTTCTGCACGTGGAAATCCAATTTTCCCAGCACCATTTATTGAATAGACTGTCCTTATTCCAGGGATTAGTTTTGGATCTTTGATCAAATATAAGTTAGCTGTAGATGTTTGGATTGATTTCTGGTGTTTCTATTCTGTTCCATTGGTCTATCCATCTGTTTCTGTACCAGTACTATGCTGTTTTGATAACAACTGCCCTGTAGTATGTCCTGAAATCTGGTATTGTGATGCCTCCGGCTTTGTTTTTGTTGTACAAGATTGCTTTGGCTATTCGAGGTCTTATGTGTTTCCATATGAATTTCAGCATCATTTTTTCCAGATCTGAGAAGAATGTCTTTGGTATCTTGATTGGTATTGCATTGAATGTATAAATTGCTTTTGGGAGAATGGACATTTTGATGATATTGATTCTTCCAATCCATGAGCATGGAAGATTTCTCCATCTTTTGGTATCCTCTTCTATTTCTTTCTTTAAGGTTTTGTAGTTTTCATCGTAGAGATCTTTAACGTCCTTGGTTAAGTTTATTCCAAGGTATTTGATTGTTTTTGTAGCTATTGTGAATGGGATTGATCTTAGAAGTTCTTCCTCAACCGTGGCATTGTCTGTATATACAAAGGCTGTTGATTTTTGTGCATTGATTTT
The DNA here is from genome assembly GCF_033115175.1 of Lepus europaeus. Classification (NCBI taxonomy): domain Eukaryota; kingdom Metazoa; phylum Chordata; class Mammalia; order Lagomorpha; family Leporidae; genus Lepus; species Lepus europaeus. The sequence continues at coordinate 49,244,599 of NC_084843.1, read as the reverse complement.
ATATCCTGCTACTTTGCCAAACTCTTCGATGAGTTCCAGTAGTCTCTTAGTAGAGTTCTTTGGGTCCCCTAAATAAAGAATCATGTCATCTGCAAAGAGGGATAGTTTGAGTTCTTCCTTCCCAATTTGTATCCCTTTAATTTCTTTTTCTTGCCTAATAGCTCTGGCTAAAACTTCCAGAACTATATTGAATAGCAGTGGTGAGAGTGGGCATCCCTGTCTGGTACCAGATCTCAGTGGAAATGCTTCCAACTTTTCCCCATTCAATAGGATGTTGGCCGTGGGTTTTTCACATATTGCTTTGATTGTATTGAGCAATGTTCCTTCCCTACCCAGTTTGCTTAGAGTTTTCATCATGAAAGGGTATTGTATTTTATCAAATGCTTTCTCTGCGTCTATTGTGAGAATCATATGGTTTTTCTTCTGGAGTCTGTTAATGTAGTGTATTACGTTGATTGTTTTGTGAACGTTGAACCATCCCTGCATACCAGGGATAAATCCCACTTGGTCTGGGTGGATGATCTTTCTGATGTGATGTTGCATTCTATTGGCCAGAATTTTATTGAGGATTTTTGCATCTATGTTCATCAAGGATATTGGTCTGTAATTCTCTTTCAATGCTGCATCTTTTTCTGGCTTAGGACTTAAGGTGATGCTGGCTTCATAGAAAGAATTTGGGAGGATTCCCTCTTTTTCGATTATTTTGAATAGTTTCAGAAGAATTGGAGTTAATTCTTCTTTGAATGTCTGGTAGAACTCAGCAGTGAACCCATCTGGCCCTGGGCTTTTCTTTGTTGGGAGGGCCTTTATTACTGTTTCAATTTCTATGTCAGTTATGGGTCTGTTTAGGTTTTCTATGTCTTCCTGGCTCAATTTAGGTAGGTTGTACGTGTCCAAGAATCTGTCTATTTCTGATAGATTTCCCTGTTTGCTGGCATACAAGTCCTTGTAGTAATTTCTGATGATTCTTTTTATTTCTGTGGTGTCTGTTGTTACGTTTCCATTTTCATCTCTGATCCTATTGATTTGGGTCTTTTCTTTTTTTAGTTAGTTGAGCCAATGGGGTGTCAATTTTGTGTATTTTTTCAAAAAACCAGCTCCTTGTTAGGCTGATTTTTTGTAATTTTTTTTGGATTCAATCCTGTTGATTTCTTCTTTGATTTTAATTATTTCTCTTCTACTGGGTTTGGGTTTGGTTTGCTGCATATTTTCTAGATTCTTGAGATGACTTGAAAGCTCATCTATTTGGTGCCTTTCCAATTTCTTGATGTAGGCACCTATTGATATAAACTTTCCTCTTAACACTGCTTTTGTTGTATCCCATAGGTTTTGGTATGTTGTGCTTTTATCCTCATTTACTTCCAGAAAATTTTTGATTTCTCTTTTAATTTCTTCTATGACCCATTGTTCATTCAGGAGCATGTTGTTCAATCACCATGTGTTTGCACGTGCTCTAGGGATTCCCGAGTTGCTAATTTCCAATTTCATTCCTTTGTGGTCTGAGAAGCTGCATGGTATGATTCTAATTCTTTTGAATTTGCTGAGACTTGCTTTATGGCCTAGTATGTGGTCAATTCTAGAGAAGTTTCCATGTACTGCTGAGAAGAATGTAAAGTCTTTAGATGTAGGATGAAATGTTCTGTAGATATCTGTTAGATCCATTTGGGCTATAATGTCATTTAAATCTGCTGTCTCCTTGTTGATCTTCTGTCCTGTTGATCTGTCTATCTCTGAGAGTGGAGTATTGAAGTCCCCCGGTACTATTGTATTGGGGTCTAAGTCTCCCTTTAAGTCCCTTAACAAGTCTTTTAAATAAGCTGGTGCCCTGTAATTAGGTGCTTATACATTGATAATCGTTATATCTTCCTGTTGAATGGATCCCTTAATCATTATATAGTGCCCCTCTTTGTCTCTCCTAAGTTTTTGTGGTAAAGTTTATGTTGTCCGATATTAAGATGGCTACGCCCGCTCTTTTTTCATTTCTGTTGGCATGGTATTTATTTTTCCAGCCTTTCACTTTCAGTCCGTATGCATCATTGTTGGAAAGATGAGTTTCTTGTAAGCAGTAAAAAGATGGGTTTTGTTCCTTAACCCAATCAGCCAATGGGTGTCTTTTAACTGGACAGTTCAGGCCATTAACAATCAATGTGACTATTGAGAACGAGTAACTTTGCCCTGTCATTTGCCAAAGATATTTTCTAATATATGGTTTGAGATTCCTGTGATCTTTTGCTGTGAGGTTTCCTTCCTTTACCTTCTTTCATATTGGTGACCGTGTTTCTGTGTTTCTGTATGTAACACATCTTTAAGCATCTTTTGCAGGGCTGGATGAGTGGCAACAAATTCTTTCAATTTCTGTTTGCTGTGAAAGGTCTTTATTTCACCTTCATTCACAATTGAGAGCTTTGCAGGATATAATATTCTGGGCTGGCAGTTTTTCTCTCTTAGTACCTGGGCTATATCTCGCCATTCCCTTCTAGCTTGTAGGGTTTCTGATGAGAAGTCTGCTGTGAGTCTAATTGGAGATCCTCTGAGAGTAATCTGATGTTTCTCTCTTGTGCATTTTAGGATCTTTTCTTTATGTTTCACTGTGGTGAGTTTGATTATGATGTGTCGTGGTGAGGATCTCTTTTGGTCATGTTTATTAGGGGTTCTATGAGCTTCCTGTACTAGGATGTCTCTGTCCTTCTCCAAACCTGGGAAATTTTCTGCTAGAATCTCACTGAAAATGCCTTCTAATCCTTTCTCCCTCTCCATGCCTTCAGGAACTCCTAGAACCCGAATGTTGGTTTTTTTAATAGTATCCTGTAGATTCCAGACAGTATTTTTTAGATTTCTGATTTCTTCTTCTTTTCTTTGATTTGACTGTTTCCTTTCCTGTTCTCTGTCTTCTAATTCCGATATTCTCTCTTCTGCTTCACCCATTCTGTTTTTAAGGCTCTCTAATGTGTTTGTCATTTGATCTATTGAGTTCTTCATTTCATTATGGTTTCTTGTCACTATCACAGTTTCATGTTCTACTAGTTGTTTCATTTCCTTTTGATTCCTCCTTAACATTTCATTTTCATGAGAGAGATTTTCTATCTTGTCCATGAAGGATTTCTGTAGTTCAAGAATTTGTTTTTGAGAACTTCTTAATGTTCTTATCAATTTTTTGAGATCCGCTTCTTGCATTTCCTCTATCTCTTCATCTTCATAATCTTGGATTGGGGTGTCTTGTTCATTTGGGGGCATCTAGTGTCTTCCTTGCTCTTGTTACCTCGGTTTCTATGTTTGTTGTTTGGCATGTTGGAGATAATTTATGGTTTGTTTGGTTTTTTTGTTTTGTTTTGTTTTGTTTTGTTTTTTGCTGTGGTGTTTTTTTCTCGTTATACTATGCCTCTAAGTGGGCTGTCTGCTTTGATGGATCCTTAGAGGCTGTGATGGGTGTGGCCAGAGAGCTCTGCTTGATTCTTCAGGTTTAAGGCTGTGCAAAAAGTGACTCACCCAGATTGTTCTCTCCCTTGCTGCTTGCTGGATCTCTCTCTCTTTCTCTCTCTCTCTTTTTTGACTCAGTTGGGAAGTAATTCCGCACAGCTGAGTGGAATTGAGGGTAGTTGAAATCTGGCCTCTGTGAGTATTCATTTGATCTACCCCTGGGACCACACAAAGAGTTTATGCAGCCCTCAATGTGTTCTCAAGTTTCACCATAGTCCCAAAGTTACTGAGTTTGTGTACTCGTTGCCACTTTACATATGTAAAATTGTGCCTGCTCTTTGTTTTGCTCAAGTGAAGAGAGAGGCCTCTGCCTTTCCCCACCAATGTCTCGGGTTTCTGAGGCTTTTGTCTTACCTCCAGTTCCCGCGCTGGCGAGATTCTGTGGCTCGGCTCCCGCGGCGGGGCTTCCATGCCTGTAGGTCCTCTGTGTCACATCCACTAGATCCGGAAGCGTTTCCTCTGCAGTTTTTTTCTTGAGTCTTTTCCTGAGGCTATAGTAATTCCACTTTTATGAAACTAAATTTTCCCAGACTATGGGCGCACATCCTCACTATCCGACATCTTGGCTCCGCCCCCCTATTTTTACAATTATTAAGAGTTTTAGAATAGCATGCATTTTTGGAGCTATAGGAATTTTATGGTAAAAGGACTGATTTGTACCTAACAACCTAGAAAAAAATCATTATATTTAAAAAACCACCATCCTTTAAGCATCTCCATTAGAGATCCCCCCAGAAGCAGATGCCAAGATGATGAATCAGTGCAGTGAATTTAGTGGGAAACCCAAGAAACCAGACAGCCAGTTCAGACCAGGTTATTGCACTAGCTGCCCCTGTGATGAGCTAGAGCTTAACTCTACAGTGAAGTTCTGGGACAGGTGCAACACACACATCTCACAGTTGTCCTGAGGGGAAGAGGACTGTAAAGTGCATACATCAAAATCTGAGAGTCAGTTTGACAGTTTCAGGATTGGGGGTGTTTTTCCACATTTCTGTCCTTCTGAGTCTATAGAAATAGCCACCAGGCCATTGGAAGTCCACTAAAGTACACATAACCAGTAAAGGATAAGGTCTAGACAGATTATGCTGCAATGTGCTAGGGGATTTTGAGATTCTCTTTTAGTGAATTATTTATCATCTTTACAAATACAGCGAGGAGGTTTTGCTTTTTTCCTTTAAAGATGGAGAAACCAAGATAGATCCAATAAATAATTATTGTGTGCCTTTTATGTATCAAGCATTGTTCTAGGCCCTGGGGACAAAGTGGTGAGCAAACAGAGGAGACATGTGCCCACATAGTTTCTATTGTAGTGGGGAAGAGACCGGCAGCCATGGAAACAGCAGCAGATGTAGATAAGAGCTGAAAAGAAAAGTGAAGCAAAGTAAGGCAATGAGAATAACAAGGGGTGCTCTTTTAGATAAGTAGCTCGGGACACCTGAGAATTGGGGAAGAGAAGGAGCAAGAAAAATGGCTAATTCCAGGCGGAGGAAAGGGCAAGTCCACAGCCCTAAGGTGGATCAGTGTTTCACATCTGTAAAGAACAATAAGGAATCCACGGCTTGAACAGGGTTGAGGGGGGAAAAGGAGATGAATCAGAATTAAGATAAGAGGAGGAGACCCTCACAGGCCACAGCAAAGACTCTATATTTGACTTGAGATTGAGTGTTTAGGAGTGGGCAAAGGGAAACAAACTAGGAGGCTAGTATACTAATTCAAGGATAATGATGGCATTAAATTCTCCGCTGAAGATAGAATTAAATTGTTAATGTTCATTTACCCGTTTTTCATCTTCCTCGATAGGCAGAGTGACACAAAGACAGATCGACAGACAGAAAACCTCCACCCTCTGGTTCACTTCCCAGCTGCCAACAACAGACAGGGTTGGGCCAAGCTAAAGAAGCCAGCAGTCAGGAACTCTTATCCAGTCTCCCACACAGGTGGCAGGGGCCTCTCAAGAAGCATGAGCAGGAAGCTGCATCAGAAGCAGAGGAGCTGGGACTTTAACCTGCACTCCCCTGTGATATGCAGGAGACCCAGGTGTGGCTTGCCCCACTGCACCACAATGGCCACCCCCAAATTGATTGTTCAGTTTGCAACTCAAACACAAGTGTCTTCCTTCCAAGCAGGTGACTTTGCTCCTTGATATGCACCCTCTGCTGCACAACTTCCCCTTTGCATTTCTCTAGAGCTCTTTATAAACAGGTGTAATCAGTGATGTCTCTTTGCAAAGTCAAACCAAGAGAAAAGAAAAATTCCCAACCAGATAAATTCAAAAGAAATTCCAATTGACAGCCTGAATTTAACTAGCTGGCAGCTGCCCTATTTTTCCAAACCCTGGGCAGTATGGACACTTTAAACTTGCACACTAGTACTTTACTAGTATCTTTGGCTGCCAACTCGCAGCATTATCTTGTGAGACTCCCAAACTCACTGAAATCTCACTGAATTACTGCTTTTTTTAAATTTTTTTTTTTGACAGGCAGAGTGGACAGTGAGAAAGAGAGACAGAGAGAAAGGTCTTCTTTTTGCCGTTGGTTCACCCTCCAATGGCCGCCACGGCCGGCGCGCTGCGGCTGGCACACTGCACTGATCCAAAGCCAGGAGCCAGGTGCTTCTGGTCTCCCGTGGGGTGCAGGGCCCAAGCACTTGGGCCATCCTCCACTGCACTCCCTGGCCACAGCAGAGAGCTGGCCTGGAAGAGGGGCAACCTGGACAGAATCCGGCACCCCGACTGGGACTAGAACCCGGTATGCCGGTGCCGCAAGGCGGAGGATTAGCCTAGTGAGCCGCAGTGCTGGCCTTGAATCACTGTTTTTCCGCCTGCTGAGCGCTGTGCATTGAAAAGCACCTGCTGCCTTTTGTTTCTTCCACAAGCGGAGGTATTTCCTGAGTCTGCATTGATTTCAGGGATGATTTCTTTCTCTTGTGGGAGACTTTTAAGTCCCTAAGGTCAACGGAAAGGCTTGGAATGCATAGCCTTTTTCATCTTGCTAACAGTAGGCGAAGAATAGAAAGAGAGACCCTAACAGTAAGAGGACACAAGGAAGAAAGGAATGGCAAGGTAATTTCATTTACGCTTTGCAGGCAAAGAAAGGAAACAAGAATAGTGCTGTCTCAGTAATAACTTCCCGAGCAGCCTTCTGGAGCCTTGTCCGGCTTGCAAGGGGCAGGAACACGGGTAGATCTGACTCTGGGTAACTCTGCTCTAACCAATCATCGGCTTACGGCTGTTTTCCAACTGCAGACTGACTGACAGACCTCTGAGTCTGGTGTCACCAGCGTGAGCCCTCCTGAAGCTTCGCTCAGGTATGCAAATTAGGGAGGTGGAAATTTCTCTCTTTGCTTTTTTTTTTTTTTTTTTAGAGATGCAATCATCCTCTTTTGTTGCCAAAATCAATAATAAATCCCTCCACCATTACCTAAGCACTTACAGAATGCTGGTGGTTTGGCCCAGGATAATGGTCCACAATGAGGAAAATAGTTGTCGCCCAGTATCCCTGGGGGTATTGAATCCAGATCCCGCACAGGTATCAAAATCTTAGGATACTCAGATCCCTTCTGAAAAATGGCATAATATTTGTGTTTAACCTATGTCCATCCTCCTGTAAACTTTAAATTATCTCTCTGATACTTATAATACTTAATGCAAGGCAATTTATATGTAAATAGTTGTTATACTATATCCTGTAGGGACTAATGATAAGACAAAAGTCAATGCATGTTAACTATAAATACATTTTTTTTTCCAATTCATTTCTAGCTGTGCCAGCTTAAGTTCGTCAGCATAGAGGCTGGTCCACAGGAATCATAGGGTGGACAAATACAAGACGTGTAGTCAAGTGAAGCCAGACTGCCTGGGTTCAAAACCCATTCATCTATTTATTACCAGTATGGCCATATGACTCAGCTGTCAAAGCCTCACTTCCTGATAAAAAAGACAAGGATAGTCAGAGTAGTATTCCCCCTAGACTTCAGTGAGTCAGTACAGAAAACAAGTCCTGGAGTAGCTCTATTTAGAATCACGCATAGTCACATAGAACCTGAATCACTCTCTACCTTCTGCCCAGCCCACATCACAAAATTCTACTGATTCAGTATCCCCAGTCTGTGCTGAAGAAGTGAGTACAACCTAATTAGCAGATCCCCGGACTCACTCATGCTGTCTCTTAGGTCTCTACCAGGCTTCCAGAACTTAGAATCCTTGCTCTCAGATGACATCAATCCATCACCAAACAGATTAGAACTGCCTTAGGGAACTTCCAGCTGGCTAACGATAACCTTTCAATAATGCTTCTCTGGCATTTGAAATTATTTGGACCCTATTGATTACATTAGAAAGGGGTTGGGGACTGTTGACAAAGCACCCAGAGCAGTGCCTTGAACTGAGTGGTGCCACACATACAATCAATGGTTACCGGTGCTGTTAGCCCTGCGGAAGAGGACCATGTTGAGTCTCGTAATACATACACAATTTCCATGTGCCCATCTCAATGTAGCAATACAAGAAAAATGATCAAGTAAACTACTTCATACTAATGAGACTGAAAAAGAAATTCTTGATCTGTAAAGAGCAAGAGATGACTGTAATTTTTCACAGTTTAACAAGTTGTGTAGTGTGACGAATTGAAAATTAATTGCAATTTAGAAGAGAATTCGTATAAAGTTCATATCTTAAGTAAAATGTGTGTCTTGTAGAAAAAGAATTTTTAAAACAACAGTGCTTGAACAGTGCTTGAATCTTACCTCCTGTGAGCTCAGTGGGATTTCCTCAACTCTTCCAGTAGAGTTGCTTATTTTTTGTTTGGTTGGGTTTGTTTTTCTTTTTTTTTTTTTTTGTTGGTTTATTGGTTTTTCTTTGTTTTGTTTTTGCTGTAGTTATTTTTATCACATTCTTATTGTTAAGATTTTTAGCTGGTATTTGGGCAGTGGTTGAGACACCGCTTGGGGTACCCACATTCCACACAGAGTGACTGGTTCAGATCCTGGCACTTCCACTTCTGACTCAGCTTCCTGCAGGTGCACATTCTGGGAGGCAACAGTAATGGCTCAAGTAATTGGGTCCCTGCCATCCCCAAGGAAGAGCTGCATTGAGTTTCTGGTTCCGGCCTGACTCAGCCCCGGGTAGTGTGGGCATTTGGGGAATGAACCAGAAGATGGAAGATCTCTGACTCTGTTCTGAAATGTTTCAGTGGTTTATTTATTATTATTTGAGAAGCAGAGTTACAGACAGACAGGGAGAGTCAGAGAGGGGTGGTCTTCCATTCACTGGTTCACTCCCCAAGTGGCCACAACAGCCAGAGTTGGGCCAATCCAAAGCCAGGAGCTTCTTTCAGGTCCCCAACGTGGATGCAGGGGCCCAAGGACTTGGGCCATCTTCTACTGCTGTCCCAGGCCATCAACAGGGAGCTAGATTGGAAGTGGAGCAGCCAGAACTCGAACCAGCACCCATATGTGATACCAGTGCCGAAGGCAGAGGCTTAACCTGCTTCACCACAGTGCCAGCCCTCGAATAAAATTTTAAAAAGAAAAAATGAACTTAGTGGGAAAAGGGAGCGGGAAAGAGTGATAGCAGAGAGAGAGTGCTTACTTTCTTTTTGTTCCTTAAATGCAGAGACCTGCTCTGTCTACCCTGAGTGACCTCAGGATTCTATGACCTGCTTGCGTGTTATTAGACGCTAAATGCCCTACCGTTTGCTTCTCAAAAGATATCACTTGCTCCCTTCCTCTGATCTGTAACTCAGACTTTGAAAATGATAGATAGCATCACTGGTACAGCTAGACAGGAGCCCCTGCGTACTTACAGAGTGTTCTAATCCCAGCAAGGTCAGCTAAGAGGTGGGATCAGAGCTTCCCACACCCAAAGAGAAGATTGATTTTTGTGAGCACAAGGAGCAGGTAATGTGCTGAGTGAGGCCAGGATGACATGAGCCGGACAGCTTCATCCTATCACAGATAAGGCAGTCTTTGCCTGTTGGAGCTCAGGTCTCTTCCTTTTTACTTATTTAGGGAAATAATTAGTATTTTTCTGGCATTTGTTGGATGATTGGGCTTGTAAATCAAAACTATGATTTCCATGTTTTTAATCCTCATTACCATAAACCAGTATCAAGTAATTTTTCATACTGACTTGCCCTGTCATTCATGGTTGCAGTCTTTTCAGTATTTATGTATCCCCAGCCATACACACACACACACACACACATTAGCCTTAACCTATTTTTTAAACACAAACTTGCTTTCTATATTCACATCCAATCTTGTAGTCTTTTTTTTTTTTTTTTTTTTTTTGACAGGCAGAGTGAACAGTGAGAGAGAGAGAGAAACAGAGAGAAAGGTCTTCCTTTACCTTTGGTTCACCCTCCAATGGCCACTGCAGCCGGCGCGCTGCGGCCAGCACACCACGCTGATCCGAATCCAGGAGCCAGGTGCTTCTCCTGGTCTCCCATGTGGGTTCAGGGCCCAAGAACTTGGGCCATCCTCCACTGCACTCCCGGGCCACAGCAGAGAGCTGGCCTGGAAGAGGGGCAACCGGGACAGAATCCGGTGCCCCGACCGGGACTAGAACCCGGTGTGCCAGCGCTGCAGGCGGAGGATTAGCCTAGTGAGCTGCAGCGCCGGCCCCAATCTTGTAGTCTTGAGTATGCTGTTGAAATTTTAAAAAACTAGCAGTTCAGGGGCCGGCACTGTGGCTCAGCCGGTTAAATCTATGACCTGCAGTGCTGGCATCCTGTATAGGCAGCAGTTCCAGTCCCAGCTGCTCCACTTCTGATAAGCTCCCTGCTTATGGCCTGAGAAGGTAGCAGATGATGACCCACATGCTTGGGCCCCTGAACCCATATGGGGGACCCGAAGAAGCTCCTGGCTCCTGGCTTTGGCCTGGTCCATTCAGGTCACTGTGGCTATTAAGGGAGTTAACCAGTGAATGGAAAATCTTTCCCTCTGTCTCTCCTTCTCTTTCATAACTCTGCCTTTCAAATAAATCTTAAAAAAAAAAAAAACCTAGCAGTTCAGCTTGCAAATTGATGCAGTAAGAAAAAAAAAAAAAAACTAGCTCATTAGTGGACAGAGTGGAAGTTCATGAAAGAAAAAAAACACAGAACTTCACTTTCTAGGAAAATTATAATGTGAAGGCGTTGACATTTAGCCTAGCTATTTAATTTATGAAAATTTAAATCTGCATTTTGACTCTATATTTAACTAGGATTTAAAATTAAAATATTCTGAAACCAGTTTTCCCAAAAGAAACCTCATATTAATTTTAATAAAGTAATTGTATTTATTAATAGCTTGTATCATACAGAGGAAGATAGTATTAACAATCCTGCCCCAAGATGTCTTTATGTGCATACAAAACATCTGAATAACACAGAGCATACGGGCATGAGTTATAGAGGCCTGAGTTCAAATCTTATTTTTGTATTTACTGGTAAGTTATCTCATGGACAAAGAGGTATAACAGGACTACTTACTGCACACTGTTATTGTAAAGACTAAATTCATCCAATGTAGGAAAATGCCTGAAATGAAAATAAGTTTGCCGTCAACATTTAGGACAAGAAACTCAGTAATGAACAGGTGCCACTTAATTTGATAGCCCAAAGAGAGCACTCACTGTCATGCATATTTCAGTTAAATAAAATCCATTTTCAATCCAATTTGTGTTTAAGGTTTTTTCTGCTTTCTACTTATACTGCAGGTAATATGAAGAGATGTTTAGTCACCAATATTTAGGAAAATTGAAATAGCACAATTCCCCTTTCAGCTCTCAGATTAACACATGAAAAGGAGTGCTAAATCTTGTTGGGATGGGATGTACTATTTTAACATTGGCAGGAGTCTAAATGGACACAGACTTTCTGGAAGTAGATAACCTTTCACCTGGAAACTCAACATAAAGCAATTAACCTAAGGAATCAGTGGGCAAATGGTTAGGGGTGTATCAACATGGATGGCTACTGCAGTATTATTTATAATGGCCTTAGACTAACAGGTACTAAAACATGGGCACAACTTCCGATATTAGGCCATGCCCATAAAGTAGAGTCCAGTGGGATCATTTGTGGACAGGATGACTTTTATGATATAGAAAGATGCTCAAGTGGAAAAGCCTGCTGACAGTGTGATTCCAAGGGTATGTGGTTGTGCATAGAAAACGTCTGAAAGGCTATAATTCAAAATATTATCAGTTGTAATCTGTGGCTGATAGGGTTACAAGTAATTAATTTTATGCTTTTTGGCAAACTATGAATATTTTACAAGGAAAATATATTGCTTTGGCAATCACAGAAACACCAAAGAAACTAGTTAATCAAAATTTAATCTAGAGAAATCTCTAAGCTATGGAAAACATAATTTTGTTCAATCATTAGACAACAGAGAGGGTTTTAAAATACAGCTTTATGTGTATTTTAGCTTTTTTCGTTCCTCTAGCCAAATGGTCTTCAGCACTGGTAGGACACCTGATAATTTCAATCTAGAAGGCTCTTTGGCCCTGTACCTGGAGTGGAATCATGTCTTTTGTTTTTTCTTCCCTATCCTGCCCCAACTGTCAGGACAGTTTATTTTAGCTAACACTCCTTCAATCTGGCTGCTAACTATAGTTTGGAATGCACTGAATTGTTGACATGGTTGACCTGGGACAGTGTGAGTCAAGGTTAACAGGGCTAAAAGTCAAAATGAAAAAGAAGTTCTCTGGTAGACAAGAAAGGCAATTGTAGGAGAGCTATTCCAGTAGAGGGGAGTTAATGAAAAACTGTCTTCTGTCACTAACACCAAAATTCTAAAGATCCATGTATTTAACAAGGCCTAAGTGATGGCAAAAGTTGAGATGGGAAGACATTTTGGAAAATGAGATTGACGTGAAAAGTCAATGGTCCAAATTTTGACTTGGCAGGGGAGGATGGTTGGGGGCAGGCAGATGTCTAAATTAGGGAATATCTTATTACAATTACAATTCTGAATATTAGTTAATATAAGTCCTTAATGTTTTTACTAATCCAAAGGTGTCATAATGAAAAAGCACATTTAGAATTTCTGGGGCTGAGAGTGGCAAGTATTTAGCCTAATGGTTAAGACATCTTCCTGTATTGCAGTGCCTCAGGATTTCATTTCCAGGTTCAACCTCTGATTCAAGATTCCTGCCAAGGCAGACCTGGGGAGTCAGTGGTGATGGCTCAAGTAGTTGGGTCACTGTTACCCATGTGAGAGAACCTGCATGAGTTTTGGATCCTGACTTCTGGCCAGCTCAGTCCATCCCACTGTGGGCAGTTGGGGAGTGCACCAGCAGACAGGAACCCTATTTCTCTCTCTCTCTCTCTCTCTCTCTCTCTCTCTCTGTGTGTGTGTGTGTGTGTGTATGCATTGACCTCTCACATAAATATCCCTTTAACTTTTAGACCTATCAGTATGATCAATTGTGAACTGAAATTGATCACTTGGACTAGTGAGATGGCATTGGTACATGCCACCTTGATGGGATTGTATTGGAATCCACTGGCACATTTCTAACTCCACCATTTGGGGCAAGTCCAATTGAGCATGTCCCAAATTGTACATCTCCTCCCTCTCTTATTCCCACTCTTATATTTAACAGGGATCACTTTTCAGTTAAATTTCAACACCTATGAATAAATGTGTGTTAATTACAGGAAAATGTTCAAGATCACTAGCAATCAGGGAAATGCAAATCAAAACCACAATGAGGTTTCACCTCACCCCGGCTAGAATGGCTCACATTCAGAAATCTACCAACAACAGATGCTGGAGAGGATGTGGGGGAAAAGGGACACTAACCCACTGTTGGTGGGAATGCAAACTGGTTAAGCCACTGTGGAAGTCAGTCAGGAGATTCCTCAGAAACCTGAATATAACCCTATCATACAACCCAGCCATACCACTCCTTGGAATTTACCCAAAGGAAATTAAATTGGCAAACAAAAAAGCTGTCTGCACCTTAATGTTTATTGCAGCTCAATTCACAATAGCTAAGACCTGGAATCAACCCAAATGCCCATCAACAGTAGACTGGATAAAGAAATTATGGGACATGTACTCTATAGAATACTATACAGCAGTCAAAAAGAATGAAATCCGGTCATTTGCAACAAGATGGAGGAATCTGGAACATATCATGCTGAGTGAATTAAGCCAGTCCCAAAGGGCAAATATCATATTCTCCCTGATCAGTGACAACTAACTGAGCACCAAAGGGGAAACCTGTTGAAGTGAAAGGAACACTATGAGAAACAGTGACTTGATCAGCCCTTGTCCTGACTGTTGATGTACAATTTAATACTTTATCTCTTTTAGTAATTTTTTTGTTCTAGTTAATACTATTGGTTGAACTCTGTTTACAGTTATTAATAAGAGATGTGGGGTCAACTTTTTAGCACAGTGGGTTAACCTGCCACTTGGGAAACCCATATCCCATGTTGGAGTACCAGTTTGAGTCATGACCACTCCATTCCCAATCCAGCTTCCTACTAACATGTCTGGGAGGCAGCAGATGATGGCTCCAGTATTTACGACCATGCCACTCACAGGGAAGACCCTGATGGAGTTCCTGACTCCTGGCTTCAGACTGGCATAGCCCTGGCTGTTGTGGCCATTTGGGGAGTGAACCAGCAGAAGGAAGATATTTCTTGTTGTCAGTCTGAATTTCAAATAAATAGATAAATCTAATAAATAAAAATGTGAATGATATGATGTCTAATTATTCCCGTCACTCTAGTCTTCACCTATTCCCTTCCTCTAGGAGCTGCCATCTTATTTTGGTGGCAAGCTTTTGAAATGGAAAATTTCTGAGATTGCAGAAAGAGGCCACTGATGAAAATGTATTTCTCCAGAGCAGATCACTAGGCTACACACACTAACATGACCAAGATAGCTAAGGTATGAACTGGGAGACTTCAGAATTCCATGTAGTGCAAGTAACCAAGACTTCTGCCACCCATCTATTGAAGAAAGCTCACCGGGGAGTAACAACCCAAGGAAGGTGTAGCAGTTCATAGATCCTAGTGTCTACTAGTTTTAGATGATCAGTAATTGAATCACTGTATGCCAGTTTGGGCCCACCCAATGTATTTCTTTAAAAGGTATTCCAGGGGTCGGTGTTGTGGCATTGCAGGTAAAGCCAACACCTGTGATGCTGGCATCCCATGTGGGTGACAGTGTGTTTTGCAGCTGTTCCACTTCCAGCTCAGCTCACTGCTAGTGGACTGGGAAAAAACAGTGGGAGATGGCCTACCTGGAAGACCTGGATGAAGCTCCTAGTTTCTGTCTTTGGCCTGGCCTAGCACTGGACACTGTAGCCATTTGGGGAGGTACCCAGTGGATGGAAAATCTCTCTCTCTCTGTCTTTCCTTCTCTAACTCTGACATTCAAAATTAATAAATTTTTAAAAAATGTTCCGTACTTTCTCAGCTTAGTATTCAAAGAATAAAGGGCTACTTTAATTTTTTTAAAGGCATGCCTGAGCACAGAGTGTAAGCTTTGAGGTCTGTTAATTACCCTTTATGTCTGGGATCATTCTTAAAATTATTTTTTTTTCAATTTACTAGAGAGGCAGAGACACAGAGACAGGCAAAAAGACACTCAGAGAGATCTGTCATCCACTGGTTTACTCCCCAAATGTCCACAACGACCAGGGCATAGTCCAGCCAGAGCTGGGAGCCATGAACTCAGAACGGGTCTCCCATGTGTGTGGCAGGACTCAAGTACTCGAGCTATGACTGCAGCTTACCTGCTGTATAAATTAGCAGGATGCTGGAATCAGGAGTGGAGCCAGAACTTGAACTCAGGTACTCCAGGGTGGGAGATGGGCATCCTAACCTACATCGTCATCACTATGCTAAACACTCAACCCTGGAATAATTTGAAAAGGCGAATCAGGGTGGCCAGTGCCACTGTGGTTAAGATGCCACTTAGAATACATCCCTTATCAAAGTGGCTGGGTTCACGTTCCAGCTCCACTCCCAATTCCAGCTTCCTGCTAACACATGCTCTAGGATGCAGCAGGTTGCAGATGAAGTGGCTTGGTCCCTGCCACCCACATAGGAGACTGGATCGAGGTCTCAGCTCCTGGCTTTGGCCTGGCGTGCTATCTCTCTCAAATAAATAAATAAAGTATTTTTAAGGGTAAATCTATTCTACACATAAAAAAAAAAACAGAACTTTCCACACTTTCCACTGGAAATCTCCTAACATAACCACATGACGATTAGTATCTAAGCAGAGCTAACTGACCACCAAAGGCTTCATTTGTGTGTGAAGCTGTTATGTGGTGACCCACACACAGCCACACATGAGGAAAGTAGGAGGGATATATGTTGTTCATGATTCCTTACCTCTATGCCCTGCCTTTATTTCTTCTTCCCTCCCTCCTCTCCTCCCTTCCTTCTCTTCAGCTTTCCATCCTGCAATTATTTTTTTCCTTTAAGTAAGTTTCAATATATTTTAAAAGGAATATTTTTACTCAAGAATTACATATTCAACAGAACATGCAAGCCTGGGGAATTGATTTAATAGGGTACATATTTTTAATATATGATAAAAAACCAATTTAGCTGATGAAATAAATTCCAAAATTGTTTTAAACATTGACCATTCTAAATTTCAATATGCCCTTTAATACTTTATTCCGGGAAAGTTTAGAGAAAATGCTTCAAAAGAAAGAATAATAACCAGATCAAGACAGTGCTCACTGGAACTGCAGAGAGATGATAATTATACATACAAAGGTAGCAGCCATTGCACAAGATCTGCAGAAGCAAGAGCAAGATGAATGCGAAGAACCATTTTTTGTCACATCTTTATAGATGAGCTGCAAGATGCAGAAGAAACAGAGAAAACACATTAATTTTATTCTCAAGTGACACAGGTCTAAACATCATCATAAAAGCTACTCACATAAAGGAAAAATACAGAAACATTTTAAAATGCATGGAGTGGTTTGTCTTGGTGACCAGAGGTGACTGTGAACTAATGTGTAGGGACAGAGTTTGAGCTGGAAATAGCACTCAGAACTTTGCACTGGTTCCTTGTTTCTTACCATAGCATGTCCCCCACGACTCTGACTTACTCCACCAGCATTTCTGGTGAATCTGTTTGCTCTGTGCACAAGCTCACCAGGCCCAGATTGCCTCCCACACCTCACCTCTTCCCCACCACCCTGCAGTAACGGTCCAGTCTGTCAATATCCTCCTCTCACTCTGTCAGTCTCCTCACTCTCCTCTTCTACCCTCACCCCACACCTGCCTGGAAGACTTCATGGCCGTTTCAGCCTGCACTGATCGCCTCAGGCTTTGGTCTACACCACAGAATGGTCTCTTCTCTTGTTACTCTGTGGCTTCTGCTCTGAATCTCATCTCTCAAATTATTGTCTCCAATCTAGAGCTTATTTTTAAAATCTCATGTTTATGCTGGATAACTCCTGAAGGATAACCACGTGATCCTGTCATTACCAAATAATAAAGTTCTATAAGTGCTGTACCTTTTGCATGTTATAAACATACCTGAGATTTTTGGCATGTAAAATGTCAATTTTCACAGTCATTTACCAGAAAACATTTTTGACCACTCCTCTACATTCCAGAAACTATGCTGATAAGACAAAGTTAATATGGCTCAATCTCATAATTTAATAGATAATAATTCTGAATATTTTTATGAATAGAATTTTAAGTTTGTGAAAAAATTTGACACATTTTGTTTAATTTGGTATTTTTAGTAATTCTCTATCACTAACACTGAATGGAAGCTAGGTGTATACTAATCACTCTCCAGAAATTACTCTTATCACCCCTGTAGTTAACAGAGAAACCAGTTCTACAGTAACATCTCCAATATCGGCCATGGCCTATGGAAATAGCTGTGATCAAACTTTTCATCAATGCAGGTTCTCTCTCATTGAAGCATTCTCTATCTCATTGGTAAGCAGAGTGTCTTCAGTACCCTACAACAGAACATACTGGGCTGGGAGCTTTTCCTAAATCATATGGTATATCCACTCTAGCATATCCAGTCACATGGCTTCTTGATACTTTGCTACTATCGGCGATGGCTTGTGTGGCATTTCTTCAGTGTTGTCTTCCCCCGAGTGGCTGAGTCCTCCTTGAAGACAACATTAGAATCATCTCCGAGTGTATTTCCCCAGGACCGTAAGTCCTTTATTATTTGAAAGTGCTCCTGTATAAACTCTCCTGTTTCCCTTTATGTTCCTCCCTGCTTGATCTAACAGCCTCAGAATCGTGTATCATACAATTCTCCAAACCCCAGCTGATACATGGCTGGGACATGTAGCCCTTCAAAGTATGGTGCTTTACTCTATTCTCAGTCCCAGAAATTCCACAAGTGATTTCTTCAGTCCCAGAAATTCCAGTGTGACATCACCCTAGTTACTGACCTGTGGACCAAGAAGGGACCTGAAGGTAGATCCTTACAGGGACCAGGTTAGCTTGTGAGGCAGAGGATTCTACATCATCTCCAAACAAATGGAGAGAACTCAACTTTGAGAGAAATGAGTCACCTTTCTTAGGATCAATAAGTTAAGCAGAATCTGGATATTCAAGATTTTTGAGAGCATTAACCAATATTTCCCAATGCCATGTCTCAGAGTCCCACTTCTCCAAATATATCCCTGATTCTGGCATAGGAAACTTGCCAAGTTCTCCTTTTATTATTAATTTCTGAAACCTGGTCCCCAGCCTTCAGGAAATGAGAATCTTTCTATATTGCCAGGGAGAATCTCTGGCTTTCATATCCACTTTTTGGTAATTAAACATCTTCAGCTCTCATTATATTTCCATTTAATTAATTAATTAATTTGTGAGGTATAGTTACAATCAGAGTAAGAGACAAAGAGGAAGGTCTTCTATCTGCTGGTTCAGTTTCCAAATGGCTGCAACAGCCAGAGCTGTGCCAATCCAAAGTCAGGAGCCAAGAGCTTCTTCCAGATCTCCCATGCAGGTACAGGGGCCCAATTGCTTGGGCCATCTTCTACTGCTTTCCCAGGCCACAGAAAAGAACTGAATTTGAAGAGGAGCAGCCAGGACGTGAACTGGTGCTTATGGGATGGCGGTGCCACAGGCAGAGGCTAAGCCTACTTTGCCACAGCTCCAGCCCAGCTTCCATGATCTTATCCAATGTATTGATTGCCTCCAGCAATCCAGCAATAGTCATCCAATTCTATAGTCATTGCAATTACAGTTTCTTCCATGCTCTGTTATCTAGTACTGTATTAAAAAAAAAAAAAACTCTTCCAATTACCAGTAGAAAACAATCATTTTAATGGCATATTTACACGTTTTTCAGGAAAAGAATTTGGACAGGCAACAGTAACAAGAAATTGCTATCTGCGCTTCACCATGTCTGGGACATAAGCTGGGAAGACTCAAATGTACTAGGGGTTGCTCAAAGGGCTGGAAGCTGGATTTGTCAGAAGGAATGGTCCCTAACTGGGGGTGATTTGTCTTAGAAGACACCTGGTAATGTCAGAGACATTCCCGGAAGAAGAAAAAGCTGCTGGGCTTCGTGGATGCAACTAAACACCCTACAGTGTACAGGACAGCATGGAATCACTATTGGTCAGAGCAGTCACAAGTTCATTCAGATTCAGGGAGAGCCGGTGTAATTCGTATTTATTAATAGGGGTATAAAAATGCAACCATGTTTAAAAGATTCTATACTCCATATCTCTTATACACCAGGAGAACACACCCCTCAGTGTGTTTTCTACCAGCCTCACATGCTAATTCCCTAATCAAGAAAACATTAGTGGTCATGTTCCTACAGAATGTCAGGCACTACCCATCTTCCTCTCACCCACTGACAGGGAGGATGTTCTCATAGTCATTCAACTGCTTGGTCATCCAGTACCAAAATCTTTAGATTAGTCTGCTTCTTAGGGTCGCACCTGGTTCCAAGCGTTTCAGATCAGGGTCCCAGGAAACAGACAGTGGAATTCTGCCAGTTGCACGTGAGACAGTTTTTGAGGAATTCTCTCAGGAACAACACCTCTAAGGGTGTTACAGAAGGAGGATTGGGCAGAGAGAGAGTTGAACGTGATGTACTTGCAATACCATCAGTAATACTACAGGGAACTCTGATAATGAGGTGACCCTTTAGAGATGCCTATAACAGAAGCATGGGGTGGGGGTCAGATTTTTGTAGCCCTGCATCGGCCAGTTATTGAATGCAGGCTTCTCCCTTGGAGGGGGTGAACCCTGGGCAAGACAATAACAGTAGACTGAGGGCCCTTTCCAAAACAGGCTGTAGCTGTTCACTTTCCTTGCAGGTGTGTCAAGGGGATCTGGTTGTAGCACTACAATGTTCACTACATGTCACAATACATTTTACCCAAGAAAATTTTATATTCCACATTTAATTTACTAGGAGATAAAACTGCCATTTGCTGGGAGTGTTTGCTCTACAGTTGCCATTTGGTTTACTTTCTAAAGTAAAATGATTGACATGTGCTGCCTAGGCTATCATTTAATAGATTATCTCTGTTAGCAACACAATGGGTGCTAGCAACGGCTTCCATTCAGGATGTGTGTAATTCTAGTTGCAAACCACATGATTCCACTATTTTAAGCAAGTTCTCAGGGAAAAATGATCCTTGTTTTTCTGTTTAGTGAATAAATAGTTGACCTTCCACCTACAAGATGTTGCATTCTTCACCTCTAGATGAGAGTTCAAGTTTGTGCATCTCACTGGCCCTTAGCATAGAAAATGGTCATATGGGCTGTTAATATTCCTCTCAAAACAGGAGCAAAGAAAAGCGATAGCAAAATTGTCTTTTATTAATTATATTAATTAACCCTTACTAGGGTGAAATGAAACTTGAGGTTGGTCATCATTTAGTTTTATTATTATTAGTCCTTTAGGTGGACTAAGTATTATCAACTTTCCACAGAAATGCAACAAGTGTTTGGAACTTTTATGGACTTTCATATTGGAAATAGCAATGTTAGTAATAGACACAACATTAAAATTGAAGTAACAAAAAGTGAAAGAAAATAAGAAAAGAGAAACCTCCTTTTCACAGTAGGGTCCAGTTGAGGATGAGACAAAGGATATGCCTATCACACAAAATTTAAGAAAGCATTCCCTCTCAAATGCTGACCCCGTCCTTGTACAATCCTGTGAATGATTGCCCCCTAAAAGTCACCACCCAGGCCTCTCTGAATTTACCTAGTCCTATCCCTGTTCAGTAATTCATCTGAACAGAAATCAGTTTTGAGGTAGATGGAGCATGCTTTTGTCTTTTTGAGGTGTGTATTTAACAGTTCATGTTCATTGTCTGCCATTTTTGCTATCCTGTTTCGGTGGTTCTTGACCCAAACATCACCCTACTTTGTACCATGGGTTCCAGCTAGCCTGGTCATATACGATTTGACAGGGGCTTGCTCTCTGAACCAGAGGTGGTTATTCAGGATCCGTAGCCTTTGAGGTGGTTGCCCTTGAGACTCCTGCCCAGCCCAGAAGGCAATGGTTCAACCCACTGTAGTCACATTTTAGAGAATTTGGATTGGACTTACAATAAGAGTAGGCAGAAAGCATAATAATGCCAAATAGGAAATCTCAAACAGAAAAGGCAGCAAGAGAGTAAGGAATGAGGCAGAAATAAAGAGTCAATTGAGTTAGTTGGTAGCCAAGTGAAAGCAGAAACCCTTGCAGAGTGTCCGAGAGTAAGGAGATAGCTCTAGAACATCAACCACTACTCCCCTTCAAGTCTTAGCGTGCTCACTCCTGTATTCTCAATCACAAGGATCAATGCCGCTGCTCTCACAGAAGGCTGAATATTTAATATTGATCCTATTTCTCATCTTTCTTTCTTTTCTTTTTCCTTCTAATAGCCCTCTATTAAAACAAATAAACTACATATTTGCTTGTCTGTTTTAGGGGTGTATAATTCCAGATGCTCAAAAGTGCTTTGTCTAAAAATACCTTAACTAGTAGTTGTCCACTTCCTAAAATTCCTTTCCTTTTGGTTCTGGAAGTATTTCAAGCTTAGTGAATGCTCTTCTAAAGGGAAAGTGTGCCATAAAGAGGAACATAGTGAACTGCTGCCAAACCCTTTGATTTGTTTTTGTTTTAGTTTGTAGTGCAGTACATCAAATGAAATGGAGAAAAGGTCCTAAAAGGGTTATCTGATGAGGGAGGAATGAAGAGGATTCCCCTAGATCAGCTCCATCCTGTAACCTCTGGCCTAAAACACCAAGACTGAGTCCACTGGTAGGTCATATTTTCACTGACCTTGAATTAAGTTGGCCTCAAATAGATTGCCGCCTTCTAGGAGTTGAAAAATTAACTTACACACAAAATGAGATATTAAGAAGACTTTTGACAAAGCCAGTACATAGGATGCCACCCTGGTGACTTATATGAAAAGTCAAAGACCAGAGTGACACAGACCTGAGTTCAGAGTCTAGCTCTTCCCTTCACATCCTAGATGAGCTTTGGATGATAAGTTAGTTTCATTTCTGCAGATATGTCTTCATTTGTAAACTGAGGATAATAATATCTACTTTGCTGTTTTGAGGATTAGAAATAACATAAACAATGCACCTAGCCCAAGTGCCTAGAACATAGTAGGTACCCAGGAAATCATTTCTACAATATATGAATATTTTCAGTACTCTAGTAAAACAAGACTCTTGCTTTTAAGTTGAAATTTGCTTGCCAATCATTCAATGTCCAATCAATCTTCACTCTTCACCATTTTCCATTAAGGTCAGGGTTACCTTCATCCTATCACTTCCATACAGAAGGAAGGAGACTATCTATGGATGCTGTACCTGTGTTGGCATCAGGAATGATAACAATGATTTGTATCATTTATTACATGGTATTCTATAATTCACAAAGAGATGTGTAATACATTATCTCATTTCATCTTGGTTTGACCTAGTGAATTAGGTTTTATAATCTCTACTTTTTAGATTAAGAAACTCAGGGCCAGAATATTTAAAAATTTGCTTTAAGTGATAGAATTAGGACTGAATTTTGAACTCTATATTGGGGGCTTCTACAGCATTTCTTAACTTTGGTGGCCCACTAGGATCACTTGGGATCTCTAAAAACCTATACAAGTCAGGGTTCCATTCTTCTCTTTATTCTAAGATTTGTGTTCAATGTCCTTTCATTTATGAAATAAATGGGGATGGTTATTTTACTCATGTCCTCATTTAGAAACACAAAAATTTTACAACCCTTTCATGTATCCCAGATTATATTGTGGAAATTTGCTTGGTAAAATCTAAGATTCTGGAAGCCAATGACCCTTCCCAACATCCTCATCTTACAGAGGAGGTAATTGAAGCCCAGCGAGAAAAGTACTCAACTCAAGGCCCGCGCCATGGCTCACTAGGCTAATCCTCCGCCTGCAGCGCTGGTACTCCGGGTTCTAGTCCTGGCTGGGACCCTGGTTCTAGTCCTGGTTGCTCCTCTTCCAGGCCAGCTCTCTGCTATGGCCCAGGAGTGCAGTAGAGGATGGCCCAAGTGCTTGGGCCCTGCACCCGCATGGGAGACCAGGAGGAAGCACCTGGCTCCTGGCTTCGGATCTGTGCAGCACGCCAGCCTTAGTGACCATTTTGGGGGTGAACCCACGAAAGGAAGACCTTTTTCTCTGTCTTTCTCTCTCTCTCTCTCTCTCTCTAACTCTGCCTGTCAAAAAAAAAAGTACTCAACTCAAGCTCCACCCAGGAATACTTTGAAACCTATATATTTTTTAAAAAGATAAACTTTAATTGTGGCTTTTAATCTACATGTGACTGAGATAAAGATTCTATTGGAGAACAACATGATGGAAAAAATAAATGGAAGGGTAAAAACAAAATAAAACAAAAGACCTGTAAACCAAAGGCTCTGGAAATATCGATCTAATGTGTCTGAAAATAAACCAAAAGGAAATACTAGAACAATAACCCAAATTAAGTCATTCACTGATGAAGAAAGAATCAGACAACTTGGAGAGAGATCATAGGAAAATGCACAAAGAAGGCAAGGTGGAGAAAGAGATATAAAATACAGAAGAAAAAAATGAAAGACATAATCCCTGAAAGAGATGACAGAAATGAAGAGAGACAAAATTTGAAGACAGTTTTCACAGAATTTTCCAGAATTATTGAAAGATATCAAGCCACAGTTTCAAGAAGCCAAGCAAATAAAGAAGAAAGAACATTTCTAAGCCCAATTTTACTGAAAATGAAAAAAAGATCTCTTAACAGCAGAAAAAGATTATCTTCAAAGGAGTGACGGATTATCAGTGACTTCTCCACGACAATAATGAAAGCCAAAGACCATGAACAGATAAATTCAATATGCTGAAAAGAAAACAAAGGCCAGCCCAGAGTTCAATGATCAGCGAAAACATGCTCAAAAAATTAAGATAAAAGGAAAATGTTTTTGATAACAAAAACTACAAAAGACTCCAAATCCTTATTTTCTTATGCTTCACTCCCTTTGGCACTCTGATGAGATCTATGTAAACTGTCTCAGAATAAAGAAATTAAATGCATAAAATAAAATATATAAAATCATGAAGCAAGCCAATTTTATTCCAATATAAAATATTTTAAAAGCCAAATTTATTAATGGTGGTACATGTAGATTAACATTATAAATAGTAAGATCTACATAATTTTGCAGTAATTTCTAAGCAGTAAACTGTAGTCATTTTTAGGTAGAGAAAGTTTGTAAAAGTGTATCTCCTTGACCTTAGTCAGAAAGCTAACTGTGCTAAGTTCTCTCACACAACAAGAAAGCAGAGGAAATCAACTATCATGAAAGCTGATGCCACATCAGTGTGCTATTAGCCTGGTCATATACATCCCAGAGTCAGAGTCTGCAGGGAATCATACAAGTATCAGAAAGCAGACCCTTACTAAAGCGAATAATAATAAACAGTGCATCAATGCTTGTTGCATAAAAAGA
This sequence comes from Lepus europaeus, assembly GCF_033115175.1. Lineage (NCBI taxonomy): Eukaryota > Metazoa > Chordata > Mammalia > Lagomorpha > Leporidae > Lepus > Lepus europaeus. The sequence goes on along the minus strand of NC_084843.1, from coordinate 49,220,188 downwards.
ATGTATGGGTTATGTGAATATACCACCTCTATTTTAAGATTTTTTTTATGTATTTGAGAGTGGGGGAGAGAGGGAGAGGGAGAGAGAGGGAGAGAGAGAGAGAGAGCACTTTGATCGGCTACTTCACTCCCCAAATGACCACAACAGCAGGGCTAGGCCAGGCCATAGCCAGGACCCAAGAACTCCATCTGGGTCTCCCATGTTGGTAGCAGGGACCCATGTGCTTGGGCCATCATCCACCACCTTCCTAGGTGCATTCAGAAGTTAGATAGGAGACAGTATCTGGGCCTCAGAATGGCACTTCCATATGGGAGGTCCCAGGGGATGTGGGTGTCCCAAGCAGTGACTCAACCCAGTGCACCACAACACTTGCCCCTACCATCTCTATTTTAAAAATACCTTGACAAAGAGTACATTTTTCAGTATTATCTCTTTGAAGATACACGTGTAATTCACATGCTGTGATTTATTCCTGTTTTCAGGTGACATGATTCTATAGAGAGAGGAATCCAGACTCCAACAAGAGCCTATTACAACTGAAAAGTGAAGTCATGGTATGTAAAATCAACACACACAAAAACAGTAGCATTTTATACACCAATGATGAGTTCAATAAGAAAGAAATTATAAAAGCAGTCTCATTCACAATAGCTCAAAAAAAAATCTTGGAGTAAATTTAACCAAGATGTTAAAGACCTTGTAAGGAAAATTATAAAACACTGGTGAAAGAAATTTAAGACATACTCATGGACTGAAATAATTAATATTGTTAGAATATTTGCATTATCTAAAGTGATGTTAAGATTCAACACAATTCCCATTAAAATACCAATGATACTTTTCACAGAACTGGAAAAAACAATCCTGAAATTTACATGGAAGCACAAAGGTTCTGGAGTAGCCAAAGCAGTCTTGAACAGATAGAACAAAGCTACAGGTGTCTGTCACCATACAAGATTTCAAACCCCGAAACAGAGTTACTGTACCCCAAGACAAGCTTCAGATATGCCTGTCTTCCATCTCATTTGAGAAAATCAAATCCTGCTTTGATTCCCAAAAGCTTCTGTTTGGTTTGAAAGAATGAATCTTCCCAAAGCAGTTAGTTGAATTTTCAGCTATTAATTCTATTTTTCAATTTTTTTAAATTTGCATTTACTTGAAAGTCAGGGGGAAGGAGAGAAAGAGAGCAAGAGGGAGGTATCATTCTGAGGAAGCAGATTGTTCGCGTGTGTTCAGATTGTTTATGGGGAAATTATTTATTGTATCACAGCAAAGGGACACTAGTTACGGAAAGTACGCCTTTAAACAAAATGCCTAATTGCCTATCTTCGGGCTTTTTTTTTTTTTTTAAGCCCTGCAGTACTTCCTATCTGCAAGGATGAACAGGAAGATCTGATGTTTGCGTGAGTACCTGAAGATGCTGAATAATTTGAAAGCTTTTAAAGCTTTGAAATGCTGCGCTTACTGCTTTGCCAGGAGCAGAAATTGAAATCCCATCTGCTGGTGCTTATCGCTGGCGCTTCTGTCCATGCTCAAATGACAGGGCCAGCGTGATCATCACTCATGGGTGCCTGGCTCAGGATACCACTCTCTGGTGCTCCTTGACAGGCTCATTTCCTTCCTCCCTTGATGAAACCACATGGAACAAAGTAATTGACTTCCCAAGGCTGCTGGCCCAAATCGACTCTGTGTATTCATTTCTGCCCCTATCCAGATGTTCTCTTGGGGTGGCAGACTATCACCATTGGAAACAGAAATATAGCCCCTTGATTCCTGGCTTCTTTATTTCCTTAATCATTTTAAGAGTCCTGTAAACCCAATATTGCGATTTCTCAATTATAGCTTCCAAAGAAGCTTTGTGACAGGAAGCAGAGGACAAATCAAATTGGCTCTTAATGCTTCCAGAGGAGCCCCAGATATTATGGTGTTACTGTGGTTTCTGACAGCTCCGACTAGGGAGGTTGTACCATTTCCCCACAGAGTTAAGTCTTCAGGTTTGTTCTATGGCTTCACTAACCAATGGGGCCTCTCGGATGGGAAGAGGGAGTTTATTTCATGTCCAGACTTTCACAGAAATTGAGTTGTTTCAGATCAACCTACCAGATCCCTATAATGGAAGTAACATTCTCATTCTTGAAACTACCTATGTGATTTGTGACATTTAAATTTATTATGAAGATTTGAATAAACAGAACCAGGTGCATAGATTCTAGTAAGTGATTTATCTTCCATTTTGTTTTATCTTGGCACAATGTATAGCTAATATGTGGGGGTGTATTCCCACAGAGACGCAGAGATTTACAAGGAATATTAATGCAGAAATGCTCCAGTGCACGAAGCATGTCCTCCTTCCTTTGGTGACAAGAAGGAAGACTTGAAACAGTTATTTTAGTCCCCTACTCTCAGTGTTCTCCCTGGATGCCCTTCCATCCAGCAATGGCATCAGCTAGCACCAGAGTAGCGTTCCTGCAGGTTATCTGCTTTGAGGCTGATCAAAGTTAATGGAACATCATGAAAGTTCTGCTTCATGAGAAGTTCCTGAACAGGCAACTCCCACATTGCCCTGGTTACTCACAGTGAACGCCTTGTCTCCGGATCAGGTAATTCTCCTGCCACTCAGACCTTCCCCCAAGATGGGTTAGCTAGGTCACCTGTTGTTCCACTACTAATTACCATGCACTTTATTTGCATGTGTTTTGAGTTTTCTGTAACCAAGGCAACCAGGATCGGTGGTTGGCAGGCATCAGTGCAATCATTTCTCCATCTGGTCAGGCTGCAACACTGTCCTCACACACCTTTCCTCACTCCATGGCAGCAAGATGCAGTTTCTCCACAAGGTCTCAGGGATGTACACATTCTCTAGATTTATCAAATAATTTATTTTATTCTTCTAATCAATCTAGGCATATTTTCTTCCCCTAACAGATTAGTCTTTCAGTCAACCTGGTACACTGAACACTTTTCAAAATTAGAAAAAAAAAATGTACAAACACAGAGACACACACACACCTGTTCTTGGATCTTGCCAGTGAATGTACATACACAGTAGGGAAAAAAACAAAGAATAAACCAGAAATGCTTGGCAGATATTTATCTATGGGGCATTTTCCTTTGTAAAAGGAACAGATCACCATATCAGTGAGACATTTGCAGTCACGAGACCTAATCTACAAAAACATCCGCATGCATACAGCTACACTCCATGAACCTTCTCTCCTTTTTCACCTGTTCTCTTACTCTCCTAGTGATTTCATTCATTCACCCATCTTTAAATACTATTTACATAATGAGGATTCTCATATCTGTATATGTGCCCTAGAATACTCCTCTGATTCTAGACCCATAAATTCAAGTGCCTACTTGGCATCTATATTGAATAAAAATTAGACATCCCAATATGAATATGTTCAAAGCAAGTGAGCTCCTGATCTCACTCCCAAACCTGTCCTACTTTCCACTATTCCCATTTGCATTAATGACAATACCTTTCTTCCAGTTTTTCAGGCAAAATCCTTGGATTCATCAGCAAAGTCTCTCTGTCATCATCACACATCCAAACCATTGTACACCCTGTGGGCTCTACTTTCAGAAATATATCCAGAATCCAAATGCGTCTTTAGCCTTCATTATCCTGGTGCTATGATCTCTTGCTGGAATTGTTTCAGACCTCTCTGTCTTTATTGTTCGCGGAATATCCTCAACACATCTGCTAGTGTGGGCCTGTTAAACTTGAAGGTTAAGCCTGATCAGCACCCTCTGCTGGCTTCCCATCTCACTCAGAATCAAAGTCAAAGTCCTTATTCATTGGCTTCCAAAGGTCTAGCTGATGGAGCCCTCACTTTTCTCCAACTTTATCTTTTCTACCCTCTATCTTCACTTAATTTATCCCATCCGTGCCAAGCTGCTCATTGCTGCTTTGGAAAGTCTTTTCACCAGATATCCACATGACTGGCTCCCCTGTCTCCTTTGGGTCTTTGCTAGAAAAAGAAGGAAAGGAAAAAGGAGGTAGGGGTAGTATATAGATGTTTAACACTAGCAATTATATCATTGTCTAGGAACATATTAGTAATAGGCCAAAACCCAAGAAGCAAAAGAGACTCAGAGGAACAAAACTGCAAATAGAGTGAAATCTAAAAGAATTAACAGAAAAAAGATGCAGGTAGCTTTCTCTGCTAAGACTGTGAGAGGTCCAGGTGGTATAATCTCAGCAGTCCCATTCCAATCCAGGTGAGTATGACTTTGAACTCCACCTAGGTAGTCTCTCTAGACTTCTGATGGAGTTCAGCCTGGGTAAACATTTTACCAGGTTGACACTGTAGAACATCAAACAGAAAAATATGATTCAAAGAAAAATCACAAAGTAGTCTTCAAAACATTAACAACTGGAATATTAAAAAGACTCAGTAGGATTTACAATATTATTTTTCCAAAGAAACATTTTTTAAAAAGCTGTTTTCTAATGTAAAAGTAGTGACTGTAGAAATATTTATTAGTCCACAGAGTTCTGGCTTGTAAGAAAGTTATTCCAGAGTCAAATCCAAATACTTTTCCTCTTCATAGATGCTAGCTCAGAACATTGTGGAAATGCAGCAGGCCAGAAGAATGGAACGTTCATCCAATGTTTACCTTAGGAGAGTGTCCTTAACAGGAATCATTCAAATATGATTTACAATTGTTTGAAAGAAGGCAGACATAATAAAAAAAAAAAAAGAAGGCAGACATAATCATAAACGTATATGATGCTTCCAAGGTCTTATTCTATTTTATTTATGAATTTATTTTCTTTTTTTTTCTTTTTTCTTTTCTTTTTTTTTTTTTTTACAGGCAGAGTGGACAGTGAGAGAGAGACAGAGAGAAAGGTCCTCCTTTTTGCCGTTGGTTCACCCTCCAATGGCCGCCGCGGTAGGCGCGCTGCGGCCGGCGTACCGCGCTGATCCAATGGCAGGAGCCAGGTGCTTCCCCTGGTCTCCCATGGAGTGCAGGACCCAAGCACTTGGGCCATCCTCCACTGCACTCCTGGGCCACAGCAGAGAGCTGGCCTGGAAGAGGGGCAACCGGGACAGGATCGGTGCCCCGACCGGGACTAGAACCCGGTGTGCCGGCGCCACAAGGCGGAGGATTAGCCTAGTGAGCCGCGGCAGAAGGGGCCAATGGAGAATGAACATGTAAACTATCAAAATTAGAAGCTGCTTTTCTGACTACTGTTAGCAGATTTTTATTGTGCAATAAAAACTAGTTTTCGTTTTTGAGAAAGACCATCTGGGCAGGTGCTTTTTGTTTTACAGATAAACACAACTGTGTATCCATTTCTCTCAGAGAACCCTGCTACCAACTAAAAATTTTAAGTTGAGTGCTATAAACTACATATGTGGTCATTTCTGTACAGACTAAGACCTTTTTTCTGTCTTCTTTTAACCTAGACATTTCTATATTTACCCTGATGTTCCTGTGAGAGGCATGTATATAAGCATGTGTGTGTGTGTGTGTGTGCAGATAAATGCATATTATGTCCAAGGACAACCCACAAACAGTCGGAAGTTGAGACTGGATGATAGCCAGAAAGATGAGGCAGAAAATCTGATATGTCTTCCCCTACTGCTGCTTTTGACTGGAGAGGATTTACTGAAGCCCACTCTCTACTTCTAAACCACACCCCAACACCAGCACCCCTCCACCCACAAAGTGGTGTAATTCTCCCTACAATACCTCTAGCTGTCAAATATTCCACTTGCCTTATCCCATGCTTTGAGGTTCAGAACACACCCTGTAAATTGGAGTGGAGTTGTCCCCAAAAGAAAATCTATGTCTCCTCTGTCAATCATCTGACACAGAAAATGGGATAGGCCATTGCCTGAGGGAGGGGATGATATTCCCCTCAGGGCTGTGAGCAGGTGACCTGAGTGCTGGGAACTCCTGATCAAAGGCACCCTTGCTGACAAGAGGTAGGCTTAGCTCTGAAACACGGTGGTAAGTCAACGTCAGGGACATGTAGAGTGCTATTTCCAGGGACATTCAAAAGGGTGATCTCTCTATCTGCTTCTAAGTTTTTTTTTTTTTTTTTAGAATGCTTATTTATTTTACTTGAAAGTCCAGGAAAGAGGGAAGAGGTATCTTCTATCTATCTGCTGGTTCATTTCCCAAAGCCAGGAAGCTAGAACTCCCTCTGGGTCTCCCACAGAAATGGCAGGGGCCCAAGCAATTGAGTGATCATCTGTTGCCTCCCAGGATGCATTGGTAGGAAGCTGGATAGGAAGCAGTGCAGCTGGGACTTGAACTAGCATCCCCGACATGACGTCTGCATCCCAAGTAGTGACTTATCCTACTGTGCCACAGTGCCCACCCTTATTGCTAAGCTTTCTTTTTCCACACTGAAGTTCTCTTCTTTTATGACAAACAACCAGAGCCAAATTTTAGAGTGTTTAAGTGTTCCTTGGTAATTCCCAGGAAATATTTCAGAGGAGGAATTCATTAGGGGACAAATTATCCTCCCACAGTTTCCCAGATGGGAACTCAGAATACTAGCATGGGGGAAGGATTCCTTCTGAAGTTCGGAGAACCCGTGTGATTTGGGGCACTCTTAATTATGTGAAAGTTGCCAAGGTCAGAATTCTGAAGTTCTACAGCCTCCATTTCTTGGAAGAGGGGTAGTGCCCAGGAATTAGTGTTATCTCTGAGATAGTGCCCCACAATAGGGTCAGGCTCACTGGATGGAGAGAGTCTCTAGAAGCAAAGTCGGGAATCACTTTGCATCAAGTTTAAGGGGACAGTTGAAGTGTGTGACCCAGATTCCAAAGTCATAGCAGCATCAGTACATGTGACAACCAGAATTTCTCAGGTGTTCTGCACAGCAGCCTGCCCCAACCACTGGCTGCCTCTGCACTTCCTTAGGGGATGCATCCCATGGACGTTGGCCTTTCCTGTAGGCCAAGTTCTGTTGTCTCTCTATGCTTCTGTTCAAGCTGTAAAAGTAGACTCTTATCATTTTTCCAGCCAGAACTTCTTGTGTGGTGGCTGCCCCAATGCTCAACTCTCCTGCTTCTTATCTCAAGTCCCAAACATGAGTCTGTCTGCAATACGGTTCCAAAGGCATCCTCGAATCAACAAGGCTCCCTTCATCTCCATCTGGCCGTACGCTGCTGCACAGCCTTGCCTCTGCTGCCCTGGTTTTTTCTGAGGTTTTAGTATGAAGTTGTTGGGATTTTTTTTGCTTCGTTAGCTTCCCCTTTGTTGAAGGTATCCCTTTCCAGAAACAACCCATGACTCTGCAAGGGGTGTTTCAGAGGACATCCTGAGGGGCAGACACTGCTGTACTCAAAGTTACCTCTGCCCTTCGACTTGGATCTATTTTTCTTGGCTGGAACTTATGAACTCAGCTCCCTCTTCCAGTTGGATAGATCTTTCCTGTTCAGGGCCTTGGGGACCGGTCCTCTAGCACTCCAGACATGCCCCGAGTGTCAGCAAAGTGCGTTTCCGATGATCCTGGGAGTGAGAGCGTTTTTGGTTGGGGGTAAGCACGTAGGACAGCCACCACCCTGAGACTACTTGTCTCATTGTCTGACCACTAATGTTTTATTGAATATTCCATGTAGTTTTTTTTCCTAGAGATACTTTTGATATGAGTCTTAAAAATCATTCCAAGATGCTGCTTTGGGGGAGAGATTTTGGGGAATGCAATCCTCTTCTTCTTCTCCCTTTAACCTTTTTTCCTCCAAATCTACCCTTATGACCCAAATTCTTCTTTATTTTTGAGCAAAAGAGCTTGACTAAGGTGAGAAATTCTGCCATAAGAAATACGAGAACTTCTTGTGATTAAACTTCCTCCTTAGACTGCACAAGGAAAGGTGGTAAGTGGTACAGTACCCTTTAGCCCTCTGCTCCCAGGCTTCCAGAAGGGTACAGCCATGTGCATGGGGACTGGAGGGATAATCCAGTGGATAAACAGCTGAACTAAAGAAAGCCTGGGAGGTACAGAGTTCTGAGGAATATCAATAGACTTTAATATTTTACTGGCTATTGAAAATAAATTGTGCATTGTGCAGTTTAGAAATTGTTCTGATATTGTATTTTCTAAAAGGATATGCCTACTATTTAGATAGATGCACAAGCTATTTAAGCTAAGTAAAGTTATGTTTGCTTTATTGGCAGGGACATTCACTAGGTCCTGGGAAATCCAGAGAACAAACCATTACAATAATTTCAAAGACTCTTGTGCTAAGACCTTGGAACAGAGTTATCTGATGGTGGTAGCAGTTGTAGGATTTTGCCAATAGACCAGAAGTTCCCAGAAATGAAGGGCTTCATTCCCTGTAAATTTCCAGCAAACCACATCTGAACCACATTTTGGTTTTTAACCAGAAAAGAAACAAATTCTTGATAATAGTGAAATACTTTGAAAATGCATAAAAGTGTACAGAAGATAAATATAACTTTAATTCTAAAATATAGTAATCACTATTCTTCATATTTTATTACATTTTATTCTAGTGCTTTGCATATTTTTGATTGATATAGAAATTTTCACATTTTAACTTCTCTAAAAAGCATTCATCTTGTAATTAATGACTTGTTAAAATACTAATTTGAAGTGTTTTGCTCTTTCTTAAAGGCAGGTATAGGAAATAATGACACACTTCAAAATCAATAATCACAGAGTTGAAAAACAGAATATACATGAGACATTTGTGAAGCTCTGATTATATTTGGGAGGATTTATCATGGTTGTCTCTGATTACTTTTTGGTATCCAAAGAAAGACATCCTGGCAATCAAAACTAATCAAAATCTTCATTCCATTCCCTTAAAAGATATCAGTTTCTGATTCCACTTACTTTTTTAAATCTACTTTTCCCTTTCTTTGCTTCCAGACCTTTTTCCTAACCCTACCTCATCCCCCTACTTTGGTCAGTCTTGCTCAATTTTCCTTTCTTTTTTGGCACTATCATTTTTTTAAGATTTATTTACTTATTTGAAAGAGTTACAGAAAGGCAGAGGCTGAGAGAGAGAGCGAGCGTGCACATGCGAGCGCAAGTACACACGCAAGCTCTTCAATCCACTGGTTTACTCCTCAGATGGCCACAATGGCCAGAGCTGGACAGATCCAAAGCCAGGAGCCAGGAGCTTCTTCCAGGTCTCCTATGCAGATGCAGGGGCCCAAGGACTTAGGCCATCTTCCACTGCTTTCCCAGGCCATAGCAGAGAACTGGATCAGAAGAGGAGCAGCCGGGACTAGAACCGGTGCCCATATGGGATTCCAGCACTGCAGGCACTGACCTTACCCACTATGCCACAGCGCTGGCCCCTCATTTTTCTTGAAATTATTATACTTGAGAGTGACAACAGCCATTCTGAGAACATTTCCTTTCTACTTTTCAAAGACTCAGAAACTCAATACTGAAAGAGAGAATTTTGATTAGAGCCTTGATTAGAGAGAGAAGTAAAATGTGTGAATATAAAAATTTCTTCCACAGATTGGGGTGGGTAGAAGGAATAAAAAATACATTATTGTTACCCATGACCAAATAAATACACAGATATAAAGACTCCAGTAAGTAATTGCCTTCCTCTAAGTGGAAAGAAAGTTTTAGCTAGCCACAGCTCATCTCTTAAAAGTAGTACAACACAGCAGACAAAAGAAACAAAAACACTATTCTGTAGATAAGAGTTTGTTTCATTTAATTCTTGCTTTTGCACTAGGTTTGTGATGAGGAAATATAAGTTAACTCACATGTATCATGTTCCTAACATATAATTCTTCTGTATAAGACCACAGGAGAGTATGCTGTAACCTTATTGCTTTTGTCACTTGTCCACACGTGGAAAGAATGGGTTCTTCAGTACCTTCCAAGGATGCCACTTTAACAGACACACCATCTTGGAGGAGTTAATCAAGTTTCCTCAGATTGGATTTGTACCTCTCTTCCCAAATGCTTTCTCAGAGGGCCATGTGTTGATACAATATGAGATTTGAAATGCCCACACACACTAACACAGAGACTTCCTTTCACGTTAATATGTGATGAAACCTCCTTCCAAGGGACAGGTCTTGATGAAGTCAGGGGCACCTTGAAGAAGGAAAAACTGGCTAGAAAAGCCAAACAGAGGGAGCAAGCAGCCAAATCTACCACTACTTACTACTCTGCACTCTGGCACACTCTAGACCTAGGTTATGGAGAATTCAGCACAACGTATGGCTACTTGTCACACCAGGACTTTATTCTTTCAGAATGGAAATTACACAGGTTCTATACTGTTTATATACCAGCATGGATTTTAGATTCAACAGAAAGCAGGGGAATCTCTTCCCACATCTGTTTCTCAAATTATAATAATCATAGAGAAAGGTCTCTAGATACACTCCTCCCATCCCATCCTCACCTTGGGTTTCTTCAGATTTAGGAAAAAAATAGCAAAACAGAGTGGGGTAGAAGGAGAGAGAGAGAGCTGGAGCTTAACATAAACACCAGGCAAATCAGAGTCCAGACATAATCCAAGCAAAAAAGGAGTCAGCAGGGTGTAGTGTAAATGCTCTCTACACAATAGCACGTTCAGAAATCATAAACTTTTAAAAATGTCAACCAACATTCTCCCCAGCACTCTTTCTCTAGCCAAGCAACGAGAGGCTGGCAGCAAGCTCTGCATGATACCCTCTCTAAAGCTAAAAGCAGGAAGGTGAGACAAAGGAGGAAGAAAACACCCAGCTCAAGGTTTGTGCTAAATCCATTTCTCCAGCAAAGCCAATGCTGTTTTCCAACTGTTTGGGCTGGGACGCAGCTTTTCGTATAACATTGTTGTAAGTGTCTGTAATGGCTACAGGCATCTAAGAGGATTTCGTTATCCATGGGGAAGCATGTAAGAAAATAGGGCACTGTTCATTGAAAGACGTAGTTAGGGTAAATCTCCCTTTCCCGCCGGAGTCTGGGGGAGTTGAGAAAAGCGTCTGAAACAAAGGGCTGGGGAGAGCTGGCAGAATTGTTAAGGCATAAATGCGCCTTTGCCCACTGCTGCCTGGTGTGGATCTGCTAATAGGGCTAAGCAAACCTTACACAGGTTAAGAAAAACTCGCCTCTTTGAGGCTCCACTGACTCCCAGATCTCAGTTGGCTCCCCATCCAATACAAAGACAAAGGTTCCTGCCAGAAAGCACTGTAAGGTGTGTCAGATCCAAGCACAATGTTTCCATCCTAACATAGCTGATTTTTTAAAAATAAAATGAAAGAAAATGACAAATAAAAAGAAAAGAAAGCAGTCCATCATTTCCAACTCATAGTTGGAAATACTATCAGCTTTGTAGATGTATCCACTCACTCAATCACCCACTTACCTATCGCACTGTGGAGTTTTGAATTAATATAATTGACAGTAAATTTCTCATTCATGGCCAGCTGCCTAGCCTGAAGAAATAGCTGCTTATCTCCCAAGAAGTGTCCCTGTTTCACTGCCACTGATGATAAGGCCCTGCTTGTCTTTCCCTCCTTCCTCTGGCCCTCCTAGCCACTGATCCACAGATGTTTGGAGAGCACCAGATGCTCTCAGCTCCAAAGGACCAGACCATCCCTCCTGTGAATATGTGAACCCTTGAGGCTGCAAACACAGAAGATCTCTGCAGAAGACATGGTTGCCCTCCCACTGCCCACGCTCTGCCATGTGCCAGTGACAGATCTTCAGGCAAATGTAGTTAGCTGCCTTTCAGATCAATCCGACTGCTAGGATCCCTGTATTCAGAGTCCCAGGTTGTGGGTTCACCTGTCACCAGACCCAAGTTGGAATAACCCACGGAAAATTGTCACATAGTTTTTCAGTATAGAAAGTTACAAGGCTTGGCATCCTGGCATAGTGGGTAAAGCTGCCACTTATGACGCTGGCATCCCATATGGGGGCCGGTTCAAGTTTTAGCTGCTCCACTTCCAATCTAGCTCCCTGCTAATGTGCCTGAGAAAGCAGTAGAAGATGGTCCAGGTGTTCGGTCCCTGTACCCACATGGGAGACCCAGATGAAGCTCCTGGTTGTGGCCTGGCCCAGCCCCGGCTGATGTAGTCATCTTGTGAGTGAACCAGTGGATGGGAGATCTCTCTGTCTCTCCTTCTCTATCTGTAACTCTGCCTTGCAAATAAATAAATCATTTTAAAAGAGAAGAAGAAAAAGAAAATTATGAAGTGGAACCTTAGACCAGGATTTCTGGCAAGATTTCAGAAAGGGTGTTCTGTGTTTCATTACAGAAAAACCAAGGACATATAAATGATTTCCAACTCTGAATTTGATGGACCACAGGCAGGGTGAAAAGAGGTCTCAGAAATGGGCTGGTGATCAGGTATGTTTGCTTGTTTGTGACTCTGTGAACAGCAGGTGCTTATATTCCTGGAAGGTATGGGTGTTCCACTTGCCTGGGTTTTATTGAAAAAGATAAAAATGAGGGCTCATGTGAGCAGCTAGATTGACATCCTAAAATTCTGAACAGGGGAGACAACAGCGTGGTAAGAAGAGCAGGAGAGTTCAAGGCCAGCAGTAGGACCTTGAAAGAGTTATGGATCCATGCTAAGGCCTCACGTCCTTAGACGCAAAGCTGGGAAAAGATAATACGTTTGCTGTCAACCTTAAAGGTACATTCCACCAAATTGCTACCAGCCTGATTGGTGAGCCACTATTGCTACCAGCAAATGGTCTTCCCATGTCACAACGGTGCTCTTACTGCCACAAAGCTTCCCCTCCCTCCAAGTCTGTGAGACATTCTCTCAAGACTGCTTATGCTGGGCTCTCCAAATGGGGGCTGCCTGCTCTCCACAGGTATACTCTTGAGGAAACTGGGACAAGTTTACTTAGGATGAGGTTGGTTACATTGCAATGTCACAAGCCAGTATGACTGCCGAACTGTACGGCCAAGTTGCCCATGAGAGTGTCCCAGGAGACGAGCGAGAGTCTGTTGCAGACAGAGCACAGGCCTCGAACTGTGTCGGGCCTTCCCCTTTGAGGAGCCCACAGTTGATGCCCATTCATCTGTACAGGTGAATGATGAAACGTGCAACACACTCATCTTTTTGAGAACTACTTATTTTTTACCAGTACAATTACAGAGTGATGTGTCAAAATTTTTCTAGTGAAATCCCTATGTGGTTCAGTTTTTCCAAAGAACAGAAATATCAGCAAAATGACAAGAAAATGGTATTCCTCACTCCCTGCTCCTAATTGGATTTCATGCTTCCCATCCTGAGATTCCTGGCTCCAGGCACAACAGCCTTTTTCTATGTCAGGATGCATACAGAAGGCCGGCGCCGCGGCTCAACAGGCTAATCCTCTGCCTGTGGCGCCGGCACACCGGGTTCTAGTCCCGGTCGGGGCGCCGGATTCTGTCCCGGTTGCCCCTCTTCCAGGCCAGCTCTCTGCTATGGCCCAGGAGTGCAGTGGAGGATAGCCCAGGTGCTTGGGTCCTGCACCCGCATGGGAGACCAGGATAAGCACCTGCCTCCTGGCTTTGGATCAGCGTAGTGCGCCGGCCGCAGTGCGCCAGCCGCGGTGGCCATTGGAGGGTGAACCAACGGCAAAGGAAGACCTTTCTCTCTCTCTCTCTCTCTCTCACTGTCCACTCTGCCTGTCAAAAAAAAAAAAAAAAAAAAGGATACATACATACAGAGAATTTGGGAGATCTAGGTGCAAATGCCTCTTGGGGATTTATGCAGGATATGGATGGATGTGGTGCTTAAGGCCTGATAGGTGATGAGGTCTAACCAATTATTCCATCTTGGGAAGTGGGTCCGCTGTTTCTAGGGCTTCGATTTAAAATAGAGATCTGGAAATAAGGATAATGTTCTGGTCTGAATGTTTGTACCCCTCCCCCCATCACCACCAAATTCATATGTTGAAACCTAATTCCCAGTTTGGCGATACTGAGAGATGGAGCCCTTAGGAGGCTCCACCCTCATCAACAAGATTAGCACCTTCATTAAAGATGCCGGAGGGAGCTGGTTCCCCTCTTCTGTTACACTCAAGAACAGCAAGAAGGCCCTGTCTATGAAGATGTTGAACTTGTATCCAGTCCACCCGGGGACAGTGAGAAATACATGTCGGTTGTATATGAGCCACATAGAATGCAGTATTTTTGCTAAAGTTAAATGGACTAAGGTGGATAATATAGGAGTCATTTTAATTTCTAAAGGTGAACAAGAGAAGTACTTTTCCTGAAGCACTTTATGAGCTACTTTCTGGGCCAAACGGAAGACTTATGTGGGTAAGAGGTGGCTTATACAGTTAGACTCTTACAGTTACTGTTGCCCAAAGTGTGGTCCAAGGTTTGCTTGTTTCAGTGTCTTCGTTTTAAAACAGACATTTACAGACCTCAGCCCAAGGCCTACTAAATCAGAATCTTTGCTCAAAGCCCCTGTGCTTTCTTGTGTGCAGTAAGCATCACAGGTGGTGAAGGGAGGCTGTCAGTCCCCAGGTGGTGACTTCCTGAGCTTGAGTGATCTGAGAGATAGACATGCTCCCATATCATATCGGGACCCTGCATCTCCAGCCTCTTTGTTCTCCTTCTCCTCTCGCCTTCAGCATCTGATCATTCAGCCACTCAACAGACATTTATTGAGCTGCTACTATGTTCCAGGTATTCTTCTAGGCCTTGGGATGCAGCACTGAGCAGACAGCAGTATGATCCTGGCTCTTGTGGAGCCTAATTCCAGAGGGGAGAAACAGTGAGACAGAAATTGGTAGATTGATGGTGATATGTGCCAAGGAGAAAGATTAAGCAAGGGGGAAGCATAGCAACTGTGTGGGGAGGAGGTGTTGAGAGGACGGAGATGCAATTTTAAAGATTTCCCCGAAGCCTCACTGTCCTGGGTGGAACCCTGGAGGGGCAGGGAGAGCCAGGAGGAATCCAGACTAGAGTCATAAAGGATGGGGCAGAGAGAGGAGGTCGGACAGTGCCGGGCAAGGCCTTCAGCTGTTTTATTCTGAGAAAGAAGGGAAAATTCTGGAGCATTTTTAGCAGAAACTGGTGGAATCTCTGTGCTTTCTGGAAAGGTACTCAGGGGTGACCAGTGGGGAACTGTTCTGACACTCGAGTTTCCTTGAACCACAGGGATAGTGGTGGAGGTGATGACAAATGGTTGAACTCTGGATGTGTTTTGTAGGAGGAGATAACATGATTTGCTGATCAATCAAAGAGTACAAGACACAGAAGAGTCAAGATAGGAATGGAGTTGATCTGGGAGAAATGGGAAAGAGTACAGAAAGAGGAGGATTTGATGGGAGGGTGTATCTATAGCTCAGTTTGAGTGTATACACTAGATGTGTCTATTAAATGACCAGGTGGGTGGAGAGTCCAAGTAGAGGGTTGGATATGGGTTCAGGTAAGCTATGTGCACTAGGGTTCTCCAGAAAACTAACAGGAAGTGTGTTTACACACACACACACACATATTTTTAGAAGGAGTGTGAGACCCATTCCTAAGTATTTGGCTCTCATGGCTTGTGGAGGCTCAGCAAGTCTAAATCTGATGGGGTGGGCAGATCGGAGACTCAGCAGAGAGGTGCAGTTCCAAAGACCGCTGGTCGGATTCCTCCTTGCTTGGGGAAGCTTAGTCTCTGTTCTGTTAAGGCTTTACCCAGTCACATGAGGCCTGTGTACACTATAGCGAGCACTCTGACTCAGAGGTCACCGATTTGAAGTTAATCTCATCCAAGAAAGATTTTCATGGAAAATAGAAAATAGAACTTTTGACCAAAAATCTGGGCACCATAGCCCAACCAAGTTGACACACAAATTTAACCATCTTTCTACCACCACTGTAACAGCCGTAGTTACAACTTACTGGGCATCCACTACATTGCCAGACATAGTGCTTAGTACCTTAAGTTATTTATCACTAAACTACCACTCCCCCAAAGTAGACATGAAAATCCCAGGGTATAGATGAGGAAACGGAGGTTCTCAGAAATTGGGCAATTTGCCAAAGGTCACATGGCCAGGACCCAATCCCATATCTAACACCGAGAGTCATCATTTTCCTTCACTCTACCACACAGCTTCCCTGTATACAAGCTGCTGCTTTCCCCAAACATCCTACTCCATAGGTCTATGCCTTCTTGTAGACTGTTCCTTCTGCCTAAAATTCCCTTTCCTAATCAAATTCATTCTTTCCTTCATCTGGATAGCTTCTCCCTACTCAAGAGTCACCTCAAATAGTATCTCCTCCAGGAAGCCTTCTTTGATTCCTTCTGCCTGGATATTAGAAGCTCTGTGCTCTTACCAGTGGAACTTACATGTGTCTACAAAAGGAATCATCCCAGTATGCTCTTTGATTTGCTACCTTCTCCATTAGGCTGTGAGCCTCTAGGTATCTCACCTATCCTAGTAAGTAACCAGTACACACTTATGGAACAGATGCTAGGGAAGGGCAGGGAAGATCATAGTGTGAACGAAAAAGAGCAGAGAGAAAGGGACAACCCAAAGAGGGCAGTCTCATAGCATGGGCAGAGAAGCCTGATGAGTGATGGGAAATGATGCATAGAGATTAACACTCAAAGGAGGTTGTTGGATTCATTGGAGAGAACCCAATGAATGCCACCAAGTATAAGTGACTTAGTGGTTTGGGAAAAGGTCTCATTTATAGAAATTTGACTATCTGAGACCATATCATAGAGAGTTCACAATGTGATCTGGGACTCGGGTGGAATTTAAATAGGTGTGTGGGGTGGGAGTTATGATGAAACAGTAGGCGAAGAAGGATCACATCTTTAAAATAAGTAGGGAAGCTGCCCAGGACAAGAGAGTAATTGGCTGGCCCAGGTGTAGACCATGTAGAAGCAAAGCAAGTTTAACTTGAAGCAAAAATATTTTTCTCCTCATTCCCTGGCAGATTGCTTTGACTTTCTGACAGCTCAGTGCCCATCAGCAAACAGGAGAGTGTGGACCTCAGGCCTCTAATATTCAAATCACTGTGGTGTGTAATTTACATGTCAATTCCTTTAATGAAAAGTGCAGTAAGAACCATAACAAGTTTAGACGTATTTCAATGATGAAAATATCAAATCTGATAACAACTCATCCATTGTGCTTCTGTTATTTCCTAGCCAACTCAGATGTGACCCAGACTAAACAGTTTTTTCTCTGCTTGCCCTGGAACCTGAGAATAACTTTGCAATGGATAACAAATGATAATTTCTCATTGAAATATAAAATGAAATGGCATAGTACCAATTGGAGCTGGTTAACCATTTTCTATTCCTAAATTTGCAATGTAAATAAATCATCATTTGATGTTATCCTAAAGAAATATGCTCCCTTAAATATTGCTCTGGCTTCTAGCTAAACCACTATTTCCTTAATATTCTCTAACACAAACTATTTGAGCCAATTGCTTTTCATAAGAAGAGCAGTCAAAGAGGTTGCAGGCCTTCGAGCCTTATTCTAAATTACAGGACAGGGTTCATTCAATTCTTGATGCTAAGTGGAGTCATTTTGGCAGTTCTAAAGGAAATTAAAGCTTTTTATAGACCTGCCATTTCTGTGTTGAATTTACAATACCATAGCAAATACTTTAAAAAGTATATGGAAAATGGAATTGAAAGATGTTTATCTTGGTGTGAAAATTTCTGAAATAGAGGCCTAAGAGCATCTTCAACAAGTTCACTAGAATATTATGGATTTCCATGTTTTTTTGCACCAAAATAAATGTATATTCTAAGTCTGTTTTTCCACAGACCTGTTCAGGTACCCTTGTACTGAAGCAACATTCATTTATTTCTGATGAGACAGGTGGTAGTAGATAATTTCTCTATACAATGTTTTCCGTGCTGCAAATATTCAACATGAAGTTTTAACTGAGGACGCAAAATAGCAACTAAATAAGTTGCTAGGTATTGATGGTCTCCAGAGCCTTCTAGACCTGTGAAAAGAGACCTGGTTTCCTTTGTTTTTTATTTTTTTTGACAGGCAGAGTGGACAGTGAGAGAGAGAGACAGAGAGAAAGGTCTTCCTTTTCTGTTGGTTCACCCTCCAATGGCCGCCGCTGCCAGCACACCGCGCTGATCTGATGGCAGGAGCCAGGTGCTTCTCCTGCTCTCCCATTGGGTGCAGGGCCCAAGCACTTGGGCCATCCTTCACTGCACTCCCTGGCCACAGCAGAGAGCTGGCCTGGAAGAGGGGCAGCCGGGACAGAATCCAGTGCCCCAACCGGGACTAGAACCTGGTGTGCCGGCGCGGCAAGGCGGAGGATTAGCCTATTGAGCCACAGTGCTGGCTTTCCTTTGTTTCCAACTCTCAGCTTCTGTTGATTACTTAGGAGAAGGAAACTTTATTCTGAGCTTCCTTCATGGGTAAATGGGCTACAAAGATTCGCAAGACCATGTTCACCATCCACAGTTGGCCTAATGAAAGTTTGCACTCTGCCAGAGCACCTTTGTTTACTAGGGTGTCTTTCCAGCCTATTAGGGAAGACAGCTTGTGCTTGCTTTGCTAAACTTGCATGTGAGCACCTCTGCATACAATTGTCTTCAGGCTTCATGAGAAACTTTAAATGCAGTTCACATCCTGGATTCAACTGTGACATGACAATATATTTAAAGGTCTTTTCTAATACTCTAGTGACTTAAAAAAAACATGATTTATAAGAACTTCCCTTGCCCTAAAACCTAGAAAAAAAAAAGATGGAAAACAATACAGCTGCTTCTCATTATTTCCCCTCTGTGTCTTTAGCTGAAGACTTGAGAGCCCAGAGCCTATTTCTTTGGGAGTTAAAAATCATTAAATCTCTGGTTTTTACTCTGGTTCCCACACCTGTGCTTTCAAAACCCAAGGGGGTAAAACCCTGTCCAGGCAGCTCTGGCTGGACTTGTTACATTAATAGAGGATACCCAATTTGGTTACCAGGGGCCAAGAGTTTAAAACACCCAACTACAGCTCCTTCTGCAGGTAAATCAAGTTACATTCTAACCACAACCTGACCTACATATTGCCCAGGAGGAAAGATGTGGATTTGAGTAGGTAGAAAGTCTTGCCTTCAAACCTTGACTCTCTTACTCATTGAATTTATAGTACATTTTTACATTGAACATTAGATTGACTTTTCATATTGTTGAGGTTTTCTTGTCCCATCTTTAAAATACCTTTCCCACCTGGTGTTGGCGGGATTGGGCACTGTAACACCTGAAATGTGCCTCCCACATCTGGTGCTTCATACACAACTAGACCTCTCTGAACCTCTTAAGTAGACTGGGTATCCAGAGGAGACCGAAGCTCCATGGCAACATCTAATCAGAGTTTTTACAGAATCTCAGAGTGGAAAGCAGTTTAGTTGCATCCCAGTCTCACCATCTTCCTGATGAGGGATTTGTCTCTGCATCGTCTCTTCCAATTGCTATTCATTCAAGCCTTTTAGTTTTGATGTTTTTCCAAATACATAGGAATGGCCACATCATCAATCAGATGCTTATTGTGCAAAATGAGAAATCACCCACGCTGAGGATTAACTGAACCCGGCACCATAGAGTTTTGCACACAGCAACTCTGTAAAGTAGCTATTACCTCAATTTAACAGACATGGAAATGGAGGCTCAGAGGATAAGTAATTTCACAAGCTCCCACAGCTTTATTTAGCACAACAGTGGGAAGTAGCAGCATTTCCTATAGAGATAAAACTGTGACCTCACTCTTCAATGTCAGAGACTGATCAAGCTGAATAGATTTGTTCTGACCAGCCACATACAATTCCAACAGGTTCATGAGGTTTTGTGTGGTGGAATGAGAAAGCCATGCCAAGATGGCCACTGGCAAGTGAGCATCAGTTACTCAGGAATGGCTTTGGAAACCCCCTGAGAAACTCCCTGGGAAACCACCTAGCAATGGAGCCTCAGGAATGGCTTCAGAAACCCCTTGGGAAACCACCTGGCAACAGAGCCTACCTGGCAACAGGCAGTGATTGGTTACAGCATAAACTGCCCCTTGACCGAATTGGCTGCCTCAGCTATATAAGCTGCTGTACCAACTGAAATAAATGAGTCTGCAGGCTGCTTGCTTCTGGCCTGCTTTCACCCGACTCCCAGGGTCTGTATGGTGACTCCGCACCTCTTGCCCCCACCATCCTCCCCCTCTCAGAATGAATCCACAGCAAAAGTTTTGTTTTTAAATGATTAGTTATTACTTTTCATCTACTTGAAAGGAAGAGAATCAATCTTCCATCCATTCAGAGACCCAACAGCCAAGGCTGGGTCAAGCTGAAGCCAGGAGCTTTCTCACATGCGTGACTTGACCCATCATCCACAGGATGCATTAACAGGAAACTAGATGAGAAGTAGAGCAGCCAGGACCTGACCTGGTACTCCAAATATGGGCTGTGGGTGCCCTTAAGTGGCAGCTTGACACACTGTGTCACAACACCCACCCAGGTCTATGTTCTTAATGGGGATAAAAGTATATACCTCAGCTGGCACCATGGCTCAATAGGCTAATCCTCCACCTGCAGCGCCGGCACACCGGGTTCTAGTCCTGGTTGGGGCACCGGATTCTGTCCCGGTTGCCCCTCTTCCAGGCCAGCTCTCTGCTATGGCCCAGGAGTGCAGTGGAGGATGGCCCAAGTGCTTGGGCCCTGCACCCCATGGGAGAGCAGGAGAAGCACCTGCCTCCTGGCTTCAGATCAGCGCGATGCGCTGGCTGCAGCGCGCCGGCGGCGGCGGCCATTGGAGGGTGAACCAACAGAAAAGGAAGACCTTTCTCTCTGTCTCTCTCTCTCTCTCACTGTCCACTCTGCCTGTCAAAAATTTTTTAAAAAAGCATATACCTCATCATTTTATAGCTTATACCTTCTGTCAGTGTAATGCTTATCTGTCCTCTCATAGGATTAGGTCAGGACCCTAGCCATGTATTTCCAGGCATTTGGAGCTACACTTTCCATAGTCTAAATGAAATCTAAACATTCTTTTTAAAATTTTTATTAAGCATGCCAAGTTGCCTTCACAAAAGGAGGTGAGGTCTTCTGAACCAAGGAATTTCATTTTTAACCTTCACTTGGGAAAAATATTACCTCCTTTCAGCTGGCTCTGGTTGGAAAGAGAATGTTCTGTTACAGAACTCCTGTAAAATACATTGTTGTTGCAGTTCTGTCAGGTTTTCCACTCAGCTAACAAAAGTATTTAGTTCTCAAATCTTCAATTAACTCAGTTTCCTGGGTTGTGAAGAACTACTTATTAGATATTTCATACAATGAAACATTCTCCCATTATGTCCAGGATCTGGGAAGATCAATTCCACGATGCACAGTTTGAAGTTGATAAATATAAACCTTTGGCCCCTCATTTCATCTCTGAGTTACAGTTCTCATCCCCTGAGTTGCCCATACTTCCTCCTATGCAGTTGGGAATCTGGGGAATGGGTAGCCTGTGGGCACTTGCCTTGAGGGTACCTTGTCTCAAGCCTCTTTTTTTTTTTTTTTTTTTTTTTGGCTCTGGTCAACACAATGAAAGGCCCCAGAGGGAAGGGCAAAATGTTGAATATCATTTTCCTTAGTTAATTTTTCGGAAATACTTTCCTTGAAGAGGAACCAGACCACGTCTTCCTGGGGCCATTGCTTTGCCCTCATCCTCTCCATTTCTTGTCTTCAGCCAAGACCGATTTCCGGGACAGATAAAGAAGGGGGATGGGGGCGCTTCGTTCTCCTTGGAGCCGTCTGGTTCTTCCCGCGTCATTCATTTCCAACACTCTCCCTCCCCTTTTTTCTTTCTTTGATAACTTGGTTTTGTTCTCCCCCTCTACAACCCCCCCCCCCCCCGAAAACGTAAGCCATGATATCATCTGCCAAGTTGGGTTTGGCCATCAAGACAAAGTTTTTAGGTGCTCTACCACATTTCTCAGGGGATGTGAATTCTTGAGCTGTAAAAATTGTGCTTTTCACTGATGAGAGGGAAGGCTGTGCTATCTGAGAGTATCTCTACCTTAGGAGACTACCTTAAATAAGTCCTTGAAAAATGAAAAGCAGCCTTGTGTCATTCTGGGAGCATTGCTTTCCCCGTGATACGGTACATATTACGTGAAGCAATAGAATGCCTTGTAAACCTACACCACGGCTGCATGTATTTTTAAGCTTTTAAAGTGTATGCTGCCATTTGATCTCCTAAGTAATGTCTGGAAATGTTTTTTCTCATCTCTTGCACTGACTGATCCCTGGAAGCTATTCAGGCATTTATTCGTATGCTTAGTAAATGTGTGTGGGGTGCCTACAAGGTGTCAAGGCAAGGAGACTTTGACCAAGAATTGCTCTGACGAAATAGCACCAGGCCCCCACGGGGACAGAGAAAGTCAGAAAGCAGTGGGCAGTCTGGGGAGCTGCCTTCAAAATGACAACTCCGAATAGTGCCCTCCTTACGTCAGGATTCAAAGTCCTAAAGGAAGCATCCATTTGTGTCCTGTGTTCACTTCTTTGTGTGAGGGGAAGGAAGGCATTCTGGCTGGCAATGCAACCAAAAGCCAGTGAGTGGGAAAGTGATAGTGCCCCAGAAGGAAAAAGAAAAGGTGCGGAAAAATGGTAGGGAAACACAAG
Source organism: Lepus europaeus (assembly GCF_033115175.1). Lineage (NCBI taxonomy): Eukaryota > Metazoa > Chordata > Mammalia > Lagomorpha > Leporidae > Lepus > Lepus europaeus. The sequence continues at coordinate 49,197,674 of NC_084843.1, read as the reverse complement.
TCTATAGGCATCCTTTACCTGCTGTGCTCATCTAGGTCTGTTTGGTTTTCTTTCCTTTTTATAATTTTCTGGTAAAAAATGTTCAGTTTCACGAAACTTCAGCATCGCCTATGGATCACTGCAAGGCTCTTAAATAAATGATCAGAAGCCCTTTAAATAGGAGGGCTGGCTAGCACGGTGCTATCCCACTGCCAGACTACTCTTCCACCTCACTTTGCTCTTAGGCAGTTCCTTTCCTGTTGCAGATCCTGGCTCATCGGGCGCCTGAGGCAGGCTGGAAGTTCAGAAGCTCTGACGTACTCTGAGGCATGCCCCTCCCGTCCTCTCGTATTGCCCTGGTGATTCCCCCTTTGCAGCTCTCAGAACTAGAATTCCTGGTTCATAGACTGGCTCGCTTCCTCTAGGATGTACAGACCATCAGGGCAGGGGTGTGTCTCTGAATTCCTGCTCTCTGCCTGGCAGGCACTCACCATGTGTTTGAAGGAATGAGTGCTTGTGAGCTTTAAGTGAGTGGGGCACCTGGACAGACATGAACAAGCTAGGCAGAGCATGGACCCATGGAGCCCAGAGTCCCAAAACAAGGAGCACTTTACGGTAGAAAAATGAAGTATTAGATTCCTGAAATAACCAACTTTTTAAAAAGTTTAATTCAGATAGGCAGGTCTTCAATGACCTTAGGGTTTGCTGGCTTTTCCTCAGACCGTAACTTCTCTAGAAACTTTCTTCAAGCTGATGGGCCTGTTTTTTGAGACTAACCCTGCAGCTTTTCCTTTATGAGTAGTAAGCAAATAACAAGGCCTTTTCAGAGCCCTCTGCTAGGAGGCAGGTGCGGAGGAACACCTGGCTGCCCTACTCTGTGGTGTGTAGGTCTTTGAGCAGTTACCCAGCACTTTCCAGATATGGGCATTGAAACCTCGTGGGTGCTGCCCACGTAGGAAAGTGCCTACGCCTCTGTTTCAGTGAAACTGGGCATCCTTCTTTTCATCTACTCTATGTTTTCCAGAATTTCCACAATATTTGCTGGTTTGTTGCTAGTTGTCTTTTTTTGTTTTTTAATTCCAGTTTCTTCTTATCACTGATATATTCAATTAACTCATTTCTCACATTTCAACAGCAATTTTGGGATGTTTGAATTGGGTAAATACTTGGGCTACCATTTTGAACATATACTAGGATCCAGAAATATTATTTTCATATTATTTACCAACAAAAAAACCCACATTAGTTTTCAGTCAAATGACTACCCCAGAATGTGGCTTATGTTAGATTATTCTTTTTTTACAAAGATTTTTTTAAAGATTTATTTATTTATTTGAAATTCAGAGTTACAAAGAGAAGGAGAGGCAGACAGAGAGGTCTTCCACCTGCTGGTTCATTCCCCAGTTGGTTGCAACAGCCAGAGCTGCGCCAATCCAAAGCCAGGAGATTCTTCTGGGTCTCCCACATGGGTGCAGAGGCCCAAGGACTTGGGCCGTCTTCTATTGCTTTCCTAGGCCATAGCAGAGAGCTGGATCAGAAGTGGAGCAGCCAGGACTCGAACTGGTGCCCATATGGGATGCCAGCATTGCAGATGGTGACTTTACCTGTTAGGCCACACTGCCAGCCCCTAGATTATTCTTTAAAAAAAAATGATTTCTTTTATTTATTTGAAAGAGTTACAGAGAGGTAGAGACAGAGAGGTCTTCCATCTGCTGGTTCACTCCCCAGATGGCTGCAATGGCCGGAGCTACGCCGATCTGAAGCCAGGAGCCAGGAGCTTCTTCCAGGTCTCCCATGTGGGTGCAGGGGCCCAAGCACTTGGGCCATCTTCCACTGCTATCCCAGGCCATAGCAGAGAGTTGGATCCGAAGAGGAGCAGCCAGGACTAGAACCGGCACCCATATGGGATGTCACTGCTTCAGGCCAGGGCTTTAACCTGCTGTGCCACAGTGCCCCCCCCCCCAGTTTATTATAATGCATACCATTACATTTAGAAATATTTTTTCATTATTAGTACTAGGACTTTTTTTTTTTACTTTATTTGCCTTTTGTGAAATACTTTTTATTTTAACCAAAGACTTCCAAAATGCAGTATTTCTTTTCTCTCAAAAATTTTTTAATTGGCATTTTCAAACTTCTCCTGTCTAAAATTTGTTCATGCTGGCCCTGAGAAAAATGTAAGCCCCCTAATTGTATTCTAAATCATAGGAATACCAAATTACCCATCGTATAAATTGCCATCATTTTGTATATCTTGGTATATTTGTATGTTTGAGGGAAAATTTCAAATTCAGTATATATTAAGTATGAAAAATTCGATTAAAATTGATAGAAGAAAACAGTGGAACACATATCAGTGACCAGTTTAAATTCTGTATGTTAAATGGATACACTAAAAATGTATGTCTGTGGGCTGCCATGTAATGTTTCTAAACATGTATATGCTGTGTAGTGTCCAATCAGGGCCAGCAGAGTATCTCCTTAAACACTTAACATTTCTTTATGGTTAAAGCATCCAAAGTCCTTTCTTGTAGTGTTTGTTTTTTAAGAAAAATGCAGAGTACATGATCATGACCCGTGGTCATCTCTTACTGTGTAAGAGACCCCTGAGGACTTCTTATACCTTTCAAACTAGAACTTGGTGCCTGTTAGCCAACTTCTCACCCTCTCTCCCTGTACTCCACTCTCTCCAGGCCCTGGTCACCACCATTCTGCTCTGAATTTCTAGATCAGTTTGTTCAGATTTTACATATGAGTGAGCTCTTGGAGAACTTGTGTTTCTGTGCTTGGCTTCTTTTATTTAACATTAATGAACTTTGAATGGGAAAAGTAATAACAAGTCATAAACAGCATGAGCCAAAAGAAAAAATAAAATTTTACCACATAATACAAAATCTCAAGTCAGGTATAGCAAATTTATAACAAAAGACAATGCAAGCATAGAAGAAAATAAACCATAGAATGAGAAAAATATTTGTAGTACAAGTGTATATTAGAGATATCCAGACTATATAAAGAATCCTGACCAATTAATAAAGACAATATAGTAAAAATGAACAAAGAATATAAAAATTTTAAAAGAGGGATACAGGGATGATGAACATTTGAAAATATGTTCACCTTCGCTGGAAAACAAATAAGTATTACTTAAGACAAAAATTAATTTTTACTAATTAGATGAATATAAATTGTAATTTTAAAAATAGCAAGTGTTTGAGACACATGGGAAAATTCATTCCTATGAACTACCGGTGGCAGAATAAAGTGATAAGGTCAGTTTGGAGGAAACTTTAGTCTTAAAGGAGGTCACACACATACACTGTAACGCAGCAACTTCACTCGGGCTGCATGCCTGTGGGTGCTGTGTCTTCAGCTTGGGTAAACGTTGTCTGGTTTATCATCAGAAGCACAAAGTCCCGGGTCTGTCCCATCTCAAGCTCTGGTGCAGGTCTGTTGGGTGCCTTCTGCTTATCCCTGCAAATGTGCTATCTGTCCTGCCCACCCTCCTCGGCCACAGAAGGCTGGACCATATGACAAAAATAGGACGCTGGCCGGTGCCGCAGCTCACTAGGCCAATCCTCCGCCTGCGGCACTGGGACCCTCGGTTCTAGTCCCAGTCGGGGCACCGGATTCTGTTCCGGTTGCTCTTCTTCCAGTCCAGCTTTCTACTGTGGTCCAGGAGAGCAGTGGAGGATGGCCCAAGTGCTTGGGCCCTGCACCCACATGGGAGACCAGGAGATGCACCTGGCTCCTGGCTTTGGATCAGTGCGGTGTGCCGGCCACGGCGGCCATTGGAGGGTGAACCAACGGCAAAAGGAAGACCTTTCTCTCTGTCTCTATCTCTCTCACTGTCCACTCTGCCTGTAAAAAAAAAAAAAAAAAAAAAATAGGACGCCATTCCTCTGGCTGCAGAGTTGGCTTGGCCAGCGGGGACCCGGAAGGAATGCAGGGAGAGGGGCTGGCTCAGACCAGTAACTCCTCCCCAGAAGCACCCCGCCTCCTGGCGCTCTCATGGTTGACCTCAAGGCATCTGATCTACAGGACGCCCCTTTTCCTTTCAGGTCTCAGTATCTCATCTCTTCCTCCCAGGTCCATGTAGTAAAATCCTACTGGTTGATCCAGATGATGGTGTCATTCATTGCTTCACCAAAGCAGTGGTCACTAAGCCTGCTTTTGTAGTGCCCTTGAGCTCAGAATAATTCTCACATTTTCATTCATTTAAAATTGTTTATAATTATTAAAAAGCAAAGAATACACAGCAGGGATTGTATGTAGCCCACGAAACCTGAAATAGTTACTCTCTGGTTGTTTATACAAAGAAAGTTGTCCGAGACCATCACTGTGGCATAGGGGTTAAAGCTACCACCTGTAGTGCTAACATCCCATATGGGCGCCAGTTCGAGTCCCAGCTGCTCCACTTCCAATCCAGCTCCCTGCTGATATGGCTGGGAGGACAGCAGAAGATGGCTCAAGTGCTTGGGCCCCTGCAGCCCAATGGGAGATCCAGAAGATGCTCCTGGCTTCTGGCTTTGGATCAGCCCGGCTCTGGCTGTTATGGCTGTTTGGAGAGTGAACCAGCAGATGGAAGATACTTCTCTGCCTCTATGTACCCCTGCCCTTCAAATAAATAAATAAATTTTTTAAATTAATTTATTTATTTTTGATGGGCAGAGTTAGAGAGACAGAAAGGCCTTCCTTCCGTTGGTTCACCCCCCAAATGGCTGCTACGGCCAATGCGCAGCACTGATCTGAAGCCAGGAGCCAGGAGCTTCCTCCTGGTCTCTCATGTGGGTGCAGGGGCCCAAGCACTTGGGCCATCCTCCACTGTACTCCCGGGCCACAGCAGAGAGCTGGACTGGAAGAGGAGCAACCAGAACTAGAACCCGGCACCCCAACTGGGACTAGAACCTGGGGTGCTGGCGCCACAGGCAGAGGATTAGCCTAGTGAGCTGCGGCGCCGGCCATAAATAAATCTTTTAACAACAACAAAAGTTTTTCCATCCATGACCTGTTTTTGTATTTTTGTAGGGAATTCCTATATAAGAAGTCTGTTTCAGTTCTTTTGTTTTGAGTGTTGCAAGTGTCCTTCTTGGCCGTTTACTGATTGCAAGAAGCCTATTTGAAAGGCAGAGTTGCAGAATGAGGGAGAGGGGTACGCGGAGACTGAGAAATCTTCCATCTGCTGGTTAGTGTAGCCCTGGCCACGACAGCCAGGAGCTTCATCTGGGTCTCCCATGTGGGTAGCAGGGGCCCAAGCACTTGAGTGATCCCTGCTGCTTCTCCCAGGCCATTATCGGGGAGCTGGATTAGAAGTGGAGCAGTTGGGACATGAACCAGTGCCCATGTGGGATGCTGGGGTCACAGGTGACAGACATGCTACACTACAATGATGCACCATCCCTCCTCCCCCATGGTGATCCTTAACTTCCAGGGAATTTTGAGAAACTCTATCCCACAGTAACTTAGGTAAATGTGCCCAAGTATCTATGAATATTGATATCAACTTGACCAATCTCTATAACAGTAAAAAGTAAATTATCCACCAAAAGTGAATCAAAGGGGTGGGCATTTAGCACAGCCGCTGAGACTATTTTTCCATAATGCACACTTTTTGAGCTTTTGTCACATGTAAGATACTCAATTCACTGCTGAATTGCATATCATTGCATACTTACACAAAGACTTGCCTACTTTGAATGGTCAGTTGGCATTTCTACAGTGTTCTACCACTTTGTCTATCAGAAATGTTGCACTGAAACTCCTTTCATGTAAGATGGAGGACTGGAATTAGACTTCCTCTGTAATAGCTAAAGCACTTGAGAACGTCTACAGCAACAGTTTCCAAAGCACAGCACGACCACCAGTGGAGAACAGTGACCCCTGAGAGAGAAGACACAAAAGGGAGAGGAGCCCTGCGACAGCCTGCTTCACTGCCTTGAGAGAACGTTCAGGCTGTGGCACAGTAAAAGGGCAGGACAGGCACAGCCTGACGTGTTCCTAAACTGGGGAAACAGCTAGGGCTCCAGGTAGACACTTCCTGGGTAGAATTCACCTAACAGAACACCGGAGGGGAGAAACACAAAGAGCCAACTCCAGAGATTCACAAAAGGATGAAACAGGTAGTGATTTGCTTAGGGTACAACTCCCTGTGACTGGGGAAAGAACCACCCAAGGGAACCAAAATGAAGATACTCAGAATGTAGACACAGCTGGAAAAAGTGGCTGCTGAGTTTGTACAGCTATTTTTCTTAGCATTATCCTGCCTGGAACGTGAAGTTTCTGGATCACACACAAACTTAAGTCACCCAGAAAACATCCTGCATCTGTCCATCAGGTTTTAGTGCCCCAAAGGCAGAAATCTCCTGTGGTTGGGGTTTGTACAACTAGAGAGGAACTCAAATTAGCAATCTCCAAGCTTACGTAAGGTGCCTGATACATCTACCCACCCCGTACTCCCCTGGAGAGAGGGAGAAGCTTTGCTTTCATACAAGCACAGGTCCTTTGGGGGAGAAGAGGTGACGTCCCTAAATCAGTGACCACAGGGAATCTACTAAGCTTCAGGGAAGCCATTTTAAACCTGTGGAGATGCCTTAACTCCCAAGACTTGTTTGCCATTCCTCTGATTTGTGTCCTTACTCCAGGTATCATTTGTCTTTGTCCAGAAAGGCTTGGTCGCGTAGCACTGTTTCATCCTGCATTATTTTCTAGCTCCTGTCCTCACCAGCCTGCAAAACACTGCGTCTCACAGGAGATGGTGCAGTCAGCAGGCAATGACCTCAGCCGTGGGAATGAGCTGGCCCCAGTTGTTATGGTCACACCTAAAAATACTGAAAGCAGTGCCCAAGATAATAAATTGGATTACAAAACTATCCAGCACATAATAACAGTTTTCAATGTCTGCCACCAGTGAAAAATTACCAGGAATTAAAGGAAACAAAATATGTAGTACCTTTGGAAAAAGTAATGGAAAGGGTATATTATGAAAATACTATGCATGGATTTCAAATCTTTTTGTATTCAAAATGTTATCTTTTAATTCCACTTCCATGAACTTTTAGAAGTACTCTCGTACAACAGCCTTCAGTGAGAACAAAAATTGAAAACTGAAACTGACCCAGACTGGTATAAATGCTTCAATTAGACAAGCACTTTAAAAAAAAATTATAGCTGTAGTCCATATGTTCAAATAGAGGAAAGATTGAACATTATGAATACAGAAGATATAAAACTACCCTGATCGAAATTCTAGAGGTGAAAACTATAAGTCATAAGATGAAAAATGCACTTGTTTTGCAAATATTTTCCCTAGGTTTATGGTTGCTTTTACTTTGCCTCTGGTGAATTTTGACACACAGATTTTTAATTACATTTTAATGTAGTCAAATGTATCAGTTTTTTGCATAATTTAAGCTGTTCATCTTGTGGAAGAAATATTTTCCCATCATTCTGAAAGTCATAAAAATCTTTTCCAATATTTTCTTTTAAAAATACTCCAATTATCATAACCATCCATATTTCCCTCTTAAATTAGCCAATAATGATTTAACTGGTAAAAACTATTGCAGAGGGAGTCCTGTGATACCTTGTCTTTTTGTTTTCTTGCCAATACTTTAAAAAAAAACCTGTATTGAGGTCACTTGGGGAGTTGCAAACATAGCACAGTTGTATATACAGTTGTATATACCCTTGATCCAGGTTCCCTCCAGTTAACATATCACCATGATTACAAACTAACAAATGACAAACAAACTAATGATTACAAACTAACAAATTTAACAAGTCTAAAGTACAGGCCAGCGCCATGCTCATTTGGTTAATCCTCTGCCTGAGGCACTGGCATCCCATATGGGCACCGGGTTCTAGTCCCGGTTGCTCCTCTTCCAGTCCAGCTCTCTGCTGTGGCCCATGAAGGCAGTGGAGGATGGCCCAGATGCTTGGGCCCTTGAGCCCTCATGGGAGACCAGGAAGAAGCACCTGGCTCCTGGCTTTGGATCGGTGCAGTGCCAGCCGTCGCGGCCATTTGGGGGGTGAACCAATGGAAGGAAGACCTTTGTCTCTGTCTCTCTCACTGTCTGTAACTCTACCTGTCAAATTAAAAAAAAAAAAGTACAATTGCATAGAATACTGTTCTTTGTCTGTTACAGGGTCTCATTCAGGAGTTCACATTGCATTTGGTTGTCATGTCTTCTCCAAAATGTGCACATGGCTTTGTCTTTTCCTATCTTTTATTAGATTTTTAAAATTTTTTAAAAATTTTAAAGTGACAAATTTCATGAATTTCACTTATACAGAATCAGAAACAGTGGTACTTCCCATCCCACTCTCCCTCCTGCCCATGCACCCATCTTTCCCCTCCTTCCTCTCCTATTCCCTCTCAATTTTGACAATGATCAACTTTGAGTTTACTTTATACTTGCGATTTTTCAAGGTTCAATTTGATGGTAATTGTAGATTCATGTGCGTTTGTAGGAAATAATACAGAGAGGTCCTGAAAACATTTTACAAAGTTGCCCCCAAAGTAACATCTTGCAGAAAGAAATACAATATCATGACCAGGATACTGAAATGAATCGTCAAGATCCAGAATATTTACATCATCAAGTTCCCTCTTGTTGCTCTTACAGCCGTCTGCTCCTACCCCACTCGTTCTTGACACTACTAATCTGTTCTCCACTTAGAATTGTCTCTTCAACAATGCTGCATAAGTAAAATCATAGTGTACAGAGCTTGGGACTTTTTTTTTTACCCAATATAAATCTCTTCTGATTAATTTTTTGAGTATCAAGTTTTATCCTTTTTAAAATTGACACATGCCTATTTGTGGAGAACAATGTGCTGATCAAATCATGGTAATTAGCACATCAATCACTTTAAACATTTATCATTTGTGATGAGAACATTCAAAATCCTGTCTTCTCTCTACTTTGAAACATACATTATGTTAACTACAATTACCCTAATGTGCGTTAGAATAGGAGAACACACTGTTCCTATGTACTTTCAACTTTGTACCCCTTAACCAACCACTTTCCATCCTCTACACCCCCTCTCCTCCCCAATCTCTGGAAACCACTGTTCCATTGTCCACTTTAAACATTTATCAATTTTTTTCTTATTCAATTGCAAGAGAGTTCTATTTTCCATCTGCTGATTCATTTTATAAATGGCCAGAACAGCCAAAGCTGAGCCAAGCAAAGGCCAGGAGCCAGAAACTCCATCTGAGTCTCCTACATTGATAGCAGGAACTCGGCTTCCTGGGTGTACTGGCTGAAAGCTGGATTGGAAGTAGAGCAGCCAGAACTCAGACACACTCTGATACGGGATGTGGGCTCTCAAGTGGTGGCTTAACCTTCTGCACCACGTGCCTTTCCATTGAACATTGATAATCTATTCATCTGCAGGACCGAAATCCTCTCTCCTAGCAATTTTGAAATACACAGTTAATTGCTCTTAATCATTGTTAGCCTGCTGTGCTATAAAACATTAGTAGTTATTCCTTCTTTTCAGTTAAACTCCTTGCAATCTTTTACCAGTCCCTCTGCACCCACCCCAGCCCCACCTTTCCCAGGAACTGATCACCCCACTGTTCTACTCTGTACTTCTATGAGATCAACTTAAAAAGTTTTATCTATTACTTTATTTGAAAGGCAGAGTGATGGATCAGGGAAAAGAGAGACCACCTTCTATCCACTGGCTGACTGTGCAGATGCTTAGAACAGCCAGGACTTGGGCCAGGCCGAAAATGCCAAGAACTGCATCTGGGTCTCCCCTGTGGGTGAAAAGAAGCTGAGTATTTGGGCCATCATCTGCTGCTTTCCAGGCTCATTAGCAAAAAGTTGCTTTGGAAGTGGAGGTCTTCATCCCTGGCCACTTGGATATGGGATGTTGGCATCCCAAGCAGTGTCTTAAGCCACTATTCCACAATACACACTCAGATACACTTTTGTTAATCTCAAAATAAAAGTGAGGACATGACTGACTTATTTTACCTAACATGATTTCTTCCTCGTTCATCCAAGTTCCGAAAAATCGCACTGTTTTTTAGGGTTGCATAATATTCCATTGTGTACATATTCCACATTTTTAAAAGCCATTATTCTATCAGTGGTTACTAGTTTTATTCTAGGTTATAGCTATTATAAATAGTGATATAATAAACATGGGAGGGCAGATGTCTCTTGTACATACTGATTTTCCTTTGGATACACATCTATTCAGTAGTGGGATTGCTGGATTGTATGACAGTTCAGTTTCTGGTTTTTTGAACAGTCTTCATACTGTTGTCTTTAACAGCTGTGCTAATTTACATTCGACTAATCATGTATGTATGTGAATTCCCCTTTTTCCATATCACCCATAATGTTTGTTATTTTTTATCTTCAATAATTTTTATTTATAGAAGCTGAACACATTTCATATTTGTAGGTTTAGGTGCCACTTGCCACTGTACCCTCCCTCCTATGCTCCCACGAAAAAGAGCAAAAAGAGATCCTCCATCTGGCAGTGGAGGATGGCCCAAGTGCTTGGGCCCCTGCACCTGCAAGGGAGACCAGGAGGAAGGATCTGGCTCCTAGTTTTGGATCAAGGTAGCTCCGGCCATAGCGGCCATTTTGGGGGTGAACCAACGGATGGAAGACCTTTCTCTCTGTCTGTCTCTCTCTCACTGTCTATAACTCTACCTGTCAAATTTTAAAAAAAAGACTCTCAAGACTTGTTTTGAGGCATAATACAAGGCTTTTCTTGAAAAATGTTCCATGTGCTGATGAGAAAAAAGATGTGTATTGTGACCTGTTGGGTGGAATGTTCTTTAAATGCCTATTAAGATCATTTGTTCTGTACAGATTAACTTCAATGTCTCTTTATTGATTAGTGATATGTCCATTGATGGCAGTAGAGTATTGAAGTCTTCCAGTATTGTTACATTGAAGTCTATCTCTCCCTTTAGATCTATTCATATTTACTTTATATATTTGCATGATTTGGTATTGGTTGCAAATATACTGATAATTATTATTCCTCTTGCTGAATTGAACAATTTCTCACTATATAATGACCTTTGTCTCTTGTCAGAGTTGTTTATTTAAGTCTGTTGGTCTGATAAAAGCACAGCTACTGCTGCTTGCTTTTGGTTAACATTTGCGAGAAACATCTTTTTCCATTCCTTAATTTTCAATGTATGTGTTGTCTTTATTAATGAACTGAGTTTTCTGAAGACTGTGTATCACTGGAACTTAGTTTAATCTATTCAACTAGTCTCTATCTTTTCATTGGGGGATTTAATCTGTTACATTCAAGTTCATTATTGACTGATAACAACCTACTTCTGTCATTTCATTGGTATATGTATGGTTCTTTTTTTTTATTACCTTTGTTACTTTATTCCTCTTTTATTGTTGATTTTTATAGTTTAGTGGCTTTCCATAGTGATAAGTCTTGAGTTCTTTCTTTTTCATTTGTGTATGTAGTCTACCAGTGAACTTTATGCGTCCATACGTCTTCATGATGGTAGTTACTATCTTTTCATGTCTAGATGTAGGTCTCCTTACAAGCTTTTCTTGTAAGGATAGACTATTGGTGATGAATTATCTGTTTTGTTGTATCCACAAAAGACATTATTTTTCTATTTCTGAAGGATAGTTTTACTGGATGTGGCATTTTTGGCTTCAAGAATTTTTTCTCTCAGTCCTTTGAATATATCATCCCATTCTTACATAGCCTACAAGGTTTCTGCTGAGAAATCTGATAGTCTAATGAGGATTTCCTTGTATGTGACTTGATGCTTTTCTCTGGCTGCTTTAGAATGTCTGACTTTCTTGGTTTTTTGTTTTTTTTTTAATTTTAAGGATTTATTTATTTGAAAGGCAGAGTTACAGCGATGCAGAGAGAGAGAGAGAGAGTCCTCTATCCACTGGTTCACTCCCCAGATGGCCACAATGGCTGGAGCTGGGCCAATCAAAAGCCAGGAGACTGGAGCTTCCTCCAGGTCACCCACATGGATGCAGGGGCCCAAGGACTTGGGCCATCTTCTACTGCTTTCTTAGGCCATAGCAGAGAGCAGGATCAGAAGTGGAGCAGCCTGAACTCAAACCGGCGCCCATATGGGATTGCTGACACAGCAGGCAGCATTTTTACCTGCTATGCCACAGCACCAGCCCCTTGTCTTTAACTTTTGACAGCTTGATTATTAGCCTTGAAGAGAACCTGTTTATGTTGAGTCTCATTGGAGCTATCTTAACTGTGTGGATCTGGATGTACACATCTTTCCAAAAACTTGGGAATATTTTAGCTATTAGCTCATTAAGTATGCTCTCTGTGCCTTTTTTGTCCATTTTCTCTGAAATCCCCATAATGTGAATATTTTTTTCCTTCAATGTGTCCCCACAGATACTGAAATTCACCATTTTTCATGATTTTTTTTCTTCTGAGTTAATTCACAATACTTGTATTCAAGTTTAGAACTTTGTTCTGCTTGATCTAGTCTGTGTCTCAATTTTGTTTTTAATTTTTCAACTGCATGATTTGTTTGTCCCTATTTAATGATATCCATCTCTGAATTTCTCATTCAGATCATGAGAAATTCTGTTATTAGGGAATTATTATGTTTACTTGGACATGTCATATTTACCTGATTTCTTTTGTTTGTTTCTTGTATCCTTACATTGATATTTGCACATCTAGTGCAATAGTCACCTTTTCTAACTTTCTAACTTCTCGTGGCTTTTTCTTTGATAGTGAAAACTTTCCTATAGATAGATATTAGGTATCGTTGAGTGTCATGTTAATCTGGATCCTGGGTAGATTAGGCAATGTATTACCTTTGCAGTATCCTCAGCTATAGTCCTCATCAATTATATTTACAGATAGATCAGTGAACTAGGACTTGCAGAATAGGCTGAGTTTTGTGACAATGCTGGTATGGCATGGTTTTGCTGGGGGTGGGGCTATTGCCTGGCTGGCTCAGATGGGATATGCACATTCAGAGGTACTGTAGGCTACTCTCAAATGGGTGAGTCTGGCCATCTATCTGGCTGTCTAATTAGGCTGGGGTGATCAGAAGTACTGTAACTTAGGTGGCTGTCCAATTGACTCTTAGAGTTAGGGAGTGGTCATTTTTTGGATGTGTGTTGGGTCAGGCTCAGATGTGTGCAGATGCTGTCTGCTAGCTAGCTGTTGGTTGTGTTCACTGGAGAGATGAGGATGTTGAGCTGGGTTTGAGTATATTCATCTACTATTGGAAAAACAAGCCATGTAGCAAGCTCACAGGGTGGGAGCGGGGTGGGGGAGCAGTGAGGGGCTAGGGCCCCTGCCTGGATGGCTATCAGGCTGGGCTCAGGTGTGCATGAATCTTGCCTGCTGGTCAAATTCATAGCAGATTGTCCATGAGGGTGAAGCCAACCTGAAGAGCTACTGGGATGGCTGCAGGCACCCATATGTCAGGTCACTAAATGTGCTTTGAGTTTTCTACTGTGTGAATCCAACTATTCCCTTGGTGCCACCTGGATTTGGAAACCTGGGTCTCTGCCTTTGTTCTTTGGCCCATACTTTGAACACCCAGGATAATGGTGCTGCAAGCACTTCTGTGAATGTGATGTAATGACATCAAATCTCCAAAGCTAAAATGCACAGTGGCCACTAGCCCTCTGGACAGGGCACAGTGCAGCAGAGGGACTGGTCTAGACTGAGTCAGCTGTAATAGCTTAGGCCGGGGGGGAGTGGGTGGTGTGCAACATGGGCTCTTACTCTGGAGCCGTACTGGTACATGAACTCTGGGAGGCTCTCCAAACCATGTTCAGGGCCTGTGAGGGCTGCAGGAGTCTTCCATGGCAATAGAGACCGTTGGGGTCTTGGCCTTAACTTTTTCCCACATAAATCCATCTTGGGAGGAGACTGGATGAGGACGATTGCCTTGCTCATCTCTCTGCAGCGACAGCCTGAGTTTGGGCATTCCACAGGGGTCCCACTACTTTGGCTGCTCTCTAAATACCTCCTTAGTCTCTCTGATTGGAATGTAGCTTTTTATCTTTGCTCCAGTCCTTTTTGGTTGCAGTGGCAAGTGACAGGCAACTCTGTCTGGCCACCTTTCTGACACCAATTTCTGCCTACTCCTATTTTTGTTTAGGTTGCCTAAACTCCTCAAGTCTTAGAAGAAGAAAAACAAAACAAAACAAACAAACAAACAAAAACAAAAAACAACTCCTTGCCCAGTCCAGTGTCATGAAGCACTTCCTCTGTTTTCTCTAGTAGTTTCTATTTCATGTCTTATGTTTAAGCCTTCAGTCTACTTTAAGTTCATTTTTTTTAATGTGGTGAAAAATAAGGGTCTAGTTTCATTCTTTTGCATGTGGATATCCATGTTTTCCAGGACCACTTAATGAAGAAGCTATCCTTTCCCAAATGTGTATTCTTAGCACAGCTGATGGAGATCAGTTGGCCATAAGTGCCTAGATTTATTTCTGGCTCCCTGTTCTATTCACTGGGCTGTGTGTCAGTATTTATTCCAATAAAATGACATTTGATTACTATAGCTTTGTAGTCTATTTTGAAGTCATGCAGTACTATGTTTCCAGCTTTGTCTTTTTTGTTAAAGGTTGTTTTGGTTATTTATGATTTTTATGGTTTCATAGAAATGTAGCATCGTCACTTTTTGTTCTATGAAGAATGTCATTGGCATTATGACAGGGACTGCATGGGTAACCATGACATTTTAACCCTATGAAGTTTCCCAATCCATGTATATGCAGTATCTTCCCATATGTGTATTCTTCAATTTCTTTCATTTTCTAATATTTTTAATTATAGAGATCTTTCACCTCATTGGTTAAATTTATAGGTATCTTATAGCTATTTATAGGATTCATTTACTGATAAATTTTTTAAGATAGCTTTTTTTTTTTTTGAGATGTACATAAGGTAAGACTTTATTTTCTTTTTTTTGTAACAATGCTAAAGATATCATTTTTTGGTTTATTTGGTTTTTATTTAGTAAATATAAATTTCCAAAGTACAGTTTATGGATTACAATGGCTTCCCCCCCCATAATTTCCCTCCTACTCGCACCCCTCCCACCTCCTGCTCCCGCTCCCGCTCCCATTCCATTCACATCAAGATTCATTTTCAATTATCTTTATACACAGAAGATCGATTTAGTATATATTAAGTAAAGATTGCATTAGTTTGCACCCACACAGAAACACAAAGTGTAAAATACTGTTTCAGTACTAGTTAGAGCATTACTTCACATTGGACAACACATTAAGGACAGATCCCACGTGAGAAGTAATTACACAGTGATTCCTGTTGTTGATGTAACAATTTGACACTCTTGTTTATGGCGTCAGAAATCTCCCTAGGCTCTAGTCATGAGTTTCCAAGGCTATGGAAGCCTTTTGAGTTTGCCGACTTCGATCTTATTCCGACAGGGTCATAGTCAAAGTGGAAGTTCTCTCCTCCCTTCAGAGAAAGGTACCTCCTTCTTTGATGGCCCCGTTCTTTCCACTGGGATCTCACTCGCAGAGATCTTTCATTTAGGTCTTCTTTTTTTTTTTCCAGGGTGTCTTGGCTTTCCATGCCTAAAATACTCTCATGGGCTCTCCATCCATATCCGAATAGCTTAAGGGCTGATTCTGAGGCCAGAGTGCTGTTTAGGACATCTGCCATTCTATGAGTCTGCTGTGTATCCTGCTTCCCATGATGGATCGTTCTCTCCCTTTTTGATTCTATCAGTCTTCTTTGTGTGATCCCTTTGACTCTTAGACCTATCAGTGTGATCAATTGTGAATTGAAATTGATGACTTGGACTAGTGAGATGGCATTGGTACATGCCACCTTGATGGGATTGTATTGGAATCCCCTGGCACATTTCTAACTCCACCATTTGGGGCAAGTCTGATTGAGCATGTCCCAAATTGTACATCTCCTCCCTCTCTTATTCCCACTCTTATATTTCACAGCGATCACTTTTCAGTTAAATTTAAACACCTAATAATAATTGTGTGTTAATTACAGAGTTCAACCAATAGTACCACAACAACAACAACAAAAATACTAAAGGGATAAAGTATTGTATTGTACATCAACAGTCAGGACAAGGGCTGGTCAAGTCACTGTTTCTATAGTGTCCATTTCACTTAACAGGTTTCCCCTTTCGTGCTCAGTTAGTTGTCACCGATCAGGGAAAACATATGATATTTGTCCCTTTGGGACTGGCTTAATTCACTCAGCATGATGTTTTCCAGATTCCTTCATCTTGTTGCGAATGACCGGATTTCATTGTTTTTGACTGCTGTATAGTATTCTATAGAGTACATGTCCCATAGTTTCTTTATCCAGTCTACTGTTGATAGGCATTTGGGTTGGTTCCAGGTCTTAGCTATTGTGAATTGAGCTGCAATAAACATTAAGGTGCAGACAGCTTTTTTGTTTGCCAATTTAATTTCCTTTGGCCAAGGAGTGGGATGGCTGGGTTGTATGGTAGGGTTATGTTTAGGTTTCTGAGGAATCTCCAGACTGACTTCCATAGTGGCTTAACCAGTTTGCATTCCCACCAACAGTGGGTTAGTGTCCCTTTTCCCCCACATCCTCTCCAGCATCTATTGTTGGTAGATTTCTGAATGTGAGCCATTCTAGCCGGGGTGAGGTGAAACCTCATTGTGGTTTTGATTTGCATTTCTCTGATTGCTAGTGATCTTGAACATTTTTTCATGTGTCTGTTGGCCATTTGGATTTCCTCTTTTGAAAAATGTCTCTTGAGGTCCTTGGCCCATCTCTTAAGTGGGTTGTTTGTTTTGTTGTTGTGGAGTTTCTTGATTTCTTTGTAGATTCTGGTTATCAACCCTTTATCTGTTGCATAGTTTGCAAATATTTTTTCCCATTCTGTCGGTTGCCTCTTCACTTTCCTGACTGTTTCTTTTGAAGTACAGAAACTTCTCAATTTGAAGCAATCCCAAATGTTAATTTTGGCTTTGACTGCCTGTGCTTCTGGGGTCTTTTCCAAGAAGTTTGCCGGTACCTATATCGTGCAGGGTTTCTCCAATGTTCTCTAATAATTTGATGGTGTCAGGTCATAGATTTAGGTCTTTAATCCATGTGGAGTGGATTTTTGTGTAAGGTGAAAGGTAGGGGTCTTCCTTCATGCTGCTGCATGTGGAAATCCAATTTTCCTAGCAGCATTTATTGAATAGGCTGTCCTTACTCCAGGGATTGGTTTTGGATCCTTGATCAAATATAAGTTGGCTGTAGATGTTTGGATTAATTTCTGGTGTTTCTATTCTGTTCCTTTGGCCTATCCATCTGTTTCTGTACCAGTACCATGCTGTTTTGATAACAACTGCCCTGTAGAATGTCCAGAAATCTGGTATTGTGGTGCCTCCGGCTTTGTTTTTGTTGTACAAGATTGTCTTAGCTATTCGAGGTCTCCTGTGTCTCCATATGAATTTCAGCATCATTTTTTCCAGATCTGCGAAGAATGTCTTTGGTATTTTGATTGGTATCACATTGAATCTATAAATTGCTTTTGGGAGAATGGACATTTTGATGATATTGATTCTTCCAATCCATGAGCATGGAAGATTTTTCCATTTTTTGGTATCCTCTTCTATTTCTTTCTTTAAGGTTTTGTAATTTTCATTGTAGAGATCTTTAATGTCCTTGGTTAAGCTTATTCCAAGGTATTTGATTGTTTTTGTATGGAATTTTCTATCCCTTTATTTTCAGTCTATATATACCCATATAGGTGAAGCAAATTTCTTTTAGGCAGCATAGAGTTCTATTACTCATTGGTTCAATCACTCTATATCTTTTAATTGGGAAATTTAAAAAATTTATATATTTACATTTATTTAAAAGGCAGAGACAGACACAGAAAGGTGTTATATCCACTGCTTGCTCCCCAGATACCTGCAACAACTGGTACTGGACCAGTCCAAATACAGGAACCCAGAACTCAGTCCAGGTCTCCCATATGGGTGGAGAAAACCATGTATTTGAGCCACCACCTGACACCTGCCAGACTGTGTGTTAGCAGAATGCTGGAACTCGAAGTGGAGCTGTGGCTCAAACCCAGGCACTTAAGTCTCAAGTAGCATTTTAACCTGTGGGTCAAATGCCTACCCCAGTCCTTATGAATTGAAGGTTATTATTGATTTAGTACTTCATTTTTGTTGTTTCCTGGTTGATTTGTTTCTTTTATCATATTGTTCACATTTTTGTTTTGAGCAGTTTTCTGTGGTGATAATCTTTGAATCCTTTCTTTTTGCCATTATGCATCTACGGTTAATTTTTTTCTTTGCAATTTCTTGGGGCTTACAAGAAAGTATTAAACTAGATTAAACCAATAACTTGTCATATAAAAACATTGTAGACCTCCCCTTTATCGCAATTTAAAATTTTGTTGCTTTAATTAAGACATATTTATATTGTTTCCCTTAGCAGCTTATTGTAAATAGAGTTCTCATTGACCATTTTTTATTTTTAACCTTCACACTAGAGACCTGAAAAATTATATATCACCATTATATTAATATAGTCTTATTCTGAATATAAATTTACCTTTACCCAAGAGCTTTATGTTTTTATGTTAGTACCTATTCTGGCCAAGGCACTCCTTAATCATTTCTTCTAGGGCCAATGTGATGGCAATCAATCCCTCAGCTTTCTCTTGTTTGGAAAAGATTTTGTTTCCCCTTCTCTCTGAAGGATAGCTTTGCTAGGTATAGAATTCTTGACTGACAGATTTTTCTTTCAGTGATTTGAATGTATCATTCCATTCTCTTCTGATCTCCAAGGTTCTGCTGAGAAATTTGCTGGTAGTCTGATGGAGATTCCTTTATATGTGACTCAATGCTTTTCTCTTGTTTCTTTTAAATTCTCTTTGATTTGACAGTGTAATTACAATGTGCCCTGAGAGGTCATCTGTGTGTTGAATCCACATAGAATCCTTTGAGTTGCATCAATTTTGGTGCCCATATCTCCTAAGACTTCAAAGTTTGTGGCTATTTGACTAAATATGCTCTCTGTGCCTTTCTCCCCCACTTCTCTTTGTAACTCATAATGCAAACATGTGTTTGCTTAAGAGTGTTCCAAATTCCTGTAGGCTCTCTTTGGTCTTCATTCTTTTTTTGTCTCTATTATTTCCTCTGACTGGGTTATTTAAAATTATCTTCCTTCAAGTTCAGAAATACTTTCTTTTAATCTAGTATGCTGTTGAAAATTTTTCATTTTGTTTTAATTCCACTTACTGATGTATTCAGTTCCAAGATTTTTTTTAACTTTTTCATATCTTTCATTGAATTTTTCATTTAGATCATGAAATTTGATTTTGTTGAATGTCTATTTGTATTCTCATTTTGAAATCCTTTGCAGATAATTCATAAAATCAATTTTTGGGTGAGTTAGTTACTGGAAAATTATTGTGCTGCTTTTGTGGCATTATAGTTGATTGCTTTTCTGTGTTTCTTGTGTCTTGGCATTGATATCTGTATATCTGGTACAATGATTGCCTCTTGCAATTTTATGAAGTGACTTTCATAGGTAAAAATGTTCATCTGAGGGTGTGTCTTAGGGTTACAGCTGGATAGCATGCATTGCTTTGATTCCAGGTAAATGCAGTAATGTAGTCTCTGAACTGTACTCAATGTCATTGCTACTTGTATGTGCCCCATTAACCTGGGCTATAAGAATTTGTGCAGCAATTCTGCCAACTCAGAAGTTTTCCTGGGAATGACATGTCTGGATAGTGAACAAATTGGCCCTGCACGGGAGCAAATCCACCAATTCAAGGTTGGCCTTCTTTGGGAGTGATGCACAAGGCTAGTAAGTGGAATGGCAAGTAAGCGGACCAGCTGTGCATGGGGGTCAGAACACCAGTTTAAGGTGGGGCTGTCTTGGGAGCAGTCTCTCTGTTCATGTTGCCAGTCTGGGCTTGGCTTTTGGACATGGCTGAACTGCCTGTTTCTTTGGGGTTAGGATACTGCATGGGCTGTGGTGCTGGAGTGGCTGTGGTGCTGGCTCTGGAAGCCACTGGAACATATAAGGTGGATTACCTCCCAAGCAGCTTATTCCCAGGGGCTAGAGTACTGTCACTGATCCGCTGTGGAATTGTGTGCTATCATGTGTAATGATGTGTAATGGCAGCATATTCCAAGAATGGAGAAATGCAGTGGGAATTGGCTTCTGGAACAAGGTACACTGATTAGTGGTACCAACATCAAGGTGGCACTCTACAGTTGATGCTTGGGTTGCCAGGAAGAGGGAGCACAATGTGGGCTCCTTCTCTCAGTTAGTATAGATATTTCAGTTCTAGAAAGCTCTCTCAATTGGACTCAGGTCTTATAGAAACCACAGGGCTCTCTAGCTACAAAGACTGAGTATCTGTGCATTAATGCTGTGGACTTCCTGCTTATTTTTTCCCAACAGAGAAGTACCTCACTGTTCCAAGCTTATCCCCACTGAGAACATTCTGGGGCAGAAGGCAGGCAATTTTCTTCTCTCTATGCAACAACCTAGTCTACTTTCCCCACGGTTGTCTCTGTCACTCCCTGCTGTACCTCTGCACTCTGCTTCAAATACTCTAGTCTGCATATAGTTATTTGTTGATTGCTTTGGTCCTTTATTGCTGGCAGTATGGATGTTACGCAAAGTAGCTCACTTTGGCATGGAGAACAGTCCTCCATTTTGGAACTTCATCCTCTCTGAATAGACAGGGTAGCGCAGCAGGATTCTTCACAGTGTGGTGAGATGCGCTCACACCAGATAGACCCTGGCAATCAGTGAGCTGATGGCTGCCATGACAGTATCATCCTCAAGTCTTGGTAATCGCCTGAGGTCACCAGCCAAGAGGGAAAGTAGTTCATGCCCAAGAGAATTCTCATGCATGAAAACAAGAGCTAATATCCGGGGAGGGCCCAGCTCTCCTAGCTCCATCAAACTGTGTGTGGGAAAACCACGGCACCAGAGAAAAGATAACGGCCCATTATTTCCAGGGTCTGAGCAAGAACCTGTTTCCCCAGTCCATAGATTGCTGCCAGGATTCAAGGCGCTCCCCATTTTATTTCCTGACTCATCTTCTTCTGGAGGTCACATGTGGTTTTTAATGTTTAGCCTCTTAAATCCTCTTGAAAGAAATAGAAAAATTAGAGGGGGGAATGGAATCTTTATTCAGTCCCAAGGACAGGCTCTGACAGAAGGAAAAAACAAAGCAGGAGAGGCTGGGGAGGCTCTGACAAGGTCCATTACAGCTGCTCCCTTAGCCTGGGGCCTGTGGTTCAGTTTTTGAAACAAGCCTTGAGCACATTTATATCTTTTTTTAATTAGCCTGCTTTTCATTTATGGCATTTTACATTTATTATTCTAAGTGATTTCAGTGTTATCAACAATTATTGTGCAACTCCCTTTGCTTGGGTTAGTTTCTTCTAAAAGAATTTTTTAAAAAATCCATTGTTTATTTTCTGTATTGCTTGAAAGAATGAGAATGGTATCAGTTATAGGGTTTTAAAGACTGTAATGGGGGGAAAGGTGCCTTTGACTAAAGGGAAAATAGTCTTTATTTTCTCTCCTACCGTATTCTACTAACAATTAAAATATGCTTTATTTTATTTTTCAATAAATTGGAATAAATGGCATTTTGTTTTGCATTCGAGTAGACTATGTCCCAGAACAATATTAAATAATAACAAACAGTCTGTGGTTTTTGTTTTGGACTTTCTGGCAGCATGAATTGTGAGAGATGATGCAACATTCTCTCTAATTGGCCCTGGTATGAAATCCTGATGCTGGACACAAAATTCCTTCCTAGCTATGAGTTACTGCTGGGATTGTACAGAGTTCTCAGACCCAGAAAACAGTTTGTTATACTCCCAAACAGCCAGTGAAGTTATATCCAGGCTGGTGTTAAATGGCTTTGGCAAAACTGAATACCAGTGGTCATGCCACAGCCTGTTGGGTGCATCTCAGAGCATTTGTGTTCCTTTTTGTGAAAGTGCCAGAGTCCTTAGATAGTGCGTCGTGACCCCCTGCGGTGGGACAAAAAGACCAAAGGATACGTGGGTCTCTGTGCCCTGTCTTCCTCTGTCCGACTTCCACCATTGCTTTGGAGTCACCTTGGTACAGTTGTCTTCCAAAATATCCTCCTTTGTCTACCCTTCCTCCTACCACACAGGACTTCAATGCTCTCCCCCAGGCATGCTGCTGTAATTTACTGATAGATTTCTCTTTCTCTTGCATCCCAATGCAAGTGCCATGCAGACACACTGTGTCTTACGTGACCTATCACAGGGTCCAGCACATGTAGCATACTGTAGATGGCTAAAGGTAAGGCAAAGATGCAGCTGCTACCACTTGTATGCTACCTGCCATGTTCAATGCTCAAAAATGTGGCTTAGAACAATTGTCCGGACTCCATTCAGTGAATCTGGTGTACTGATAAAGATGCAAGGGAGGGAAAAGGAAATGAGAATGTATGTAAGGTGAACATATTTCACTGCCAGCCTTCTCCATGACGTGACTGATAAGGAGCCCCAAAGCAATTGTGGTTTTTCTTGAGGCCATGAACTCTGCTTATATGTCAGGAAGAGTCATTGCTTTGCCATTCAAGGAGAATATTTTTTTAAGTTTTTTTTATTTAGTTATTTGAGAGGCAGAGTCACAGAAGAAGACAGAGACAGGGCTTCCATCCGCTGGTTCGCTCCCTAAATGCCCACAATGGCTAGAGCTGGGCCGATCCAAAGCCAGGAGCCTTGAGCTTCTTCCGGGTCTCCCACAAGGGAGCAGGGGCCCAAGGACTTGGGCCATCTTCCACTGCTTTCCCAGGCCATTAGCAGAGAGATGGATAGGAAGTGAAGCAGCTGGGACTTGAACCAGCACCCAAATGGGATGCCAGTGCTGCAGGCGGAGGCTTAGTCTACAACACCACAGTGATGGCCTCAGAAAGAAATCTTGAACTTGCAGGTTACGTGTTCCCAAGAAGTTAGAAAACAAGGAGCAGAAAAATGATGCACAGAGAAGCCTGCCTGGGCGAGAGGAGAGTGGGCTGTGGGCGGGACTTGGCAAGCCTGAGAAGGGAGCAGATGAAATCACAGGAGTGGTGTAAAGCCATGCCCTCCCTGCAGGGGAAGGAAGAGACAAAAGACACAAGGCAACCTTTGGGACCAGGCAAACAGCGTGAGCACTGAGCACCATCTGGAGATAGACCTCTGTGCCCTAGCTGGCTCTTTTCCAGATACTGCGTGATACTGAGCTGGCTCCCACTGAGCAAAACCATTCATTTATGGCTGGTTAGCAATCTTGAGGTCGTAACCAAGTCGTCGAGGCATTGGTAAACAACTTCTGTGACTCTCATGAAAATATGCTTTGCTATGGAGGAAGGCTGTCTTGGCTCAGGAGCTACCAGGTTCAAAGAAATTTGCTACAGCATCCCTTTGCTCTAAAGATATGGAAGTCTACTTTAATCAAGCGTAAGAGCTGGTGACTAAGGACCAGGTTCCATGATCACTATTAGTTACATTTATGTAATTATCTGGTGAACATAAGGAAATAATTCTGCCACCAAATCCATGTTAAAGTGTTTGGATGGGATAGGATCAACACATGGAGTAATCAGAGTGCCAGGCTTTATGCTAGAAATTTTGCCTTGTTTTTCTCATGAGATCTGATTTTACACACAAGGAAACTGAAGCTCTAAGAGGCAAAGTAAATTGCCTGTGACCCCACTGCAAGTTACCAAGGTATATTTTGGAGTAGGTCTGTTAGACTCTTAGTATTTGCAATCATAATAGTAATAACAGTAACAATGGATGTGTATGTAGTGTTTGTTTATTGAGAATGATAATACTACTTCTTTCACAGAAAAGGAGACTGAAGTCAAAGACTTTAAGTAACTTGTCCAGGGTCACACACATTAAGAAGAAGAGCCGAGATTAAATCTAGGAAGTTTGACTCCAGAAACTACATTCTCAATGTATTCTATTGTCCCTATTTTTCAATGTTTCGGAACTATGTGCTTCCCAGAACTAGAGACATTTTAGA
This sequence comes from Lepus europaeus, assembly GCF_033115175.1. Lineage (NCBI taxonomy): Eukaryota > Metazoa > Chordata > Mammalia > Lagomorpha > Leporidae > Lepus > Lepus europaeus. Next base: position 49,173,677 of record NC_084843.1, on the reverse strand, counting down.
GAAGGTCACAAAATCCAAAGTGGCATCAATGAATTACCAAAGGGATATGTGCCTGATCAGAGTCCTAGGCTGGATAGAGATGGTAAGACCAAGTAAGTAGAACAGACTTTGACACTTCTTGTAATACTGTAGTACTATGATTCTGTTACACACACCTACTGTGGTGTCTGACCTGCTGGAACTCTGGTAGCTGACAGCAGGCACCCAGCAAGCTTCAAGGGATCCTGGGGAAGGTGCTCTCAGTGTGGACATAGGCGCTACTTCCCACATCAGCAGCTGCCCCACGGTAGGGCTGCTGTTCCTCCTGCCTCCAAGCTACTGATCTAAAAGATGGCAAACACAAGATCTTCCACCCCTGAGCCTACCTGTCATAGGTAGAAGAAAAATGCGGCTCTCAGGGGCTGCCTGAGACGTGCCTCATGGAGACTGCCGTGGGAGCAGAGTCAGGACATGGAGGTGCACATGGAGTGAGCAGCCATCTAGGTTTGCCAAGGTGAAAGGGCTTCCCAGGATCAGAACTTTCCGGATGGTTGATCACTTTCCACTCCTGTCAGGGTCAGCCAGAACCCCCAGGATTCCTGTTCATTCCAGCACATTCCATTCATGTGCTACTGTGCCATTCGCTGGACAGAGGCATGCAGTCACACAAGCATGTTCTGACTGTAGGCATTTTCGTGAGTGCTTTGACACCCACTTCAGCTACTGCAGCACCCATTTCCTTAACAGCTGCTTTGTTCACTGGCCTGGTTTGCTTTAATCAGATGAATGATGAAATGAGTTTTTGCTACTTGTTGCCTCATAGCCAGAGGACAGACAGAGCTGAATGGCTTGTTGAGAATTTAACCCTATCTCTTTGATTTGCTGAGCCTCTGACTTAGTCACCATGCGTGCTGCTACTGACTTGGGATAGAGAGGTCAGACATGAGAGATAATACATTTTACCACTTAAAATACTATCAATTACGAAGCAGCATCTGGAAATGGTCCTCAAGGAAGAGTTTTGACTAGTTAAGTTTTTCTCTTTTTAAAGGTGTATTTTACTTATTGACAGACAGAGTTATGAAGAGAGAGGGAGACACAGATTTTACATCCACTAGTTCACTCCCCAGATGGCTGCAACAGTAAGGACTGGGACTTGTGGAAGACAGAAACTCCATCTGGGTCTCCACATGGATGGCAGGGCCCAAGTACTTGGGTCATCTGCTGCTGCTTTCTCAACTGCATTAGCAGGGAGCTGGATAAGAAGCAGAGCAGCCAGAGCTTGAACTGGCACTCTGGTGTTGCAGGTGGTGGCTTTACCCACTGTGCCCCAGTGCCAGCCCCTGCATTAAGTTTTTCTTTTGTTTTATATGATTTATCTGTTTTATTTGAAAGGCAGAGTTAGAAGAAAAGACACAGATGGATCTTCCGTCTGCTGGTTCATTCCCCAAATGGCTGCATAGGCTGGGGCTCAGTCAGGCCGAAGCCAGGAGCTTCATTGAGGTCTTCCATGTGGATGTAGGGGCCCAAGAACCAGGGCCACCCCCTGCTGCTTTCCCTTTACCTGGGAGCTGGATCGAAGTAGAGCCTCCAGGAATTGAATGGGAGCCCATAGGGGATGCTGGCACTGCAGACAGTGGTTTATCCCACTGTGCTACAGCATTGGCCACTGCATTATTTTTCAATCCTTGTATATAACTAGTGTCTCAGGACTACATGTCTGGTCAGGGTCATTCAATATTCTCTTGGAATCTGGACAATTACTCACATTACTATATGAGCACTAAAAGTGCAATTGGTGCATTGAAAAATCACCATTATCAGCAGAGGTGGTGGGGGCTCTGGCATTTAGGAGATGTTGCGGGTTAATCAGGGAAGTACATGCACACAAACACACTTGTAGAATCCTGCAAGCCCCAGGGATTACAGATGTCAGAAGCTGTTAGCACAGATACTCGGTTTTGACCCACAGGGGACGAGAGGAGCCAGGTGTGAGTTCATGTACCAAAGTCCCTGCCAACTGCAGCTGCTCCTGTCGAATCTGACCGCTGACTTCATGTCTCCAACAGTTTGGAAAAGCACATGGGAGCCCTGGGCTTGGTACATGTGAAGGAGATGCTCACTCAGCATTGGAAGGCATGAGCACACCCCTTAGAGCCTGCTCACAGCTACCCATGCAGTTCTGCCCCAGGGACTTTGCTGTTCTCTCTGGCAGAGCTGCCTGCTGGAGCCCCATGATCTCGGATTGTATCAAAACGACCTGGTCCTGAACAGATGGCTGCCTCACTCACAGTGGATTTCATAGCCAGCCAAGATAGGCCATTATCTTTCTAATGAGCAATCTAGCAAATGAGATTGAACATGTAAGTATCAGTCTTGATTTAAATGCTCCAGCTGTTGGCTCCTGCACCATGGGTCAGCAGGCAAGCTGGATCGGGCCTAGGTGTAAGGTGTAAGCATGAGAAGGGCCTCTCAGACGAGCCAGGGTGCCAGATGGAGATGGGGAGCGTTACACGCATTTATACTGTACCGTCTCACATTCTCCTATGGACTGGGGCAGGCTGGCCAGCTCCCACAGGGACCATTACAGACAGGTGAGAGAGAACAGCAGTTGGCACGCTGGTGAAAGCAGCATTTGTTTGTTCACTTTGTTGTGGATTGCAGTAGTTATCAAACTTTATAGATGAGCAACTAGAGAACTACATTTTTTTGTTTTGACTGTTTTTGTCTTAGCAGATTGTCCTTTAAAAATTATTTATTGTTTCACTTTACTTGAAAGGCAGACAGAGACACATGGAGCTCTTTGATTGGCTGGTTTACTCCCCAAATACTCATGACAGCCAGGGCTGGGCCAGGCTGAAGCCAGGAACCCAGAACTCCACCCAGCTCTCAAGACATGGATGGCACAGACGGAGGTACTGGAGACGCCTCCTAGGATGTGCATTAGCAGGAAGCTGGATCAGAAGCAGAGCGGCTGGAACGGGAAACAAATACTCTGATATAGGATGTGGGCATCCTAAGCAGCAACTTCAGCTGCTGTAGCAAATGCCCACTCCTATATTCCTAATGAACATAGTGATATAGTGATTGCACATATTTATGGTGAACAGTGTAACATTTTAACATGTGATGTGTAATGATGAGATCATGGTCACTGGCTCATCTTTTACCATAGACATTTATCATTCTTTGTGTTAAGAACATTCAAGATTCTCTCCATCATTATTTTGAAATATGTAATTCATGTCAACCATGGTTAATCTACTGTGCTAGAGAATATTGTAAGTTATTCCTCCTATGTAGCTCTGGTAACCACCTTTTTTTCTCTACCTCTATGAGATCAATTTTTTAGCTTCCACATATAAGTGAAAAATTGCAGTAGTTGTCTTTGCCTTTCTTCACTTAATATGTCTTCCAGTTATCTCCATGTTGCTATAAATGATAGAATTTTATTGTTTTTTGGTGTGGCCAAATAATAGTCCATTGTGCATATGTACCACTTTTTCTTTATGCATTGATCCATCAGTTGACATCAATGCTGATTCAATACCTTGGCTATTGTGAGTAGTTATGTAGTTAGCATGCAAGTGCATCTCTTGAACATACTGATTGCATTTTCTTTGGACACACACACACTCAGATTGCTGAATCCTGTAACAATTCTGTTGCCAAGTTTTTTGTTTTAAGATTTGGTAGAGTTAGAGAGAGAGAGAGAGATCTTTCATCAGCTGGTTCCCCAGATGGCCACAATGGCTGGAGCTGGGCCAGGCACCCATGTGGGTGTACCAGGTACAGGGCCTAAGTAGTTGGGCCATCTGCCACTGCTGTTCCCAGGCCATTAGCTGGGAACTGGATCAAAAGTGGAGCAAAGAGGGTTTGAACTGCCACCCATGTGGGGTGCTGGCACTGCACTTGAAGGTATAACCTGCTATGCCACAATGCTAGCCCATGTTTGTTTCTTTAGGAACCTCTGTACTATTTTCTGTAATTGCTTTAATTTACATTTTTCACCAACAGTGTTTGGAAGTTCTATTTTCTTGCATCCTTGCCAGCATTTGTTATTTTTTTTTTCCCTAAAGATTGATCTATTTATTTAGCTAATAAGTTGAGAGAGACAGAGTCTTCCATCCACTGGTTCATTCCCCAGATTACTGGATTGGCCAGTGCTGAGCCACACAAAAGCCAGGAGCTTCTTCTGGGCCTCCCACATGGATGCAGCAGCCCAAGCACTTGGGCCATCTTCCATTGCTTTCCCAGACCATCAACAAAGAGCTGGATGCAAAGTGGAGCAGCTGGGACCCAAGCCAGTGCCTATACGAGATGTTGACAGCATAGGCAGTGGCTTAACCCACTATGCCACACTACCAGCCCCACTTTTTTTTCATCTTTTCGATAAGTAGCCATTCTAACTGAGGTGAGATGGTATCTCACTATGGTTTTGATTTGCATTCTCCTAATGGTGAGTGGTGGTGAGTATTTTTTCAATACTTGATGGCCATTTGTAAGACTGCTTCAAAATGTTCATGGACAAATGGAATCCAGAGTACAAACTTGATTTGGTACAGGAGCCAATGCTGTGGTGCAGAGGGTTAAGCAAGAGCCTGCAGCACTGGCATCCTATTCAGGTCTTGGCTGCTCCCCTACTGATCCAGCTCCATGCTGATGGCCTGGGAAGGCAGTGAAGATGACCCAAGTACTTAGACCCTGCACCCATGTGGGAGACCCAGATGAAGCTATTGGGTTCAGTGTGGTGCAACCCTGGGGGGTGCAAACATTTGGGAAGTGAACCAGCGGATGGAAGATTGTGTTTCCTTTTTCCTAATTCTGCTTTCAAATAAGTAAATCTTTTTTTAAGAAATTAATTCTGCACAAAACAATTTTGAAATCTATCCATAGTTCCTTCATATTTTTATGTATAAACTTAGATTTTTAAACTCATTTTTCCACAGATCTCTTTTTGAAATATTCTTATATCTACTCTTACATGTCTGTTTCTGTCATTTGCCCTTTTTTAATTAGGTTTTTTGCTATTAAATTCTTTATGCATTCTGAACATGTATCTCTTTGCATACTTCACAATATTTCTCCATTTTGTTGGTATCTCTTCTATTGATCATTTCCTTTAAGAATCTTTCTAGTTTCATGTAATCCTATTTCTCAGGTTTCGTGTTTGTTCCCTGTGCTTTTGGGATCATATGCAAAGCATGCCTCCTTTGTTTTTTCTGTTGGCTCCATGGTTTGGGGTCTTAAACATTTAAGTCTTTGACCCATTTTTAGTTGGTTGTGATGTATAGTCAGAAGTAACAGTCTAATTTCATTATTCTGCATATCCAGTTTTCCAGCACCATTTATTGAAGAGAACTTCTTTCTCCAATGTATGTTATTTTTTGTTTGTTTTTGAAAGACAGTTAGAGAGGGGGGCAGGAAGGGGGAAAAGAGAGAGAGGTCTTCCATCCGCTGGTTCACTCCCCAAATGGGCGCAATGGGTGGAGCTTGGCCAATCGGAAACTAGGAGCCAGGAGATTCTTCCGGTTCTCCCACATGGGTGGAGGGGCCCAAGGACTGGGTCATCTTCCTCTGCTTTCTCAGGTGCTTAAGCAGGGAGCTGGATGGGAAGTGGAGCAGCTGGATCTTGAATTGGCATCCATATGGGATGCCAGCATTGCACATGGTGGCTTAACCTGCCATGCCACAGCGTCAGCCTCCAGTATATGTTCTTGATGCCTTTGTTAAAAAGCAGTTGCCTAGGGCTGGTATTGTGGCACAGTAGGTGAGGCTGCCTCCTGAGATGCTGGCATCCATATGGGTACTGATCCCAGTCTAAGATGCTCCACTTCCAATCCAGCTCCCTGATGATGGCCTGCTTCTGTCTGGTCCAGTCCTGGCCATGGCAGCCATTTGGGGAGTGAACCAGCAGATGGAACATGCCTCTGTCTCTTTCTCTAAATCTTTCAAATAAATAAATCTTTAAAAGAAATCAACTGGCTATAAATACTCAGGTGGATTTTTGTTCTGAGTCCTCCACTGTCTTTGTCTCAGTATTGGTTTTTATGCCACTACCATGCTGTTTAGGTTACTATCGCTTTTAGCATGTTTTAAATCTAGTATTACGATGCCTCCAGCTGTGTTCTTTCTGCTCAGGATTGCTCTGGTTATCTGGGGTCTTTGGTGATTCCACATAAATCTTGGGCATTTCTTTCTATTTCTGTGAAGAATGCCCTTTGTATATTTTCATAGGGACTGCATTGAATCTGTCAGTCACTTTAAGTACTAAAGATAATTTACCTATATTATCCCTTTTTTTCCTATATTATCCCTTCTACTAGTCAGTGAACATGGGATGACTTTGCATTTTGTGTAGTAATTTCTTTAATCAGTGTTTTCTAATTTTCATTATAAATATAATTCACTTCTTGGTTAAATTTATTTCTAGATATTTAATTTTTTTGATAACTATTGGTAATGGGATTCTTGTCTTGAACTGAGAAATCTCATTATTGGTGTATGAAAAGGGTACTTATGTTTGTATGTTGACTTTGTATCCTGTTGTATTACATATTTTTGAAGAGCCTTTTTCATAAATATAAAAAGATGTTGTCAGAAAATAAGGATAAGTAATCTCCTTTCCTATTTGTATACCTTTTATTCCTTTCTTTTGCCTTATTACTTGGGGTAAGACTTCTAATACTATATTGAATAAAAGTGGCAAAGGTAGATATCCTTGTCTCATTCCTGAGTTTTCAATCTTAGAGATGATTTAAGCTTTTACTCAGTAAGTAGAATCTTGCCCATAGGTTTGACATATGCAGCCTATTTTGGGGGGCATGTGTGTTGAGGTGCCTTTCTTCTATGCCTAGTTTAAATAGTATTTAATCATGAATGGGATGTTGAATTTTATTGAATGCCTTCCATATCTGTGAGGTGATCATAGGATTTCTGGCCTTTTCTGTGTTGATATGATGCATTACATTTATTTGTATGTATATGTTGAACCACTCATGAATCTCTAGGATAAAATCTACTTGACCATTGTGTGTAATAATTTCATATGTTGTTGGATTCTGTTTGCTAGTAATTTTTTTTTTTTTTTGACAGACAGAGTGGATAGTGAGAGAGAGAGACAGAGAGAAAGGTCTTCCTTTTTGCCATTGGTTCACCCTCCAATGGCCGCTGTGGCCGGTACATCGTGCTGATCTGAAGCCAGGAGCCAGGTGCTTCTCCTGGTCTCCCATGCGAGTGCAGGGCCCAAGCACTTGGGCCATCCTCCACTGCCTTCCCGGGCCATAGCAGAGAGCTGGCCTGGAAGAGGGGCAACCGGGATAGAATCCGGCGCCCCAACCGGGACTAGAACCCGGTGTGCCGGCGCCGCAAGGCGGAGGATTAGCCTGTTAAGCCACGGCACCGGCCTTGCTAGTAATTTTCTAACAATTCTCATATGTTCATCAGGGATATTGGTCTTCAGTTTGATTTCTTGTTGTGTCCTTACTTGGTTCTGGTATCAAACTATGCTGGTCTCCTAGAATGAGTCCGCAATAAACAGTGCAGTTAAACTTTCCTATGATAGTACGAACTTAAAATCATTCACACAGCAGTCCACCCAGCAGTTGCAGAAGATGCATTCTTCTTAGCACATGAAACATTCTCCAGGTTAGACCATATATTTGGCCACAAAACAATCTCAACAAGGTCAAAATAATTCTCTCCCTCGTAAATTTTTGGAACAGTTTGTGAGTCATTGGCATTGCTTCTGTGAAGGTTGGGTGAAATTCAGCAATGAAGTCAACTGGTCCAGACTTTACTTTGTTGGGAAACTTTTTATTATTGACTCAATCTCAGTATGTGTTCTGTTCAAGTTTTCTGTGTCCTGATGCTTTAATTTTGGTAGGGTCTGTGTGTTAAAGTTTTCCATTTTTTTCTAGATTCTCCAATATTTTGGTATGTAATTGGTCGTAAGAGTCTCCATTCATCTGGTTTTTTATTTATTTTTTTAAATTTGGGTCTTCGCTCTTTTGCATCATTTATCTAGCTAAAGGTTTGTCAGTTTACCTTTAAAAAAGAAAACAACTTTGTTTTCATTGATCTTCTGTATGTTTATTGAGTTTCTACTTCTTTATTTCTGTCATGATCGATCGATCTTTCTACTAATGCTAGATTTTTTTTAAATTTTGTAGTTTGTTGAAATCCAGCATTGGCTTGTTAATTTGAAACCTTTGTTTTTGATGTAGGCACTTATTGCTGTAAAATTACCTCCCAGCACTGCTTTTGCTGTATACTATAGGTTTAGGTATTCTGTGTTTCTATGTTCATTTCTTTCAACACTTTTTAAAATTTCTCTTTGATTTCTTCATCAATCACATTCAAGACATTGTTTATTTACATCTCTTTGTATAATTTCTACAGCTCCTCCTAGTGTGTTCTGGTTTTATTCCACTGTGGTCAAAGGAGACAAATGCTATGATTTCAATTATTTTGACCTTGTTGTTTGTGGCCAAATACATGGTCTGTCCTGGAGAATGTTTCATGTGCTAAGAATGCATATCCTGCAACTGCTGGGTGGACTGTTGTGTAAATGTCTTTTAAGTTCATGCAATTGTATAGGATAGTTTAACTGCATTGTTTATTGACTTTTTATCTGGATAATCTGTCCATTAATGAAAGTGGGGTGATGACATCCCAAACTATCTCATTAGAGTGTATATACTTCTATGTATAATAATGCTTAACATAGTTGGGTGCTCTGGTATTAGGGGAACATACATGTACAATTGTTAGTTACTCTTGAATTATTCTCTTTATCATTATATGGTGAACTTTTTCCTTGCAGCTTTTGACTCTATCTATCTATCTTTCTTTTGACTCTATCTATGACTATTCTATCTGTGCTAAATATAGCTACTCTAGCCCACTTTGAGTTTATATTTGCATTATGTTTTTCTATACATTCACTTTAAATGTGTCTATCAATGAAATTATTTTTTTATGGGAAACATATCACTGGGTCTTGATTTTTAACCCATTCAACAGGTCTATATCATTTAATTAGTAAATCTGTTTACATTCAAGGCTTTGCTGATAAGTAAAGCCATATTCCTGCTCATTTTATTTTTTTGATAGTTTTATGTTTTCTTTTTTCCTTTGAGAACTGATGGCTAGCTGTTTTGAAAAGGTTGAGTCTCTTGTGTATATGTTCTAGTGAGTTTTGTACTTCTGCATATTTTCATGATGGTAATTAAGATCTGGCTTTTTTTTTTTTTTTAAGATTTCTTTATTTGAAAGGTAGAGTTATAGACATAAAGAGAGACAGAGAGAAAGGTCTTCCAGCCACTGGTTCACTCCCCAAATGGCTACAACTGCAGGAGCTGGGCTGATCTAGAGCCAGGAGCCTCCTCTGGGCCTCCCACATGGGTGCAGGGGCCCAAGGACTTGGGCCATCTTCTACTGCTTTCCCAGGCCATAAGCAGAGAGCTGGATTGGAAGAGCAGCAACCAGGACACGAACTGGTGTCTACGAGGAATGTCGGTACCGCAGGCAGAGGTTTAGCCCACTGTGCCACAGTGCTGGCCCCCATCTTTTTAACTGTGGGGCTCTCCTAAGAATTTCTTTGCTTCCAATATTTATTTATTTGGAAGGCAGAGAAACCAAGGGAAAAAAAGGGAGAGAGAGATCTTCCATCTACTAGTTCACTTCCCAAGTGGTTGCGATAGCCAGGTTGAAGCTGGGAGCCAGGAACTCCACCTAGTCTCTCACATGAGTGGCAGGGGCCCAAATACTTGGGGCATCTTCTTCTGCCTTCCCAGGAACATTAGCAGGATGCTGGATCGGAAATGGAGTTGCTGGGACTGGAACTAGCACTCAAGTACGGGATTCTGGGGTGCAAGTAGTGGTGTAACCTGCTGCATCGCAATGTTGCACCCACTCAGTCATTTCTTTTATAGCCAGTCTAGGGCTGGTGAATTTTAGTTTTGCTTATCCAGGAAAGACTTTAGTTCTTGTTTTTTCTTTCAGGACTTTGATATATCCCATTGTCTGAAGTCTATTGTTAGTCTAATAGTAATTTACTTATGTGTGACTTGAGACTTTCTCTTGCTGTTTTTAGAATTCTTTTACTTTTGACAGTTGGACTACAATAGACCTCAGAGAGGATCTTTCTTACTTTAATATATTAGAGGTTCTTTGGGTTTCCTGGACCTGGATATCTTACGATTTGGAAAGTTTTTTGCAATTATTTCATTGGATAGGTATTTTTTTTCTTCTCCTCTCTGAAACACCCATAACATGAAAGTATACTTGCTTAATTGTATACCATATGTTTCACAAGTTTTCTTCATTCTTTAAAAGTATTTTTGGGGCTGGTGCCATGGCACACTAGTTTATCCCCTCCCTGCAGCACCAGCATCCCATGTGGGCGTCAGTTCCAGTCCTGGCTGCTCCTCTTCCAATCCAGCTCTCTGCTGTGGCTGGGGAAAGCAGTGGAGGACAGCCCAGACTTGGGCCCCTGCACTTGCGTGGGAGACTTGGGAGAAGCTCCTGGCTCTTGGATGTGGATTGGTGCAGCTCTGGCCGTTGCAGCCAATTAGGGTGTGAACCAACAGATGGAAGACCTCTCTCTCTATCCTTCTCTCAACACAGTTATTCAGAGAGAAGGATAGGTAAACTTTCAAATAAATTAATCTTTTAAAAAGTGTTTTTGTTTATATCAACTGTATTATCTCAAACACGTTTTCAAGCTCACAAATTCTTTCTTTTTGCTTAGTCTGCTATTGGGGGCTGTCAGGTATATTATCAGACTTTTTGGCTTCTTACAGTGAAAGACTTCTGTTTGCCTTCCTAATTACATTAAATTTTATTTTACTAAGTTTCCTTAAAATCATTATTTTCAGGAACGTCACTAGCTTCCTTTTCTTTGGAGTAAGTTGCTATAAATGTGCTCCTTGGGAGGCATCATGTTACTTGATTTTCATGCTTCAGTACTTGAGGATTTGTGCATCTGTCAGATCACCTGCCTCCACCAAATTCATAGGCTGGCTTATGTAGTTAGACTTTCTTAGTAATGTGTCTTCAGATGGTGGGTGAATATGTGGTGTTGGCTTCTGTTCCAGCTGAGTGCTTTACCATAATGTATGTCAGCTTCTTCAGTTATGGCCAACACCAGCAGAATCTGCAGGCCTAAGCTGTTGGATTGCACTGCTAGCTGAGATGCAGGCAGGTGGGTCTGCTGGTGGTTCAAGGCAGAGTGCACCTGGCTATCTAAGTGGGGCATTTGTGAGTCTCTGTGGGTCACTTGGGATGGGACCTTTCTGGCAGGTCCATGCAGGTGTGGTGCCATCAATTCCTGAGAGTCACATTGAGCGAGGCTATTCCAGTGGATCCAGGTAGGTGCAGCACAGCATTCCTGGTGGTAGAGCAGGGTTCCTGTCCAGTGTCCATGGCCCATCATGGCGGCTGGAGGTGGGCTATGTCAATGGCCCCAGATAGGTCACCTATCAGTGTCCAATCTTCACTAGGCTTCTAAGAGCCATCTGGAAGACTTCTAAATCAAAAAGATATGTCTAGGTAGAATCTGAGAATTTTAATTTTTAACAATTTTCCAGATCATACTTGTTTGAGGATCATGTTTTGAAAAGCACTGGCTTACAGGAAATAGTTGCATATAATAAAGGCCTGCTCCAGACCCAGCCCTTGTAACAATGGTTTGGAAGTACTTATACCAATATGACCAGATAGATAGGGTTGGGATGCATAGCTAACACTGAATCTACTAGCAAGTACATACGGAGTACCTGCTATATACAAAACTAATACTGAACTCTGTAAATATAAAAAAGTACCAAATTTGATAGTATTCTAAATCAGAAAAAATTTCTCTAAAGGCCATTTAGCAAAAATATAAAGAAAGTGCTAAAACTTGTCATTTTTGTCAGACAATTCCATGTCTAGGAATTTATCTACAACCATAAAGATATTGACAAAATTAAAATGGGAAAATATCCACGGAAGCGCTTTCAAAGTGAAAAGATGGAAATTTAAGTGACCCACAGTTGCAGGATCACACCCACACCCTCACCCTCACCCACCTCTCAGGATTGTCTAGACCATTGGTTCTCAAAAGGCATGGATTCATTCTCGATCAGAACTACTCTTGGCGTAGTTTGCTTGCAGACTTTAGTGAGTAGAAGCCAAGCATGCTGTTAAAATCCTAGAATGTGTGGGGACAGTCTCTCCTAACAGATCCCCATCTGGCCCCGACTGTCAATCAATGGTGCTGAATCTGAGAAATCCTGACCTAGACTCTCTTCTCAGGGGACTCCACTGGAGCCCTGCTTTGTGTAATAACTGTCATTTCATACCATCCGACTGCCACTGAAATAACGAGGGGCTGTATTCCCCTCCAGGCCTCATGCTGTTGCTTTAGTGTCTTGGTGCTGTCTCAAATGAATCCACAGGCAGGTCATGCCGTCTTTCTCTTCCTACTCCTGTCCCTGCGTGCAGCTGCATGAGAAGTCTTGCAGTGATGTTTGCCCTCCTGCACTGCTGCCCATGCCTTCCAGGGAAGCAGTGCTAGGGCTGAGCTGGCTAACCCAGTCCTAGTCCTCCTGGTGTTAATGCCACTACAGCTTTGCAGTTTTCAGAACACTCTCCCCTATCTCTGCCAACACATTTAGTTACCTGGAAACCAAAGAGGTGCTGTTAGCCATTCACATGGAATGCACTGTGAGGACAGTTCCTTCAGCTTCTGCCTGGAACCTCTCCACTACACCCTGTCATTTCGTAGTTTTCAGTCTTAGAGTTAAGTCTTTCACCACTCTGAGAAATTTCATGTATGGTGAGAGATACAGATCTAGTTTCATTCTTCTGCCTGTGTATATCCAGTTCAGCCAGCACCATTTTTCAGAGACTGGTCTATTTTTCTAATGTATGTTCTTGATGCCTTTGTGGAAAACTAATTGGCTATTAGTAGGTAAATTCATGTCTGGGTTCTCTGCTTCATTGGTCTATTCGCTTGTTTTCATGCTAGTACAATGTATCTTAGTTTTATAGCTTTGTGGAGTGTTAGGTAGTATGATGCCTCCAACTTTTTCCTTTTTGCTCATGATTGGTTTGACTATTGAAGCTATTTTGTGGCTCTAAGCAAATCTTGGGGGTATTCATTTCCAATCGTGTGAAGAATGCTATTATTAGAAAAGGTTTTTCATTCTTCAAGATTGTATTTGGAACAAATTAAAGTTCACTGCAAAATTGAGAAAGGTACAGAGATGGCCAATATGTTACCTGCCCTACATATGCATAGGACTCCCGTATTATCAGTGTCCTCCACCAGAGTGGGATTGTTAGCATTGATGGACCTGCTTTAACACATTTTTATCATCCAAAATCCAGTTTACACTGGGGTTCAGCCTATGGATTTGGAAAAATGTATGTTTTCAATGCCCTAAATATCATCAGTGCTTTTCCTATTCATTTTTCCCCTCTAATCACTGGCAACCACTGATTTTTTTCAAAAGATTTATTTGAAATTCACAGTTAAAGAGGAGAGGCAGAGAGAGGTTTTCCATCCCGTTTCACTCCCCAGTTGGCTGCAATGGTCAGAGCTATGCTGATCCGAAGCCAGGATCTTCTTCTGGGTCTCCCACACAGGTGCAGGGGCCCAAGGACTTGGGCCATCTTCTACTGCTTTCCCAGGCCACAGCAGAGAGCTGGATCGTAAGTGGAGGAGCTGGGGCTTGGACTGGCACCAAATGGGATGCTGGCATTGCAGGTGCCGGCCTGATTTTTTTTTTTTTTTTTAACAAAAATCAGTCTTAGCTTCTTCAGAAAGTCATATAGTTTGAATTATAGAGTATCTAGCCTTTTCAGATTGCTTCTTTAACTTAGTAATATGCATTTAAGGTTACTCCATGTATTTTCATGTCTTATTTCCTTTTTGTGCTGAATGATATTCCATGTGTCTGGGTGTATATATAGCTAAGACCACCAAGCTCTCCCTGCTCCATTTACATCACTCACCACACTTCAGGCTCAGTGACAGGTTCCACAACGGAGAGGGCATTGTAGTAAGTTAGTGCTAGGATTGAGACTCAAACCCAAATTTGCTAAGGAGTGGTCTTCAGCAAGGCATCCATTCAATATCATTCTCTCTATGCGCCCCCCCACTCCCTCCCCTTCTCTCTCCAGCTCTCTGTCTCCATCTTTGTCAATTTATGTCATTCCTGGCAGCCTATGACTCTTAAATACCAAAGAGAGTGGCTAACATATCTTACATGGGCTTCCTCACACCTCTTCTCTCCCCTTCCTCAGCTTTTCCCAGGATGGGAAGGTGCTAACAATCACAGTCATGTCAACTTCGAATTCCTGACTTCTAACAGCAGAACCTGGAGGCTTGACTCTGAAATTTGAAACTTGGAAATGTGGAACAGAGCAGCAGTAAGCACCACCCAAGAGTAGATATGTTTAGAACATCCAGTGGCCAAATCCAAGAAAGGGGTAGTATTCAGGATACTGGAGTTTTAATTTTTTTAATCTTTTATGATTAATGGCCACTTTGAGCTCCTGTTACTGTGTGGTGCTCAAATCATGAACTTGCCACTGCTGACCCTTTTTAAGGGCCTCCTGTGTGCCAGATATTCTGTTAAGTTTTGCACACCTTGTGTGATAGAACCCTTACAACAATCCCTTGAGTTCTGTTATCTCAATTCTATAGATGAAGAAAGATATGTAGTGATAGCAAAACAGGTTACACAAGGTCATGTGCTTAAAGTAGACTTGGCTGGGACCAGGCCAAGTGCTACTCACTCTTGGAAGGTTTCTGATTCATTCCTTCATTCTCAAGATCTGCTGAGGAAGGGATTCTAGAATTCATGGACATAAATTGGGTTGTTCTATGTGGTCTGCTACTTCTATAGAATTAAAGGCCACGGTTTCTAGGGACGTGAGTTAGGAGTGTTTTTCATGTGTTTTGGGCTTTCTGGGAGACATCTTGTGTGGCGTCTCGGAACCATTTCATAGATGGAGAAATTAAGCTCAGAGCTAATTGTTAGAAATTAGAACTGTAAAAGGAAGGGAGATGTTCTTGTTGGTAGTCCCAACCTCTTCTCGGGCCAATGGAAGTCCTCAACTGCTCAGACTGTTCTTAAGCACACTGAGTCTCAACATAGTCCCCCAGTGCTCCCGCTGAAGTACACTTACGGCACTAAGTGTAATAGTATTCTTAGTGCCATTTCCCCTTTCATTTCCGACTGTTCTCCCTAAATCTTACTGCCACATCATTTTGTCTCTGACATGCGTATTCAGACCCAACAGCAGAAGTGTCAGGTTGCAAAATGCCACTGCACTGCCACAGCGCATGCTTTTTGCCCAGCTGAAGAACAGAATCTACATTTAGAAAAAGAGTATTCATTGGATATTCTATCTGTCCTTCTTGCATGTCTTGTCTTGGTTTAGTCGCCTCCAGGACCTCCCCAGCCAGGACTGGCTAGGAAGTGACTGGGCATTAAGAGCAGCAAGCAGGAGAAAAAATGTCAGCCACTTCGGTTTCACTGAAGCCATCTCTTGATTTTTCAAAAAGGACCCTTGAATTCACTCATTGGCAACTTTTTGAATTCATATCATTCCATTAAGGCACCAACCTAGGCACCCAGAATGGAGACTTGTGTCTATCCTCAACAACTGTACTACAAAGAAGGACGTAAGCAACCCACTTCAGAGAACAGCACCGGGCTATGGAGATAAGAAGCATTTCTATAGCTGGAGAGGGTCAGGGAGGGCATTCCTTGCTGTGGGAACAGGGACATGTAGAATGTGCGCAAGGTAAGCCCAGCTGTTTACTTAGGCTGGGCAAAAGGTATGTGTCATGGGTCTTGGGAGATGAGGCTCGAAATGGATTACAGAGGGTCTTAAAAGCTCTGGTAAGGAACTTAGACCTTGATCTGAGGCATGATGGGTGTTGTGCTAGGGACACCTTGGTCTGCTACCTCCTTATTTCAGAGATAGTCACATATAGGGGTGATGTCATTAGACATTCCATCCCTATAAACCCTCCCAACAAGAGGAAAAGTCACTGTAGCCTCTGCCGATTAGATTTGTATTTGTTGAATCTACTTTCAGAAGAGAATCCAGGCTTCAGTCTCGAGTCATTTCTAGAATCTGCCAAGAATGCCCTCTATATATTTCCTCTTCCTACTTCCTGTTTCCGTGTGGTGAGTCTCAGGGCCTGAAAGTACGCAAACCACTAGACTTTGCTCCATCTTCCATCCACCATCAAGGAGGAGGGAATAACATACCTTTTTTTACTTCTTGTTCTTATATGTCCCCAGACAACTCAATTTAATCACAGCAGCCCTCTTCAAGGCTGATATTAAGCAAGTGCTCAGCTAAAGGAAAAAAAAAAAAAAAGCATGTTATTTCCCTTGCCTTTTTTTTTTTTTTTTTTTTTTTTTAAGATTTACTTATGTGAAAGGGAGAATTAGAGAAAGGTCTTCCATCCACTGGTTCGCTCCCCAGAGGGCTGCAATGGCTGGAGCTGTGCTGATCCAAAGCCAGGAGCCCAGAGCTTCCTCCTGATCTCCCACACAAGTATACCAGCACAAGGACTTGGGCCATCCTCTGCTTTCCCAGGCCATAGCAGAGAGCCGGATGGGAAGTAGAAAAGCCAGGACTTGAACCAGCACCCATAGGAGAGGCGGGCAGTGTAGTCGGCGGCTTTACCCATTACACCACAGTGCCAGCCTCTCCCTTTGCTTCTTATCCCAAGTTTTCTTCACATGGCAATGCTATCAAGCAGAACTGGAAGGAGTATGGACACTGAGCTGCATTATATTTGTAATGCACACCCTGACATCTAGGGGAGAGGTAAAAAGCAGCCTAGAAAATGGACCCAGGAACTCAAACCATTCAGGCTCCACTGAAGTCAATTTGCAGGCCTCAAGTCTGTCCACTTCCTCTCATTCTTCTTATCTGTGACAAACAGTCCTCAGATTGACCACTAGGCAAGGCCACCTGGGGCCTTATGCTCAACCCCCTATGATCACTGTTTCACTTCCTTTGTACATGGGTATTTTTCTCAAGGAGCCCTGTTGTCTGACATGTACAAAGTGTTCTCCATTTACCTGATTTTGTAGAGCAGTAAAACACTCTGCAAATCCTTCCTATGTTTTTCTCAAGTCTGTTGTAACCTGTAAACAATACTCTGAATCCAATGAGTTCTTCCATTCAGTTTCTTCTTACTAACCCTGGCGAGTTTTCCTCTTCCAAGTCAGAGTTACCTGTCCAATCAGTAGTCCCCACTTAGCTTACTGAATTCAAAAAATACTAATACATAGTATCTTTCCTATCTGTTCTTCTAGTCATTCTATCATACTGCAAAAAGACTATACTTAATGAAGATCCTATTAATATAACTGACCCCTTTTAAATAATTTTAAATAGCAACTGTCTCATTCCCTTTTAAATAGTGATATCCTTTCATGAATCCTTTCAGCTACATTTTAAAGCAGTATCTTTTGGCTTCTATAAATCTGATCTATTTATGCTGTTGTCCTGAACAATGAAAGTACTGTTATTGCCTGGAGTTAGTTATTGGATCATCTTCCTAAACTTAAGCTTCTTGGTACCAGGCAGTCTTATTCATTTGAGTGCATCCTGAATCTCAAGACAATGGGAAATGGACCATCCTGGGCTGTGCTCTTGCCATGCTTTGTGACTTGAGCAGGCTTTAGAACAGACTGCAGTGTCCTAGGGTCAAGGAGCCAGGTCGCTGCTGCCACCACCTTTTGTGCAGTGCTGCTGTGCCTGCTGGCCCTCATCTCTGTCTCTCTTGAGTAGGGTGTGCCAGTGCCTTGCCTCATGCCCAACCTGTATACCATCTGACTGGAGGATGCTTATTGCCCATGGGATATGAGATGCAAAAGGCCTCACCTGGAATCCATGCAACCCTCAGTCCTTTGGGAACTGATGCATGGAAGAGAATAAACTTGACCAGCCGGATACAGGGTGAGAGAGTTCTGAGACGACTTCATTCAAGTCCCTTCACTCAGCTGGGTGCACACTAGGGTTATGTTGGAAATGTACCACCAGAATTTTGTCCCCCTGTCTTCCGTGACTCACTTTCCTTTTATCTTCGTTCCCCTTTGCCAGTGAACACAGTAACAAAGAAAGGTTAATAGAATTTTTCCTTTTATGTTTTCCCAGGAAAACTAAACTAAGGCAACACAGCAGCCAGATGGAATATTAGAGATTTATCCCTGCTCCTTTGTCTGAACTGCTACATCAACTTCACTGTAGCCCCCAATATATTATTTAAGTGTCTTCTTGCTTCATCCTTTATCTTTCCCCTGAAACCCCCCTAATTTACTGTCGGGGGAGAAGAAATGAGCATACTCACCCCCCAAACAAGGCTGTTCCACGTATCCCGTGTACCGTGGGGGCTCCCATGTTGTAATCTTCAGTTAAATCCACCCTGTCTTAGAGAAGGCACCTGGGAGCTTTGCTCAGGGTCATCTCTCAATGTCAGGACAGCTCCTCCAGAGCCACTGAGTGACAATCTGACATCTCTGGTGCCTACCTTCAGAACTGCGCCCCAAATGGGCCTGAATCCACAGAGTTCTCTGTAAAATGTGTGGTTTGGGACACTTTTAGTGTCTGCCCAATGTGAGGTCCCTGAGGCTCTGTCAACTCCTGCCCTAGGTGGACCTCACAACACTGTAGCCCAGAGGGCCCAGGGGTAGCTTACCAGGATCAGTAACTAATAAAGCACCATTTGGCCTGCCATGGTTGGTTACAGAAAGCACAGCATGAACAATGACTCACTGTGCTGTGAGCAAAGTATACCCTGCAGTGGAGGAAGCAAAAATGGCACTGCTGAACACCAAACCTAACCTGAATTTCTTTACTGCAGGATCCTGACTGCATGTTGAAGATTCAATCATCTGGTATCATCCTGTCCCCATCAGTAACAGCCAAGGTAGGAAAAAAGAAATTGAGTCGATTATTTTCACAGGTACCTTCCATCAAACACTAACCATATGACAATCCATAGTAAGTACTTCACATATGCATTACTTAACTTTTTTTTTTTTTTTTTTTGACAGGCAGAGTTAGACAATCAGAGAGAGAGAGAGACAGAGAGAAAGGTCTTCCTTCCGTTGGTTCACCCCTCAAAGGCCGCCAAGGTCAGCGCTGCGCCAATCCGAAGCCAGGTGCTTCCTCCCAGTCTCCCATGCAGGTGCAGGGCCCAGCGCTTGGGCCATCCTCCACTGCCTTCCTGGGCCACACCAGAGAGCTGGACTGGAAGAGGGGCAACCGGGATAGAATCCGGCACCCCAACCGGGACTAGAACCTGGTGTGCCAGCGCTGCAGGCGGAAGATTAGCCAGCATTACTTAACTTCAGGATGACCATCAGTTCTCTGTGGATGATGTCTCATATAGAGATAGAGCACCTGATTACCTGGTATATGCAAAGGTTTTTAAAAATCAAATTGAAAATACCTTCTGGGAAGGAAAACCACCGATGCCTGATATTCCACCATCAGCCCTTCATTGCTTTCGAATAAGTCCTTATTTCGGGACAAAATACAAACAGCCACTTTGAAAACGAAAAGCAGTTTTTGCTGTCCACTCTTAAGCAGGATCCCTGACCCCTTCTCTTTCCCAAATGACCTTATTTGACTTGAAAGCAAAACTAATTTGTTGGGGGACAAATGTGTAGGGGTGGGCAACCTGTCAGAGTAGATCTAGAAGATCCCAGAAGGCCAAGGGGAAGCAGAACTTCTTGGAGCTTAAGGATTTGTGCTATAGCCTTTTCCATAGATAAGCTCTCCAATGACTAAGCATGTGTAGATATTCAATAGCTAGAGTATGGGCAATTTAAGTGGGATATAAGGAAGAACTCCCTCCTTACTATCAGATGGGCTCCTGGAAGGAAGGTGAGCCTTTTGTTAACTGATATTTGACCCCTAAAATAAACTGCCCCTGTCTCTACCAGTTTTGAACTTATTTCCCCAATTTCTCTATGTATTTCCCACTTCCTCTGGGGCCTTGTCTGCATTTTCCAGAAATGCTCAAAAAAATAATTCTGGTGGGAGTAGATACTGAGGAGTCAAAATTATCATTCATTTGCAGGATGCACTGAAAAAAGAAATCTTAAAAAAAAATTCCACTGCTTCTCCAATTTGGCCATGTTCTCATGGCCTCTTTCCACCATGAGAACAGCAGTGAGTACTGGACCAACCATTCCCCCACTTCACCCACCTTCCACTTTGGTTGTCTGGGTGAGCAACGTACGTAATCATGGAGCTGTCTGGGATGTGAACACCTCATTCTGTTTGCTCAGGTGTTGGCCACACAAGCAAAATGTCAGGTGAAAAGCTGTTGCCTGAAATACTCCCAAGACTTACCATCTCCTTTCCAATAAACAGAGGAAGAGTTGCTACCATGTGCTTTTATATAAACAGGTACAGAGGTGCAGACCCTTCAGCATTGGGGAGGCTACACAGAGGACGCCTGCAATGTATGAGTTACACACACACATCATGTGCATACCACAGGTACTCAAGAATGTTTTTTGAATAAATTAATGCGGAGAATCCAGGATTAATTTTGGAATGAGAATACTCAGAATCAAATCAGCATACCCCATTATATGGATAAGAACGCTAAGTGTGCTTTGTGATTAATGTTTCCTCCATGGCTCTTTCAGGATTGGACCTGAAGACTTAGTCCCAGTGGCCAGGGGGCTGTGGAAATAGCCCATAAAAATCTCCTCCTCCTCCAGGCACTGTCCTAGGGCAAGCAGGTAGAGGGGGTAGCACAGTGGAGGGAGGTTGCTGATCACGGCTTTGCAGCCCTAGGAAGCCAGAGTGCCTGGAGCTGAATCCCAGCATTGTCGCACATGAACTGGGACTCTGGGCCAGTTACTTCTTCTCTTGGATCCTCATCTGTAAAATGGGGTGAACAAAAGTATCCTCTTAAGAGTACCATGAGGAATAATAAGTTTAATATCTGTGCATATTACATCTTTGAAGCTCTTAGCCCAAATCCTGGAATACACTAAATAATCAATTCTCTGTGTGTGCATGTTAAATTAAAGTAACAAAATCAAAACCAAAATTGCAATGAGAAAGAGGAGGCCAGCCCCTCACTTCTGGGAGCTGGCCTGCACTTACAACCAGACCTTCGTGTTCTCCATTTGAACATACTTTTGTAGGACATCAACAGCAGACAAGGTCACCCTGAGACTGCAATGGATCAGAACAAAAGTAAGTTCATTCCATAACCAAGTCTAAACACAGACAAAATGCTAAGAACCAAACCACCCAATTCCCAACATCCCCCTCTCCTGGCTAACATGAGTGATTGTTTCCTGTCTACATATTATATTACAGCTTTGTCTTCAACTCCTCTCTTCCAGATAAGATATTTGAAGCAATCAAACCACAGAATTGCTCTTGCTGCACCAAAGCATCTGGTCCAGAACATAACTTCTCCTCCTTGGTGTTTGCTCCCCATCGCCACACACCAGCCTAAATCCTGCAAGTCCTTTCTAATATCTGTTCACCGAGACACCACCCCCCACCCTACCTCCCCCCACCACTGTGCCCCCTGGCATGCATGATCCTGCCCTGCAAGGGGTAATCAGCAAGTTGTCAACTACTAGTGTGCTCCTGGTGAGTGCTGGCTGGCGGGTATCTCCAACCACCTCAAGTAGAAAATTCACTTCAGAAGAAGCACAGCATAAGATTATGAAAGATGACATTTCTATGCAAATAACTTTAGTAATTGTTTTTTTTTTTTTCAACAGTTTTTGAAGTGTCGCCCTAGAGACAGCACTGATCCAGGGCATGGAGGAAGAAGTGAACATTTATGGAGCACATCCTAATTCAAAGGCTCTGGGTGAGACACCTAACCCATACTATTTTACTTAATCTTCAGGGTAACCCTTAGGAGGTGGGTATTTGTTAACTACATTCTACAGACAAGGAGGTAGAGTGTCAGAAGCCAAATAATTTGCACAAAGTAATGAAGAGCAGGTAAGTGGGCTAAATCTAATAGTACTTAGTACATTGCAGGAAATCACCAAGAGGCACACAGCAGAATATTTGCAATCAAACACTGGCATAGCAATTCCACTGGAGGAATTCGGGAGAGATCAGGTATGTTCCCTACCTGGAACAAAAGATGGCAATGGAAATTGCAAGTAAAGAGACAAAGGAGGTCTTTTGTCTGGGTCATGCCTTCCTCTGTCCCCTGCCTGTGTTAATTACAACGTTTTCTTGACTGATAATCATCAGTCTATGGAGGAAGTACAGCCCTTCCATTGGTTTCCAGGTGAAGGCTTCATGAGGTTCTACGGCAATCAGAAATCAGAACCTGTGTGTCCTCCAACAGAGCTAAAGGGGCAGGAGAGGACCTTTCCAGCTCTGCTCCCTTTGTGATGCATCCGGTGGCATGTTGTCTCCACCCAGCATGCAGCAGGCGCAGGCATGGCCCCTTCTCAGATGTGCACCGTCAGCTCTGCAGGCTCTCTACACGTCTCTGCTGTGCGGGAAATGGGTGGCCTCTATGGAATTTCACTGTCTGGCCTCCAGTATATGCAGAGTGACATCCCAACATTCTGACTGACGTCCCCCTCTGAGCACAAGTAGGCAATCCAGGACCACCCAGTTTGCCGACTTTGCCTCAGATCTTTCCCAGCTCTGCAGGGCAGTGAAGAGAGCTCTGCCTCGTAGTGAGAGCAGGGGTCTGAGCCTCAGCTGCCACCCACTTGACCTTAAGCCAATCAGGTAGCCTGTCTCTGCACCAGTTTTACCCTCTACAGGAGGAGATGACAGGAATGCTTCCCTGTAAAGGGACTTCTTTTTCCTTTTTCCCCACCCCTCTTCCCTTTGCCCATGTGGTTCCCTGAGCTCAACTCGCCGTCAGGCTTCATGGGTAGGCATGAAATTCAAGCCTGTTGAATTGAAAACGTGGTCAAGGATGAGCATGTCATTTGGCATAAGTCACTCACAAAATACTATGAAAGGCCGGTGCCGTGGCTTAACAGGCTAATCCTCCGCCTTGCGGCGCCGGCACACCGGGTTCTAGTCCCAGTCGGGGCGCTGGATTCTGTCCCGGTTGCCCCTCTTCCAGGCCAGCTCTCTGCTGTGGCCCGGGAGGGCAGTGGAGGATGGCCCAAGTGCTTGGGCCCTGCACCCCATGGGAGACCAGGAGAAGCACCTGGCTCCTGCCTTCGGATCAGCGCGGTGCGCCAGCCATTGGAGGGTGAACCAACGGAAAAGGAAGACCTTTCTCTCTGTCTTTCTCTCTCTCACTGTCCACTCTGCCTGTCAAATAGTAAAAAAAAAAAAATTACTATGAAAAACACCTTTTCATTAGCTGTAAGCTTGGAGCTGCTCAGAGTTGGCTTGGGTAGAGCCAATTGGTAAGAAAGCCAAGAGAAAGGCAAAGCAAAGATTTTTAAGAATGTTGAAAGCAGGGATCTAGTCCTGCCTCAAGCACCTCCTGGTGTTTTCAGTCCTAGGAGCAAATGTTCCCTCCCACCTTTGCAAATTTAAACACATGTTACGGTGAGCTTCTGCCATTTGCATCCGAAGGAGGGTTGACCAATACACTTTATCTTACCGTACTGTGAGAAGTAAGTTAGAAGATCCGTATGAAGTATTTAGCATAGTGCATGGAGCGCCTCTGTGACCCAGGCATCCCATTTGCACGTGCTGGTGAGGAGAGTGCAGAGCCAGAGTCTCCCCTCCAAGTCACCTGTACTGTGACACCCGCAGTCCTTGGTAAACATCAAAACGCAACGTCATCCTGGGAGTGACTTCTGACCTTCTCAACTTTCAGGATCTATCTTGGCATTACCCCTCCCAGTGTCCTGCCTACACGTGCTGGCTAGTTCCTCGGACTGCTTTCCTCCCGGACACAACTCACGGCCAAGTGAGGGGTAACAGCTGTACTGTGGACACAGGAAGCATTCTGGGTGAGAGTTTTAATCTGATCAACAAAACACTACCTCCTTATAACTCAATGTTCTAGGCAAAAGGAAACCACTGGCCTTCTCCCCCAGTCCCATCTCTCTCTTCTCCCTGAACAACTCTAATTTTACTCTGGATATCCCATTTAACTGGGATGTGAGAAAGAGTGGAGGCAAGTAGTAAAAACTTACATGCCACAAAGAGGCACCTGATGCAAAAAGAAGGAAGAGTAGACCTCTGGGTGTCTCAGCAAAGAGCATGATGCTGGCAGAGGCCTGTGTTGCAATTAATGCCCCGACCCCATGGCCCCAAGTCAGCCATTTCCTTCACATGCTTTTCCCAGGGCCTAGCCCTGGCAGGAGGCCAGGTGATTCTGGCTGCTTCAAGCCACTTCACAAAACGTTCAAGGATGGAATTATATGCTGACTGTGCCTAGTCTGTGGGCACTGGGTTTGTCTTTCTAGGAAGGAGTAAGAGCCAAAGGAAAGGAAGTATTTTCCCTATCATTCTTCCTTATCATTAGACCTTTGTCTAATCCCCCAATACTAACTGCCCCCTCCATGCATCTTCTTTTCTGTTTTAAAAAGATTCATTTACTTGAAAGTTGCAGTTACACAGAGAGAGAGGTCTTCCATCCGCTGGTTCACTCCCCAGATGGTCACCACGGGCAGAGCTGGGCAGATCCGAAGCCAGGAGCTTCTTCCTGGTCTCCCACGTGGGTGCAGGGGCCCAAGTGTCTAGGCCATCTTCTGCTGCTTTCCCAGGCCATAGCAGAGAGCTGGATCAGAAGTGGAGCAGCCAGGACTTGAACTGATGCCCATATGGGATGCTGGCATTGTAGGTGGTGGCTTTACCCACTACGCCAAAGCGCCAGCCCCTCCATGTACCTTCACTCATAGTTTAACATGGCAGTCACAAGAGTGGATCCAGCTCCCTAAAAATAATATTTTATGTCGCACTGGCTGGAGTATTTACAGGCACTCCAGCAAAATGAAAATGCTGAGTCCTGTTGCAAAATTAGAATTTTGTGGCTAGCATTGTGGCACAATAGGTTACACCACTGCCTGCAATGCTGGTATCCCATGGTTTGAATCCCTGGTGCTCCTCTTACCTAGCTCACTGTTAATGCACCTGGGAAAGCAGCAGGAGTTGGTCCAAGTGATTGGGACCCTGTACCCTCCTGGGAGACCCAGAGGAAGCTCCTGGCTTTGATCAGCCCAGCTCCAGCCACTGCAGCCATTTCAGGAGTAAGCCCGTGGATGGAAGATCCCCTTCCCTCCCTCTCTCTCTCTCTCCTCTTCTCTCTGTAACTCTACCTTTCAAATAAAATTTTAAAAAATTCTAGATGGCAAAAGCAGACAGAGCATTATATTAAACCTGAGGCTCTGGTGCAGAAGCATTGGTTGCCTGCCCATGCAGCTGACCCTACCCAGGAGCAGGAGACCAGCAAGGGAGGGAGGACAGGAGTGGATAGGATGCTACAGATTCCCATGTCTTCTTCCTGTTCACGCATATTAGGGAACATACCTGTCTTAGCCCCATGGGACAGATTTAATGATAGACTTCAGATTCCATGACAGTCCAGGAAGAGAACTGTTTTCAGCATCAGCGGAGTCCTAAGTGACAGCAGGAGCTGCCTTCTTACTCTCTGTAGCATCCAGACTCCATTTCCTGATGAAGATCAAAAGGATCATCACCACTTCATCAGAACAAGTGTTGGCGTACAAAAAGGACGGAAGAATATGGTTAAGGCACAGCAACTCAGCAGGACCTGGACGCTTCAACTTCAACACACAAAAGGAACATCAGGGGCATGGACTTCAATTTCAAAGGGGCTCCCTTCACTCACTGGGAAGGGAAAGGCCAATTTTAAGTACAGGATTCTAACTATGTAATTTCATTCCTTCCAAATACAATGTCCCCCACACCTATCCCGGTAAGCCACAAGGGGGGCTTGAAAACATTTCTTTTCATTCCATTCTGCAATGTGAATTTACCATAAACTTCTGGAAATCCCATCCCATTCTTCACTCCTTCATACCACTCTTTATGGAATTGGGGCTAATATGAAATTAAGAGGAGCTACATATTCTTGCTTTCATCAGAACTGCTCCAGCCAGACCTCTTATTTGCCTCTTTGGGGTTGCAGATTATAGAATAAATTTGCCAAATGAGCAAACTGTGATTTATTCCTTGTCTCAAGTCTACATGGTATTTAAAGGATTCAAATACAGAATCGTAGGAAAATGTTACATTGGAAATTTATATTAAATGGTCCTGGAGCAGATAAAGCTGCAAAGTGAGATGTCTCTATCCCATATCAGAACACCTGGGATAGAGTCCTCCCTCTGCTTCCAATAGTGGTTCCCTGCTGATATCCATGCTGGGGGGCAACAAATGTTGGCTCAAGTGCTGGGGTCCCTGCCTTCCATGGGGGAGACCCAGCTGGAGCGTCTTACTCTGGCGGTTACAGGGATTCGGGGAGTGAACCATGAAAGCACACTCCCCCAAACACATACCATGCCTTTCATAAAAATGATAAAAATTAATCAGTATTCAACATCAGTTGTGCTGTCCAGTACTTCCAAAAACTGGTCTCTCAATCTGAGGTGACAGAACCATCTAGAAAGTTTTCAGAAAAATACAGATTCCCTGAACCTTCCCCTAGAAATTGGTTTTCAATCATGCAGGGTGGAGCTGGGGCCACTGTTGCTAACTTCGACTGACTGTAATTTAAAAAGCATTAAAAACAGCATTGGCAAAAGTTATCATCAGTCAAGTCAAAAGACCAAGAGCAAAAATGGGAGTTTACCACCGTAACTCAGATGCAGGTCTACACATACTCCATTACCAGACATGTCCCTCCAAGCTGGTGCAGGAGCTCTGTGTGCACAGGCCACACAAGCAGGCAGTACTACATACCGGATACCTCAAAGTCCTTGGAGAAATGGAAGGAAAAGTCCATTTTGGTACAAAAAATCTTGAAACCTGTATACACGTGATCTTCAAAAAGTTCATGGAAAATTCCTCTTATGAAGAAGCTATAGAGGATTTCAAAATTTTTTTGTACCACAATATTTTTCATTCCATGAATACTTCAAAAAACGCTTGTACATGTAGCTGCAGGTTGTTTACAAAGGGAGATTGAAATCCAGGCTCCAGCCGTGGTGCCTCGCGCCTTCCTTCCATCACGGGAAGCGAGATTCCCCCGTCTCCTCCCGCTTCCTCAACTAAGAGAGAGAACTCTTAGAAGGCCTGGGCAGCCTCTGGAAAGGAAGCCACTGCCTGGAGCCTCCGAGGGCAGGAGTCCCTTTTTGGCTGAGGCACTGCACGCAGACCACGTGCAAGGTCCACAGACACAAACCCAGGGATTCCATTCTCCCGTGCTGTGGGCTCTAGGCCTTGCTGGCGCGTGTTCCCTCCACCTCCCTCTCACCCCTTGTAGTGTTTCCCTTGGTTCCCTTCCCTTCTGTGTCAACAGTTGGCCCTCATCATCTCCAAGCCACTTGTACTTGGTTTGTTACCGTCACTCAGCTGCCCAGTTCAATCCAGCAGGTGCATTGGTTTGGACATCATCATCACGCAGCTGTCAACTTGTTTGTCTAGGCTGTAGGCCGGAGTGACAGTTGTTTGGGATTTCTTTTCTCTTTCTGCTGCTGAAAATATATCTTTATCACTGCCTGCTGTGGGTACTGGGATGATTGCTGTGTGTCAGAACAACGTTAAAATCAATTTCCATGAGCATCCTACAGAGGTAAAGTACTAACACCTGCCGGGAAGGAAACCTTGGAACAAAGTGGTCCGGATTAGCCTTGCAAGGGTGAAAATGACAACGGGCCTGGCTCCAAAATGCTGCAGTGTCACATATGCGCTCTGCCTCGGAACCCTCCAAACCGCCATCTTGAGGAGGATATCAAAGGAAATACTTTCCAGCTTGGGTGCATGCCAGATCCCAGAGGTCCTGCCACACAGAATAAACCTCTCCCAAGCGACTGAAAAGGCCATTTTCCCTCAGCTGTGGGAAAGCATAAATAAACTGGGTGAAGCTAGATGGAGAAAGCAGCAGAGAGAGAGGGTGATACACTAAACACATGGGAGCAGCACTAGTAGCCACAGGGCTGGCCAAAGAACAGAAAGCAAAAGGCCAAGCACATTGACATAGAAACGTGGGAGACAAGTTTTGCTGTTTCCAGATTTATAGAAGTTACTGTGTCTTTAAGATACTTAAAAGCGGGCCGGCACCTTGGCTCACTTGGTTAATTCTCGGCCTTCGGTGTCTGCATCCCATCTGGGCACCGGGTTCTAATCCCGGTTGCTCCTCTTCCAGTCCATCTTTCTACTGTGGCCCAGGAAGGCAGTGGAGGAGGGCCCAGGTCCTTGGGCCCTGCACCGCATGGGAGACCAGGAGGAGGCACCTGGCTCCTGGCTTCAGATCAGCGCAGCGCGCTGGCTGGAGCAACCATTTGGGGGGTGAACCAACAGAAAAGGAAGACCTTTCTCTCTCTTTCTGTCAAGTAAATAAATAAATAAATAAATAAAAGATACTTAGAAGCATAACCAAGGAATCTGTGTGATGGTGCAGCTGATCAAACATGCAGAAGACGTTGGACTGTTCCATGGATAAATTTTTGAATACATTCTTTAGATTTTTCTACTGTGAAAATCTAACTCTGTACTCCCCTTGAGACTGCTCTGTGGACAGGTGTAAACCAGAGTTGTGTTTGCTCTGGGTCTGTGTACAGCAAGTCAGAATCAAGTAGAGATTTTCATAGCAAATTTACAGTAACAGCTTTACTCTATGAAGGGTCTTCAGCAGTTCATGGGAAATGCGCGTGATGAAAGAACTGGATTACAAAAATTTTTGCACACAAATACAGTTATCTTTTAATTCCATTTCCCCCATTTGTATATTTACAAATGCACTAGCAATGAATCGGAAAAAACCTGGACTTTTTATCACAGCTTGAGAAATCCTGGTATAACGACCATCTGTATTTACATCACCTGCATTTAACTGTTAGCTAACTGGGCGGAAACAGACTCTTTCAAAAGAGGTCTCCAGAAGTTCATAGAAATGCATATTATGAAATCACTACACATAGATTGCAAAATTCTTTTACAAAAAATAAACATCTCCTATTTCCATTTTCCCATAAACTATCTGAAGTATCCACCTATGAACAGGACATAAAATTGCACAAAAATAATCTAAAAGTAAAAATTTTTTTTTGACAGGCAGAGTGGATAGTGAGAGAGAGACAGAGAGAAAGGTTTTCCTTTTTGCCGTTGGTTCACCCTCCAATGGCCACTGAGGCCGGTGCACCGCGCTGATCCGAAGCCAGGAGCCAGGTGCTTCTCCTGGTCTCCCATGCGGGTGCAGGGCCCAAGCACTTGGGCCATCCTCCACTGCCTTCCCGGGCCATAGCAGAGAGCTGGCCAGGAAGAGGGGCAACCGGGATAGAATCCAGCGCCCCGACCGGGACTAGAACCCGGTGTGCCGGCGCTGCAAGGCGGAGGATTAGCCTGTTAATCCACGGTGCCGGCCTAAAAGTAAATTTTTTAAAAGGTTAACTGGCTTCTCCTCAATCTATCACTACTTTCAAAGTAGTGTGACTGGAAACTGATGGATTCGTTTTCCTGTTTATACTTCCTATTACATGGATATTCCAAAAGTTTGTATTCGGATTATATGGATACACAGGAGAGAAGTACCATCTTCATCATTTTTGTAACAAACTCCAGCTCAACTCTATGATCTGATATTTCTTAAAAACTCAGTCCTTTAAAAATTACATTGCAGTGCCTGATTTAAAATTTATTACATGACAGGCAAAGCTGTTTCCCAAAAGCCATCCTCACACTTTTCTAATGGAAATATGTAAGGTAGTTGCATCTGCTTTTAGAAGATTTTAAGTAAAAGCTATAAAGTAGCAGGGTGGAAGTTTCCCACCTCATTTAGGAATCAAACTCATATTTGTGAAACAGAAGGTGGCATAACTTTTCACTGAGGACATGATTCAATCCACAGGAAAAATCTACACAGAGCAACTTCATTTGGCGTTACTGATGTCAGTTACAAGGTAAGGGAATGTCACCCATCCACATCACCCAACTTGTTAAGCTGGAAAACTTCATCCGTGGTGACTTTAAACCAAATTGCCTGAGAAATTTGGACAGAGAATCAATTATGCTTGGGTAAAGATTTTGTTTGAACATAAATTGTTTTCTAGATGTTTTGCTGAAGTCTTTTAAAGTTTAATTCCCACAGTCTCTTTTAGGGATTAAGAAGCACTAAAGACAGTGATTTCAGAGTCATTTGTTTTCTCTGTCCTTTATAATAAAAAAGGGCCACACACACCCAGTTACTGAGCTGCTCTTTTTCCTCCTGTAGCTCATCCAACCATTCTATTATGAAGCTGAGACATTTCAGTTACTGTAGTGTTTTCCTGAAGGTTCTGGTTCCCACACTGAAATTCTGCCTCCAAAGTCAGATTCAGACTCCAGTTCCCAAAATCTGTTCCAAAACACATTCATAGCAGAACACCCAAGAAAGGGAACTTCAAGCCCCACTTGCCTCCTTTAACAATGAGTCAAAGTACTTTCAAAAGGAGCAAAAATCTGAAAGCCCTTGATGAAGTGTTTCTGAAGTGTCCTGGCCACTTTGGAGGAAAAGTCAAATAGTATTTAACTCTGCTCAGTTTTTAAGGTGGAAAACAACTAAACTTAGCACTAAGACAGGCAAGTGGCTCTTTTCAAGAGAAAAAGAAAAGCACGTTAGACATATGCCACGGGAATTAGGGTTAAATCCAGGGTGGCAGTGGGCAGAAAGGAATAAAAGTGAGATAAATCGAGCAATGAATTATCAGGGGATAGCACTAAAGGTGATCTTCTGTAAGTACCGAGAACCTCCTGGGAATATGACAATCAGACACAGTAAACTCATATACGACAGAATTAGCAATCAAATCAATGCACTTACCAATACTCCAATGAATCGAAGACTTAAAAGACTTCAAATAAAAAGCAATCAAATACAGTACTGATACCTACAGAGGGTGATGCTTCTGCCCTTACCTTGAGGACAGCATCTTGACCTCAGCCATATCCATCTTAGGGCAAGACACGGAGGAGACTGGAGTTTACAGGTCTTTCTTCTCCTGATGAATATTCTGGCATAGGAAATGGGCTTCCCTCTTCCAAAGGAGAAGGCAGATGCATACAACAAAGATCTGAGATGGACAAAGAAATGCCCATGGGGCGACAAGAAAACCTAGTTAGGAATAACAGGTGCAGCTGGTTCTCCACTCAGCACGTGCATGCACTGCACAGATAAACTAACACATAGCCTTTCTCCGTCCTTTCAATCATGCTTGGAGTGCATATTATCCCCACTTGATACATAAGGATTCCAAGGCTAGAAGATATTTCCCAAAGTCTGAAGACAACAACTAAATGCATGCTTGTCAAACTACAAAGTTCAACCTCTTCTACTCTTGGCCACATCATCTGAAGTTATCCAGAAATCTGCTGGAGGCAAGGGGAAAAAAAAAGCAGACTTACCTGGAACAGTACTGAAGGAGAACTTGGCCTCCTGTTTTGACTGGAATTGTATTAAAAAAAACACCAGTTTAGTATCAAAACAGGGTCAAGTGCACTTTAACACTTAAATTCACATAAACCAGAATAAATTCTGAGCTAATTTAACAATATACACCAGGACTTCAACCAAGGGATGACAGTCATCTAAGTCATCATCGAGTGTCTTTTGGGAGGTCTACATTTGGCAATAACTTCCAAATATTACTGTGTTGTTGGAGTATCCACAGTGGTGGCAAACATATTAAGGTAAACTTGATCTCTAAAAACTGCAATCACTAGGAGTCAAATCTAAGAAGATGATGGTCCTTGCCCATTATCATCATAGGGTGTATCTATAAAGTAGATACACACAAAAGGCCACACGCACTGCTTTGAGAAGCATAATTAAACCTGTGGAACCTAGAAAAAGAAGGAAGATGAAAGAATACCTTGCATTGGAAAGTACAGGCTTATTTCAATGTAACGGGTATTTTCAATTGTTCTGTTTACAACTGAGGTTTTTAGAAAGCTCCGGAGAGGGTGCTAAATACATAGAGGCCCAGGTTGAAAGGTAGGGATCCCCCTCCTCCATCCCAGCTCATTAGCTCTCCTCTTCTCCATTGAGAATGCAAGCTCAATGAAAGCAGGGGCTTCTGTTCACCACTGTGCCTAGGCCTAGGCTAGCTTCATGAGGGTGCTTTCCAAAGTTGTTGGAAAGTGCCATTAAAAGATCTGTCTATTCTGGCCCCCTAACTTCTGTAATCTATACATATGACTGGGCTTCAAATAAGCCAGAAAAATGCGTACCATAAAAAAACTATGCATGGATTTCAAAATTATTTGCACCAAAATAAACTTACCTTTTAATTCAATTTTCCACCAAGTTATAAAAGTAACTTTGTGTATCATTAGTGAATGAATCGATCACTTAACACTGGGTAACAGGTAAGGCTTTCAGTTTTTGAAAGATCTCTTGTTCTAAGAAGTTTTTAAGAACTACTGGCACATAGTAGAGAGATTCCTGAGATGTAACAAGTGGAGGGCTGGTGGTCTCAGGCCTGGCAAGACTGTGCATTCCAAGACAAAGCAGTCGGTGAGGACCTCAGTGAGGGACAGTGCACTGACCTATCTCTAAATGGGAACCTGGGTCCAAGGGCCTGGTGTCACTGCAGCGCGGCACACCTCTGCAGGTGGAGGAGGCTGTCACAGTGGTCATACACTCGGGGCTGTATAAAAGAACCAACAAGAATAAAACCTGTTCCATGAAGTTTCTGCATGTACCGAAGGGTGTCCAGAGAAACAATGATTGATGACTGGTCCTGGATTCACTGACTTTTAAAAAATAAAGTGCCTTAGTGCACGGCTGAAAATGAGTGCTGTCAATGCCAAACGAGCGGCCAGAGAATGCAAACTCAATGCTACTGCAGACATGTCTTCCAACTCTGCTGAAAGTAGCAATACCGTCAGCATGCAAAGGGTTTCTTAGAAAACATAGGTACAGAATGTCCCTGTGAAGACCTTTTTTTAAATAAAAGACACAGTTCCTCTAGCAAGAGCAATACAAAGGGGTTATATA
Source organism: Lepus europaeus (assembly GCF_033115175.1). Classification (NCBI taxonomy): domain Eukaryota; kingdom Metazoa; phylum Chordata; class Mammalia; order Lagomorpha; family Leporidae; genus Lepus; species Lepus europaeus. Next base: position 49,140,583 of record NC_084843.1, on the reverse strand, counting down.
AATTTATTTTGCATTTAACAATTGATTAGTTTAGAAAGATTCCCATTTTCAATGTTAATTCCATCTCTCATTTTTTAAAAAAGTCACTAAAAGGACAAAAACCCACACAAAAATACAATCTGTATCTGTTCGATATTTACAGATAACCAGTCACTATTAAGGCGCAGATTGATTAAAAGTTAACATTATTCAAATAATCCAAATATTCTGTGCATCACATAACACCGATAACTCTGTATACTGTAGTGTCATTCCCTTCATCCCATCAAGAGAAAATGAGAAAAATAATTTCCAGTGTTTTTTATTTTTAGCCACCCCAGTTAATTTAGTTTAAGTCGGACAGTTTTCTCTTTGGCACGATATCAAAGCACTGTTCCTAAAACCTGTGTCAGCTTAGTACTGCAGACATTCCTCCTCCTCCTCCAGTTGCACATACAAGGTAGAGAGCCAGGGGAAAGGGCTCCAAACAATTCATTGTTCTATCATCAGGGTCTTATTAAAAAACAATAAAATGAAAAGCACTGAGTTGCTGAATAGGAAACAAATCTGGAATTGTTACCTGTGCTGAGGACAAAGCATGACACGTTCCACAATCAAATAAACCAGGGAGTGCCACATTATCCTCTGGAGATATGTGCACAGGACAATTCCATTGTAGGAGATCTAGGTCCACCAGCAGACAAGGCTGAGCACAGGAGTGGGCCAGCCCCTTAGTGCCAGTCATCAGTGATAATTTTATGGCAGGCTCATTGCTTTTGGGGTAACCAATGTTATTTTTTAAAGTGAAAATTCTGCAGTGTGTAAGATGTCTCTTCAACTGCTGTTCTTAATGACAAAACATAGCCAAGGAAACATGTTAGGCAAGCATTTCTCATCCCGCTTTTATATAAAAGCCCCCAATTGTTGTGTATACCTATTGAATGCCTTCTGCCGAGAACAAGTGAGAGTGCTTTATAGCCACGTAGAAAGCCTTGAATACGGAACATAAATAAGTCGTTACAGTACAGATAATGGACAACATTTCCTATGGGAAAGTCTTCCAGTAAATTAATATACTTGGAAATAATATTGCTTTGAATGAAGAAAGGCACTTAAGTGATTTTTCTTCATGGATGAAAACCCTTTACAAATCCACAATAAGATGTCTGAAAAGATTCAGGCAACAACTTTGCCCAGTCTCTTGGACTTTCACAGTTTAGGATTCTAACAAGGAAATCTAGCCACTTAAAAATAGTCCTTTTTTTTTTTCCCTTTCAGAACTCAGTTATCTTCATAAACTGTCACTCTGGAAATGTAAAGCTTTGCATTCTTAACAGACACAGTCTCCTTTAAGCAGACCGCCAAGGTTTTAGGCAAGCCCTGTGAACACACGGAGCATGGCCAAGGTGCACCTGTAAGGAAGGTGATCTCCTTCTCTCCATGATGGCAACAGTGCCGTCTTGTCGGGTGATTATCTGTCTTTTTAAATAAAGTGACAATCTAGGGCTCCAGTTATTGAATGCCGTTCATTCTCTACCATAAATCTCTAGTAAATAGCAATTTCATCAATTAAGTACTGTGTTTATAATATCTAAAAATAAAAGTTTGATATAAATAAATGTCCTTCAGTGGCAGTATACTAAAAAAAAACAAAACCCAGCCCTTTGCCTTCAGACAACTATTAAAAATCATTTTAGCAATATAGGCAGCAGCTAAATATGATGACTGCAAAGGGTTAATATTGCAAAGTCCATTTGGTCTTTCTTTGCACCTGTTACCACAAACTAGGTTCATGAATAAGTGTTCCTAGGATACTGACATAAATGAACAGAGTTGGTCCAGAATCAATTGGACTCACATTTCCCAAAGTCACAGAATATTCTGCACAAAAGCTAATATCCAGTACCATTTCAAATAAAAATTTGAGGCAGTCAGAAAAATGGCTAAATCTGATTTGTACCAATACATCAGGTGACATGAAAATGAGAGGGAGAAAAAGAGAATTTCCACAGGACAAGAAATCAGAACTGTGTAAAGTGCTGAGATACCTCAATAATTATTTTAAAGCAGTACCAGGAAATCCCACTTTGATTTTTTTTAAACCCCCAAATACCAATACAAAATAAGCAAACAAAATAACTTCTAAGTTTTCTGGCATCCCAGATGTCAATTTATCCTTCATTGTAAGTAAAAAAAAAAAAAAAAAAAAAAAAAAAATCAGTGCATATGTTATAAAGTAAATAAAAACAAGAGATAAAGCCCTTTCCTCATATTGCAAATTCTGTCCAACTGTCATTTACAAAAAATCATCCACACTTGGTGTTTTGTGTGACAACGTAAGAATCGTGTCTCTCTCAATGTCTGCCACAAAGTACAGGTGCGAGTAAGATGCTTTGGTCCTGACACCAGACACCCCGAGTGCTGAGGGTGGTGTGCGGCGAAGGCTGTTCCCAGATCTCTGTGTCCAGCATTACAGCTAGGTGAAGGGCGTGTGCCTCCAGGGCACTGCTACCAGCGGTCACTGACACTGGCAACATCTGAGTGATACTGACGGGGTAGCCTCCCGCTTGCTCCACCTTCCAAGAAAGAGGTGCGTGCATTTGGCGGTTCAAAAAGCTTTCTTCGGTTTTTATTTAGTTCTAGAGAGAGAGAGAGAGAGAGAGAGACAATTGTTAGGTGCTCAGTGGAGAAATTGTCTACACTACAGGATGTGGCATTAGAGCTCAGAAAATGGTGACAAGGTACCGGTGTTGGGGGGAAAGTCCAGTCTGGTGGCAAAAGGAAAATTTTGAGTTGATGGTCAACACACTTCTGGAATACCAGGAAGTCTGACATTACACAAAGCACAGTAGCCGCCTACCAAACCACCGGCAGCAAATACTTTGTCCTGCTGGTTTGTAAACTCTTTGTGGGATATGTTTTTGTGCGAACTCCTGAACTAGTCAACAGTTTGACCCACCCCCAAGATCATCTCAAGGGCAGTGGGGGGCATGAAAACTGCTGGAAGGCATGTGAGAGGATGAATTACCAGTGACGCAGACATTGTTAGACCTCTTGAACTCATCCAGGTCTAATGCAGCAACTCGCAAGTTATGACAGTCAGGCATGAAAGGAAGATCCCACCCCTAAACCCAAGGAACCTGGAGGAGCACTCTGAAGTATGAAGACACAGCCCCCGGGCTCTGCTAACACACGGCTTCTCGAGTCAGAGCCAGTCACATAAAGAAGCACACGGGCAGAGGTCTCTTTGAATGAAAAATCAACAGGATAAAACAGCTTTGAAAATTCATCCTTTAAAACAACCAATGCTTGAATCCAGAGAAAAACTAAGGTGCTCTATTTTGATTTTTAAAGAAACCAGAGCATACCTTGACTACACCGTTTAGTTTTTCTTTTGCCAACTAAAGAGTATTAACTGGAAAGGCATGCAGTTAATTAAAACAGATCACCTTGATTACAGATACATACACCATCCCCCAAACACACAGATCATCAAACCACTAATTTTCCTGATAAGGAATTCAGACCAGTAAATAGAATTTTCAGACTCCAGAAGTTTGGAGTTTTGGCAGCCCTCAAATGTAAATAGCTACCAATGCATTCAAGTTCAACTACAGTGATCAAATGGTTGACTTGTGTATCGTGCTGTGTTGTGTTTTGTGAGGAGAGCAACAGCAGGTGATTCAACACCTTCTCTTTGCATGGTTCTTGGTCCTTTCTCAACTACACATACACAATCCCCCTCTCAGTTCTGCAGCAAAGCCATGAGCTTTGGCCAGCCATGGTGCTGAGGAGAACACAGACACTATAATGGGACACAGGTGTTTAAGGATGGCCATGTGGCCAGACTTATCTTCTGAGTTTGGTAAATGAGCCAACACCTTTAACATTCCAACCATCCCATCCCATTGCTTTCCAAAATGTAAATGCTGGCCCTTTCCCATTGAAGCCACAGTGGCAACATCTCTCCTTTGCTCTTATATACAGGTCTCAGAAGAAAAATAATAGTGATTTATTAGTGTTTACATGACAAGCACTTTACATTGATTTTGTCCCACTTGAAGAGGGAAACAATATTACCACTCTCCATTTTATAGATAAGAAAACTGATTCTAAATATAAATGAAGTCACTTGCCCATTCGGCTATTAAGTGACAGAGCTGAAACCCTCCCTGCTCGATCCCAAGGTCAATGCCATGAACAGCAGTGACCCCTCATTAGACAGAAATCAACTGAACCACCAGAAATACAAACCTCAAGAAGTGGTGCTTCCAGGTGTGCCAGGTAACAGAGCATTATTTCACATTTTAATATACAGTATACCAAATTTAATTTCTGAATAGATAAACATAGCTTAAAAACTTGGAAAAAGGAAGGAAAATATCTCCATAAGCAAAAACACATGCAAGGTACACTATCAATGGCTATTGTTTTAAGTTCCTGCAGAATCACAGTAGCAGTACCATTCCTATTAAAAGTTGCACATGGGTATTTAGTTTTTAAAAAAAGCAAAAGGTACTTGAAAATTCAGAAATAAAAACCAAATTGAATATATTCAAAGACAAACTTACAGGACAGTTAAGAATAAATGGCCACTGTAATCCATAAGCTGTACTTTGGAAATTTATATTCATTAAATAAAAGTTTAAAAAAAAAGAATAAATGAACCCCTTACGTACAAAGCCTGAGAACATTTTCATCCCTTTTAAACCTAGGAGATTATCCTTGCTCTCCATTAGAAACTGGGGGAATAACCTACAACTCAGGAGGCCAGCCCCATATTATAGAAAAGAAAAAGGAAGGAATGAAGACCAAACATTTTCTCCTAGCATATGTAACAAGTGCAACTGTGCACTTGCAAATAACTGGGCCACTGAAGACAAACCATTTTTCCTAAATAAACACTGAAAACTTTATTTTGAAGAGCTCCAACAGCTAGATCTTTGAGAGAGTACAATTGGGAATTCAGCCTTCCTCTAAAGATGCAGTTTCTAAAAGAGTACATCCATCCATCTCTCTTATATATAGATGTGTATGTGTGTATATATATGTGTGTGTATATATATATAAACACATGTATATTCTATATAATACATACATGCAGACAGATGTTTCTAAGCAGGATGCACAAGAGAAATCTTCCAGAGAGGTTCTCAGCGATCAAGTCCTACTGAGGGAACTCTAGGATTTCTTTTTTCAATTAAAAATCAAACTCCTTCCTCTGATTTCTCTTTGAGTAAGCCTAAGGGATAGTGTGGGAAAATACCAACCTTTTTCTTTGCAATTCCAAGGTTCACACAATCCTGGCAGCTCTCAGGATCTTGTTGCGGATCTGAACAGAGTCACAAACTAAAAGAATAGGTTGGGAAATGTTAGATCTACCTGAGGCCGTGGCAGGAAGCCTGTCAACTGGATGCTGAACTTGCTCTCACTGAGTCTCTGTACATCTAGTTAATCAATAACTAAGCCACTCTGAGGGAAATCTGAATTTCCCTTATGGATTTGAAAAAAAAAAATCTTGACTGCAGACAAATTTCACCTCCTCCTATCTTAAAATGTCTTCTGGCCCAAGATTAAAAAAAAAAAAAAAAACCTCATCCTGAAAGAACAATTTCAATTATTAGTTTAAAATATGTAAATATTTTTAAAAAGTAATTTTGAACTAACTCTGTATCTACAGAAACTGTGTAACCACAAGCCAAATGTGAATTCAGGCAGCCCAGTTATCCTGCACCTGGAAATGGAATGTTCTAGGACTACACATGGATGTCTTTGTTACCAGGTGAGCTCAGCTGGAAAAAGAAGCTTTTTGAGGCAGGATTTCTCAACAAAATGTACTGCAGAGAAAATGATCTACCAGGTTCGAACAAATGCATCAAAATCATCCTTAAAATAACAGAACACTTCACACTGTGCTACGGATTTGGAAGAGATCTTTTTCAACACTACAGGTCCCTCTATAGGCCAGAGGACCTGGGAACCCCACTGAGAGACGGAGTCTACAGGAGTAGTATGTTCCCTCCACAGAATTACCCTGAAGATCACAACTGGAAGAAACTTAAGAAGACTCAAAGCCCCTTTTGATTTTCATCCTACTCCCCAAAACATAAAGGGTACTGATGTATTCCAGAGTAAGGTACTGGGGGCCCATCTGCAACCTGTGAAAGTATTCAGATATCTGCTTGTAGCCAAAGGCTTTAAAGAATTTGGAACTGGGTTGGTGCATGAAGAACGAACGTAGCTCCCCTTATATTTACACTTCACCGCCCTTCAGGAGTCTCTAGTGACAGAGGAAGCTGTTCTGAGTATACCCTTCTCCTGTCCATCAGTGCTGGCCCACAGGCAGAGTTCAACAAAACAGATGTGGTGAATATGCGAGTTCATCAGATTTCAAGTGGTATTATCCATTTAATTTTCAAATTCATAAAAGAATGTGAGAATACATAAAGATAATTTGCATCTAGCATTAGCTCTCTGAAGATAAATTTAGGGTAAACAAATATGCTGACAATAGAACCCTATTGCTACAGATGGCAAAAAACCACAAACAAGGGAGTATCCTGTTAGTCATACATGCTGTTAAAATTATAGTTCATTTCCACTAGGCCTGCTGACTTATCGCATGAAAGGACAGTTTTTACAAATGGAAGGTGACCTTACACAATCATCTACTCCCAGATCCATTTGTAGTTAATAAACCAAAAACAAAGGGGGTCTGTAAGCTCACCCAAGGACTCATGACTTGGCAGAGGCAAAACTCAGTTCTCCTGCTTAAATCAAGTGTTCGTTCCCCCATACCAAGATAATCATATGAGTGATATGAATCCTTCATCTGCCTTGTGCAATACCATAGTGCAGCTTCTTGGGTACACTGGGTAGACTCTATGCATCTGTGGAAGAGCTCAATGGCTGGTCTCTACCCCTCTGTCAAAGCTGCTCTGCCTGCATCTGCTTCAGATATTTTTTTCTTTTCTATTTTTGACAGGCAGAGTGGACAGTGAGAGAGAGAGAGAGAGACAGAGAGTAAGGTCTTCCTTGGCCGTTGGTCCACCCTCCAATGGCCGCCGTGGCCAGCGCTCTACAGCCAGCGCACCGCGCTGATCCGAAGCCAGGAGCCAGGTGCTTCTCCTGGTCTCCCATGGGGTGCAGGGCCCAAGCACTTGGGCCATCCTCCACTGCACTCCCGGGCCACAGCAGAGAGCTGGCCTGGAAGAGGGGCAGCCGGGACAGAATCCGGCGCCCTGACCGGCGCCGCAAGGCGGAGGATTAGCCTGTTGAGCCACGGCGCTGGCCAGATAGATTTTTTGTAAGGAAGTACTGGTGGTGACAGCAGGCAATCTACTGCTAAGATAAAATGAAGAACCAGGGGCCAACACTGTAGCATAGCAGATAAAGGCTCCGCCTGCAGTGCCAGCATGCCATATGGGTGCTGATTCAAGTCCCAGCTGCTCTACTTCTGATCCAGCTTCCTGCCTTGGAAAGCAGAAGATGGTTAATTCCTTGGGCCGTTGCACCCACATAAGACCCAGAAGAAATTCCTGCCTTTGGGTCAGCTTGGCTCCATCTGTTGTGGCCATTTAGGGCATGAAGCAATAGATGGGAGACCTTTCTCTTCTCTCTCTCTCTCTGTGTATCCCTTGCCTCTCTGTAACTCTGCCTTTCAAATAAATAATCTTTTTTTTTTAAATGAAGAGCCACTGAACCTTTACATTTTATTTGCTAATGCGATTAGTGAATGTGGTCTGAAACGGACCTGCTCCAGGTGGAAGCAAACGCTGGCCTCCTGGAGGCACAGCCTGCAAATATAGTGTTCTGCAAAAGTCAAGTCATTTTCTCCCAGTATGTGACTCTTGGCTTCTGCCCTTGGAGTCTGTCTTTTTGATAGACTGGCACACACATAACTCTGATATTCAAGAACTTTACTGGAAAGTCTTCAAAAACTGATCCTGACCCATGCCCTATTTCTTATTCACGTTCCTCTGAACGTCCTGCTGAGGTCCATTACTATGTATCTGCCAGCTCCTGACTCATCATCTGGCTCAGTTCCTTTCAAATGAGTGGCACCCAATAAATATGTATAGGGCACTTTTAATACATAAATACATAGAATATGCAACGGATGCACACAGAAGGTGTCCTCAGGAGGCAGACATTATTTTCCTTCATTCTGTGACTGCCTTCAGTATCTCACATCCACCTGTAACTCGGATCCCATTAAGACACTACTGACAAACATTTAAAGCCATTAATAATACTGGCAGGTCCCAAGCTATCCCAATGAATGCATGGATTTTTTTTTTCCTCATCAGGTGGCATGTGTGGGCACTCGCATTTGAAATTGGAATCCAATCAAGAATAGTTTTTCACTAACCCAATGATTACTGCTTAACACAACTGCAAAAAGGAGAATTAAAATAGTCCCATGTTCTACAAAGGGTCACTCTGGTTACATCTTTCTGAAGAAATCTGTTTTGATGATTGACATTGTCACGGCAGGTTTTCTGGCAATGAACAGTAGTTTACTCTTGGCATTTGTCACCCAGTTGGCAGAAAGCCCTCTGAAGCCACAGCCACCACGGGGTCAGGTTAGTAGGGAAGCAATGATCAGCAGAACCTCAGCCCAACCAGCTGCGCCCGCTGGCAGAGGCTACTCAGATTTTAAAATATGAGTTGGATATTTATATTCACCTGAGATTGCAAGCAGCATTTTCCTTCTGGCACCAAAAGTAGTAATCCCCAGCTCTTTGAGATCCTGATCTGTTAGAGTGAGAAATGTCTGAAGATCGATCTGTGAGTAAAACAGTAACCGCAAATCAACATATTAAGTACTTAATATTTTCGTCATTGTACTATCAACTCATTATGACACCTATATATTAATTATGCTCTGCCTACTTCTGCAAATCAATGGTGGTGGCCCCAATCTAAGGGCTGAGAATTAAGAAACAAAGGTGATGATATGGAAGTGATGATTCTAAGAGAAGATAGTCTAGGCTGATGATCTACTGCGTTTGAGCCAAAACTCAGCCCTGAGCATCCTGGCAGCTATGACAAAAAGGGAAACATAACTACTGCACTATTTTTGTGGTGTGATGAAGTGGAGAAAACATCTCTCTCCAGAAAAGAAAAAAACATTTCTTAGATTTTAATTCAGAATTGGCTATACATACTTTTATAAGAAACTAAAGAACAACACAGTTGGAATGATGGAAGTCCCAGTCCACATCAGATGATGGTTCACTTGGATCAACTCAGCAGACCATCTCTGAGAGTAGCTAAAAAGAAGTCTATGCTAAAGCAGCATGAGTGCAATTGTACTTCCTGGTATCAGCAACAAAATATGCAGGCAAACAGCTTAAGGGTCCCCCTCTTCCTTTTAACACAGTATGGAGGAACTGAACGATAACAGACTGAAGCCAGGCAGAACTGGGTTCAGATGCCGACTCTGCCATTATTGGTTGTGGACACCTAGGGTTGACAAAATTATACTTTTCAACACCATACTGAGCATTAAATATGACTGCAGACATCAAGCAACTGGGTGACCAACGGGGTAAAATGACGGCTAGTGATCATTTATACTGACACAGAATCTGTGAAAAGTACTCTAAGAATCTTCAGCATGCTTGCATGCACGCTCATGAGGTTATATAATGAGGGACTCTTGTTAAATCACATTTGAATATTGGAAACTATCCTACATAAACAGTATACGTCATGTGGAAAATAGCCTATATTAACGGAAGCAGGACATTGAGTTTCTATACACCAACATACATTTTAGTTATTCTGAACACAACTTGAAACTCTGCTTTGGTTTTGAAGGTACATCTACAAAAATGACCTTACAAAGCCTGGGGTTTACCATTTATCACTGATCCCAAGATAAGCTTTTAGAAATTCCATTTCAGAGAGACTAGTTCAAGTGTTACCAACCTTTCTCTTCAAGAGCTAGAGAGTAAATATTTTAGGTTTTATGGGCCACACTTTCACTATTGTAACTACTCAACTCGACTTTTATAGCTCAAAAGCAGCAGTAACAACATGTAAACAAATGGGCATGGCTATGTTCCAATGAAACTTTATTTACCATGTCAGGCAGCAGGTCTGCAGACCACATTGTTGACCCACGGCCTAGTTACTAAAATACTAGATAAAGCTACTCTCTTTATATCTTCATGTTTCCTCCCCTTTTGTAGTTAGGTAAGAAGCACAACTTATTTCTATACTTCTTCAAATAGGAAATATAGATAAAAACAAACCCAGAAATATCACTGGTAATACTTAATCCCTTACACTGAAACCTTCTGTGTCTGTACAAGTTAAACGACTTCTGACCTGGAGCATCTCTATCAGCTACCCTTCTTTAACCAGCAAGACTAAGCCAACAGATACAACAATGCAATTTCAGGATGAGTTACTCAACTTAAAAAACTCTTGGTCACATGAACACTGACTTAGATGTAGGACAAAGAAAGTAAAAATCCATTCCCCAGGATCCATTACATAAACAATAAGCCCTTTTTTAGTGCAAAAATGTCAAAAATATATAATCATAAAACATAATGTATTGAGTTATGAGTCGTACATTAAATTTATGATGTAAATAAAGTACCTAATAAAAACCTTCAATTCTCTACTGACTGATCCATGCCTGGGCATTACCAACTTAATCAGATCCTCTAACACAAAATTAAACCAGCTGGTGTCAAACGTGGACAATGGCTTGATTTGAGAAAAAGACAAGTTTATAGGACATTTACACTTTCTGCATTAGGTTTGCTGTGCCCTGGTAGTATGAGGGCATCATTAGAAAGAATCTTGCTGAGGACCTTTTTACTTAATGCCAGAACAAAATGGGCCATGGCTAATGGGCTGGGCCAAAGTCCATGGTGGCAATGGTCCAGAAGACATCTAAGTTCTGTCTTGGGCTAGGCAAAAGCCAAACAGTAAAGGCCATCACTCTGTTCACACACACACACACACACACACACAGTGAGAACAGACTTCAGTAACACATCTAGGATATGGTGGAAAACATCCATGGATGTTTATTTCAGATGCCGTGGTTTACTTTGAAATGCCACCGGTAAGTGATTCAAGAGTGGACTCTTAACTACACACTTGGGGCTGACCTTAGGGGAGCTGTGAATCAAGACATCAGTTAGGACTTTTAGCTATCACTGGTGTGGAGGGGCAGCTAAGGTCCAGTTTTGCAATCGACATTTTCCATATTTCTGCTATGTTGTGTCCATGAGCCACACTAGATAAATAAGAAATGAGATGACATTTTTCTTAGCGGAGAGAATAAGCTGGGAGACTTGAGTAAGTGCTCAGTGGAAGTGCAGTCAGAGGTCGGTCTCTGATTTCTTTCTAGAGGTCGTCCAGCACACCACCCAGACACACCTACCTGCGAAGATAAACACACACTGACCTCTTGTTGCTGGAAGACGTCTGTGTATTTGCCCAGGCCCAGCTTGCTGAAGAGCTCAGGGAGGTCAGAGCCTTTGAAAGAGCTGTTCAGGTTACAGCCATTGCTTCCTGTCAGCGAGGAAATGCAGTCCATGTAATTGCTACTGCTGAGATAGTGTTCCGCTGAAAGGCAAAGGAGACACAGGCTGGCAGCGTAAATGCCCAGGGAGAGCACGGTTTAATTAAAAGTTCTAATCACCCAAATATTTCAGATTTCATTGTTCTGCGGGATAGAGCAGTAGCTGCAAAAATACAGCCATCCTTTACGGAAACACTGGCTTTTCATTAAGGAAATGCTGGTGACTGCTTTCAGGGAGGCGCTTGCCATTTAAAAGTGACACTGGGGAAGCAGACATTCAGCGACAGTGCCTCTGTCGTTAATAACCATTTATCATCTTCTCCCTGAGCGTTCCACAGTATTCGCTCCTTCTAATTGATTGGATGTGAGTTAAACGAGCCTGGAAGGAGGCTCTAGGACACCACGAAGGTAGGGACAGTTATTAAAACTCCAGGGCCGCCACCGGGTGCCGGGGTGGTTCTCTGCACCCGCACTGGAGCTTTCCTGTTGTCACAGGAACTGTATGATATTGCAACACGTAACTCTCATCCCCTAGGAAAAGATGACTGGGTAGCAAGTGCTTAAAATAGAGCACTTTCAACATTAGGACTAATGTATGGAGTGATATGAATGATGCTACTAGAGTCTGTGGATTTAATTTATGACAGAAATTAAGCTATCTCTTGGGAACATTTCTGACTAGCATGCTGAGGTTTATCTTGGCTCTGCAATGGATTTGGTAGGCAAAGGTTTCAACACACTTAGGCCAAGGGATGCGCAAGCCTGGATGAGGGGTTAATGACCCATGCCAAGTTCTTCAGCGCACAGACACTTCTCTGGGAGTTCCCCCAGGGTCATGCAGCCATTCCTGCCTTCCTGACCAACACCTGGCTCTGGTCTGGGTGGTAGATCTTTGTTCTTACATCGAGGATGCGGCTTCAGGAGGCCCAGGGAGGTGGAAGTGGAGGAGGCGGAGTCTCAGCACAGCCAGTCACACCCCCTAATCCACCGTGGGGACCCACACACCCACCACATCTGAGACTCTTGTTTTCAGTACCCCAAACCACTCTTCCAGCTGTTGTCATCTCCCAACTAAGAAGTGCTCTGCTCATCTCAAGCAGAAGGAATTTCTTAGTAAGGTTTCTTTTCTCTGAAATGTTCTAACCCTTGGAGAACCTGTGGGGATGAAGCCCTGAGACACTGAGCCCTGGACACCACATCACTTCCAGGTGATCAGGACAGATGCTGGCAGGTTGATCATTTTTTGTCCAGGAAAAGGGGAGTTACCAACAATTACACTGAAGCAACTGTATAAACAGAGATGCCCAGCAAGGACTGCAACATTGGTGCCCTTCACAAGGGGATCAGGAAAATTACCTAAAACTGTGCTTTCAATGCAGCGGACAACAGCCACATGTGGCCACTGAGCACCTGAAATAAGGCTAGTAGGAATCAAAGTGTTCCATTAGGAATAAGAGATTTTAAAGACTTTATATCAAGAAAATGTAAAATAATTCGATAATTTTTATATTGATTACATATTCAAAAGAACTATCTAATGCATGTTAGGTTAAATAAAATACAGTAGTAAAACCTTAAAAATAGATGTTTGAAAATAAAATATTCTTAATGATATGTGTTTATAATGGCCCACAACTTTTTTCTTTACATTTTTGTCTTAGCTACAATATTCTACATTCTTCTAAATTCTCTACATTCTTAATGCATCTTACACAAGTTAAATAATTGTGATTAACTTTTTTTATTCATTTGAGAGAAAGAGAGAGAGAGTGTGCTGTCATCTGCTGGTTCACTCTCTAAACACCCACAGTCGGCACCAGAGCGAAGCCAGAGCTGGCAACTCAAGTCAGGTCTGCCACGTGGGTGGTGAGAACCCAACCACCTGAGCATCACCTGCTGCATTAGGGGAAAGCTGGGACTGGGGTCAGAGGCAACACAGAACCCACACACTCCCGTAGGGGATGTGGGCATCCTCACTGCTTACCAGCAGACTGTTAGGCCAATCGCCTTCCCAGAGGGTCAAACTCAGCTTTTGGCTTCTTTTTGTGTATTTGAAATGGGAGGGGGTGGGGAGAGAGAGAGAGAGATCATCCATCCACTGGTTCATGCCCCAAATCGCCACAACAGCCAGTGCTGGGCCAAGTCAAAGCCAGGAGTCCAGAACTCCAGCCAGGCCTCCCACAAGAGCGTTCGGGACTGAAGTACTTGAGCCATCACCTGCTGCCTCCCAGGCAGGATGGGGGTGTCCCAAAGACATCCTGACTGTTGTACCAGGCACCTTTCTCCCAAACTGTGCCTTTGTATTAATGGATCCCCTCATCGTCATCCTACACTTCCATTCAACTAAGCAGTAAAGTCAATTTTAACTCTCCAGCATTAAATGAAGAAAAAAAAGAGATACAGATAAAAAAAAGACAGAGGTTCATATTGTCCTATGGACCAGACATCATTTACACCCCTCAATCTAGACTGGCCCCAGCCTGTCTCTCAGATCAGTCACACTGTCAGGGGAAGAGCAGCCAGCCAGCAACTAATAGGAAGTCTCCAGGCTGCAACTGACGGTACACTTGGGAATGAAAGAATCGACAGTGCTTGGTTATTTAGACTTGGCCTTTTTAAATCTTAGCCCCCTGACAACAAGGCCGACTTGACTGATGGTAATGGCGGGCTGTTACCCAGTGTCTACTACACTCATCCAGATTGCCTCTCTTCAAGCACTCTTCAAACTCTCCACACTATGTGTGTCATGATTCCCAATTTGTCAAAACACCTGAAAACAGCATCAGGGCAGCTCTCGTGATGACTGTGTCAATTCCTGTCTCTTTACCTACTTATACAGCTCAGAAGCACGGGTGCTTTTCCAGACGAAACACTCAACTCTTGCCATCTTGGCTGTATTTGCTAAAAAACAGAACCCGCATACTTTAAATCAAAGCTCTGCCTTCTATTTATGATAAGTCAGCTAGACTTGGCCAGTTTTACCAACCAAATCCAGCTTATTCCCTTGAATAGCTAGCCACTGGATAGTCTTTTCTTCAACTGTCCAAAGGATTAATTTGTGAAAAGATTTGTTTATCTGAAAGACAGAGTTACATCATACACACACACACACACACACAGAGAGAGGAGAGGAGAGCAAGATCTTCCATCTATTGGTTCAATCCTCAACGGCCTTAAGAGCCAGGGCTGAGTTAGGCTGAAGCCAGGAGCCAGAGAGCTTCCTCCAGGTCTCCCACACGAATGCAGGGTCCCAAGCCTTAGGCCATCCTCTGCTACTCTCTCCAGCCATTAGCAAGGAGCTGGACTGGAAGTGGAGCTGCAGGAACTCAAGCCAGTGCCCACATGGGATGCCGGTGATGCAGGTGGAGGCTTACCCTCCTATGTCAGAGAGTCAGACCCCAGGGCTTAATTTGATTCTGTTGATCTGAAGTGCTTTTTCACATGTGGGCTTTCCCTTGACATCTGGATGTTTGTGTGCGCATTACTCACTTATTCTGCACACATTAACCTAGCACCACCCACTGAAGTATGGGACACTCTGCTAAGTTCCGGGCAAAATAACAAATGGCATCGTCTAAGAGAGTGGCCTGTGAGCACTTCATGAATGTTCACTGAATGAATAAATATGGTCCCTGGGTTGTGGGGACTCCAAGCCTAAAGGGAAAGATAGATAGGTAAACATATAATTGCACAACTGCTGGAGAGAAACCATGTGCTCAAGACCACAACTGCTGGAGAGAAACCATGCCAAAATGCAACGAGGGGCATGAACTACGTGATGAGCACCGCCAGGAGAAAGAAGGCAGGCTTGCTTCACAAAGGAGGCTGCATGTGAATTACACCAAGCACTGGACGTCACAGAGGCTAGCGATATACAACATCACCTCAAACCAAAGTCAAAGCTGATCACGCCAAGAAGTACGAAAAAAAAGTCACAGCTCACTTGATTTGTTTTGTTTCCGCTTGGGGCTGCCAATGGAGGCTGCAAATTCATTATGACTTGCAGGTCCTACTCCATTTCGGTCTCTCCAGTTCTCAGATTCGCTTCCACTTCCCAAGTGCTCACGACTGTTGGACCGTGACAGAGACACCGAGGAGCCCTGTGAATAGTCAAAACCGGATAAGAAAGTGTTTAATAAGCTGGCGTTCTCAGGGTGGGGGGAGAAAAGAATCCACTGCACACCACTGCCCTCCACTGCTAACCCCTGCAGCTGCCGGCCGTGCTGATTCTCAGGAGGACTGCCATACCCTCCAGTGGCCTCTTGTCCTCCAGCAGCCAAGGACATCTGGTTAGATACATGGTGCTATGCATACACAGACACCGTGGGGGGCTGACGACGAGGGCAGCCAGAGCCCCAGAGCCCCTGTGTAAAGAATCCCTCCTAGGAGATGAGAAGCGCATGATGAGACTCCTCCCCATTTTCAGGAAATCTACCCTCTGGTGTGGCAGACTCTCTGCCTTGAAATCACCTAAGGATACATGAGAATGGGGCACAAACAGACCCAAGGCTTTGGGAAGGATCACACTCCTACAGGCACTTTAAAACTTTCATGGAAAATGGAATTATAAGTTTATTTGGGTGAAAAACACTTTTGAAATCCATGTATATCTCTTCTTCACAATATGCATTTATCAAACTTTCTGAAGATTTCTCATGTGCATAATTTTAAAAATCATATCACAATAAACTCCATTCCATTTCCTATGAACTTCTTAAAGTACCCTCTTGGAGTAGGAGGCTGGAGAAAGAGCTAGCATTTCCATTATATCACCATCTCCCACATGAGTATACAATCTCACCCAAATAACAGATACCTGGAATAATGCACCTTTAACTATCCAAATTAAACATAATGTAAAACACCTCAAAGTTCGCACTGCACTTGCATTTATTCACTCCTTTAACCATGTATTTAATCAGTGTATTACAGGCCCCCTACTTTGTACTACTTAGAATATCAAAGGATTCTCTGACTTTCAGAGTTTTATGTCCATTGGGAAACTGCACGAAAATCCTTTTACTGTTCACTTCAATAAACTCAATTCGATCTTGTAACAGCATAACCACAGCTGACTATGCTCATCTTTCAACACTTCTTTCATGATGGCCTCATGACATCCTTTCTCTCTGGATCCTCAGTAGGATCTTCTTCCTCTTCACTTGAAATGTCAGATTATCCTGTGGCATGGTTCTAGACCTTTTATTTTCTCTCATTTTCCCGTTAAGTAAACCCTACTTCTTTCACAGCCTACTGACAGCAGTGACTCCCAAATTTCTACCAAATGAGACTGCTCTGTTAAAATTTAGAATTGGAGAGCTGCCAATCTGACTTCTCCATTTTATTCTTATTAAGAATTTAAACTTAGTGTGCTTGAAACCAAATTTTTGATTACCTATCCCCACCAGCCACCCCCAAACCTACTCTTCTCCCAGGATTCCTACAGCCTAGCAAGTGACTCCATTATCCATCCAGTTGCTTCAGCAATATTCTCAGGGACAACCTTGGCTGGCCCTTCATTCCTCACATATCTAATCCATCCCAACAAGCTGTATCAACATCGTCTCTAAACACGCCGCATATTTACCACTTCTCTCCATATCCACCACTCTTACCAAGTGCCTCCTTAATACCCATTTGGAGACTACTCATGCTGCTCTGTCCCCATAATAAATGTTTGGAAAAGCAATGAGGTCGGATTTTTTAAACGCAAACTATAATGAAGCATGTATCTGTGCTAAGTCTTACAAAGCATTTCCATTGTACTTCACCTCATCACCAACCCTGCGCTCCCCTACCCTGCCCATCTTCTGCTTCACAAACTCACCGGCTTGTTCTCACTTGGGGTGATCATGCCAGCTGTTTCCTTGGCCTATTATTCTTTCCTGAGATCTTCACAAGGCTAGCCCTTTCTTCTCATATAGGTTTTAGCTTAAAAGACTACCTACTCTAATGTACCTCTGTTTCACACGTATCGAGGACTTTCATCACCTTATGCTTTCAGGTTTACTGTGTTGTTTCTACTCTCCAGAAAGCAAGCTCTATCCACGAATATAAGCACATTGTATTTAGGAACTGTTTGAGGTGCACAGAATTGTGCCTGGAGCACAAAAGGCTTAGTATTTTTAGAATCACGAAAAGAATCTCACATATCTCTTTCCTGACATCCACAGAATGCCTTTGCCAACTGTTAGGGAGGACTATGGGGAGATGAAGGCTCCTGAGACTCCAGAAATGATTTTCCAATGAAAATATCTGTAATATTTACATTTGAACTAAGAGAAATCCAATGCAGGAAGGGAAATAAGAATATGTTGAAAACTGTTAACTCTGGAAGCATAAATTTGTCAATACCTGGTATTTACATATTTAAAAAGTCTGTATCTCATCTTTTTTTGAGTGTACATAACCACTTGCTCCAAACTTTAGGCTGCTTTAATCCACACAGCTATACCCAACCTGGTTCCATATGGTGGTATCTAGAAACATTAAGTAAAAACATAGTGTTTTGGTGTTTGTTACTTATCTATGAGCTAACTAAAATATCCATAAAGAGATCACCTCCATGCTATGAAATTTAAGATTTGAAACACTCATTATTGTTAGTTCTGGGGAAGCTGAAAACCACCTTTGATTCCGTGTTCATGTGCTCCCAAGAATATGTGATCACTACTTATGCTTTTAAGACATGGGCAGCGAAAACAAATGGAAAACCTCAGTTCTTCTGGTAGTTCTGTTGCTGTCACGGAGGTAGTGCAACTCAAAGCCTTTTGTTTGATTTTGGATGTCCCAATACAACACCAAGTGGACAGGATCATACATTTGAGTCTTGGAAAAAGCAAAAAAATCTTGAAAGTACATTTGGAATGGGCCAATTTCTCAAACTGTCCTAAAACTGGAAAAGTTTGCTCAAGTCTAGCTTCCCAATAATATTAAACAAGTATCAAATTCTTGCCTCAAGCAAACTTCTTAGAGTAGGAAACTCATGGTCCCTGGCATTCTGAGCAAGCACCCCTCCCCTGTCACGGCCTACTCGAGAAACATTTTTTTATAGACAGTATTCTACTTGTTCTTCTGGTTTTATTTTTCCTTGAGAAAAATTTTTTTAGGAAAAGCCTGGTATTTCTAGGCACCCTTCAATTTAATATATGAGTGCTTTAAAAAAAAAAAAAAAAGGTTTATGAGACCAGCACTGTGTTGTGGCAGGCAAAGCCACCGCCTGTGATGCTGGTATCCCACATGGGCACTGGTGCGTGTCCTGGTTGCTCCACTTCCAATCCAGCTCCTTGCTGATGGCCTGGGAAAAGCAGTAGAGATGGCTCAAGTATTTGGGCCCATGCCACCTATGTGGGAAACCAGATGAAGGCTTTGGCTCCTGGCTTAGACCTGTCCATTGTGGCCATCTGGGGAGTGAATCAGCAGTGACTCTCTGTCTCTCTCTGTAACTCTTTTAAATAAATAAATGATTGCTTTAAAAAAAAACAAATAAAAACAAAACAAAACAAGATTTGTTTATTTGGAAGGCAAAAGAACAAGGAGAGCTCTTCCATCTGCTGGTTCACTCTCCAAATGCCTGCCACAGCTGGGGCTGGGCCAGGGCCAGGTCAAAGCCAGGAGCCAGTAATTCCATCAGTATCTCCCTTGTATGGCAGTATCCAAGCTGGGAGCCAAGATGTGATCTTTCTTCTTTATAAAAGCTGTTCTCTCCACTCTTCCCCAGATAATTTCCCACATTCTGACCCATAGAAGCAACACTGTATTGTTAATCCCTGAGTCATGGCAGAAGACAGGGAGAGGGATCCACACTGCAGGAGCAACTGCTGCAGAAAATTAGGTAACATTACATGAGAGGCTCAGCCCTGCCCTCCCATCTTTTTTTTTTTTTTTTTTTTTTTTGGTCCTCTCCTTTAACGTCAATGGATTTAGAGCTGTATGAGAAAACGTTCAAGTCCTATCTACCGGAGAGAACCCAAAGCACCATTCCTAAGAACACCCTGGTCCCATCTTTCCATCAGCAGTGAGTAAAGGAGTGGATGACACAGTGAATGCTCATCTCCCAATCCTCTGGCCACACCTGCTCCTCCTGCAACCTCTTTCAGTGTGAATGGGCTGCTCGACAGTGTTCAGGATAGAGGAGCCCGCTTGCCTAAGACAGCAAATGCAGGAAAAGCCACAGGAAGAGGCTGAGGCACTGGGTCCGAGTCCCTGCACATCGGTTCCTGCAGAACACTGCCTGCCTGCCCTGGACAAATGCTGGGCTGGAGAGTATTTTAGGTCCCCTGCCCACTTGTGCCAGCATGCCCCCTGGTGCTGGGCCCATGGCGGCAGTGTTTCCTGAGTGGCACCTGCTTCAGAATCTCGTGCCGAAAACACAGACCCCCGGCTTTAACTCTTGCCCTGCCATTTGAGAGCCTACAGGAACAACCTGTATTTTTGTC
The DNA here is from genome assembly GCF_033115175.1 of Lepus europaeus. Taxonomy (NCBI): domain Eukaryota; kingdom Metazoa; phylum Chordata; class Mammalia; order Lagomorpha; family Leporidae; genus Lepus; species Lepus europaeus. The sequence continues at coordinate 49,120,615 of NC_084843.1, read as the reverse complement.
AAGCAATTCTTATTTCCATGAAAGAATGGCAACAAGGCTCTAGATCAGTGACAGATCACTTGCAGCTATGTATCCTCTTGGGCTAGATCATTAGTTAGGAGAAGCAGGAAGACATTTTCTTTTTCTTTTTTTTTTACAGATTTATTTATTTGAAAGAGAAAGTTGCGCACACACACACACACAGAGAGAGAGAGAGAGAGAGAGAGAAAGAGAGAGAGAGAGAGAGAGAGAGAGAGGTCTTCCATCCTCTAGTTCACTCCCCAATTGGCCACAATGGCCGGAGTTGTGCCAATCTGAAGCCAGGAGCCAGGAGCTTCTTTTTCCGGGTCTCCCATGTGGGTGCAGGGGCCCAAGGACTTGGGCCATCTTCCACTGCTTTCCCAGGCCACAGCAGAGAGCTGGATTAGAAGTGGAACAGCTAGAACATGAGCCAACGCCCATATGGGATGCTGGCACTGCAGGCAGTGGTTTCACCCACTCCGCCACAGTGTCAGCCCCAGGAAGATCCAAATGGACTCGAGTGCTTTTGCTGATGCGTACCGACCATGACATTCAGGGAGACACTTAACCAGTCTGTGGCCCTCTTTCCTCTCTGGGTGTTTGTGGTTGAAAATGCACCTTCTGATTACTGACATCATAAATAAGAGTGTAAACTGTTAAATCAACAACAGGAGTCACTGTGCACTTACTCCCCATGTAGGATCTCTGTCCTTAATATGTTGTACTATGTGGATTAATGATAAAACTAGTATTCAAACAGTACTTTATTCTTCGTGTGTCTGTGTGGGTGCTAACTATTGAAATCTTTACTTAGTATATAATAAATTGATCTTCTGTATATAAAGATAATTAAAAATGAATTTTAATGAAGAAGGGGATGGGAGAGGGAGTAGGAGGTGGGATGGTTTGTGGGTGGGAGGGTGGTTATGGGGGGGAAACCACTGTAATCCAGAAGTTGTACTTTTAAAATTTATATTTATTAAATAAAAGTTTTTTTAAAAAAGAAAATTCACCTTCTAAACTACAAAAAACTATGTAGTGTGAAGTAACAGAATTACTTCTAATACATTCTGTGTTCATAGAATACTCTGAAGTACTTCATCGGATATTAAAAGCCATAAATAGTTTGAACATGCAGGGACACCTTCACTAACACCTCCACTGACGACCAAGCACACAAATAAGCTCGTCTGTCGTCTGTCAGCCCTTGGTTTTGTTTGGGGTCCAGTTTTCCAGTGCAAATAATAAATAATGGATGATCAACATAACTAAGAACATTACTGTGCACAGTGGCGAGCACTGGACGTCTCTGATTCTTCCTCAGTGCAACCCAAATAGGAAAATAAGCCGCTGGAAGTGAAGTTCTTTGCCAAAGCTACACATCTGCTCCAGGTGGTTCTGAGACCACAGAACTTTTGCATGTGACCAGTTCTTTGCTGAAATAATCCTTATTTTCAACCTGTTATATGGTTCATCTTAGAAGTGAATGTTATTTCTCATGTTAAATATCTCATTTAATATCTCATTTAATATCTGTCAAAAGCAATGGTAAGTGAAATTGGTGACAACAGAAAATGTCGCTAAAGATTAGTACAGCAGTTTTAAGGTCTTGGCTAATAAAAGTGAATGTGTCGGGGCCTGTGCTGTGGCTCAGTGGGCTAAGGCTCCACCTCTGGCACCGGAATCCCATATGGGAGCTTGCTCGTGTCCCAGCTTTTCCTCTTCCACTCCAGCTCTCTGCTGTGGCTTGGGAAAGCAGTAGAAGATGGCCCAAGTGCTTGGGCCCCTGCATGCACGTGGGAGATCCAGAAGAAACTTCTGGCTCCTGGCTTCGGAATGGCCCAACTCTAGCCATGGCCACCATTTGGGGAGTGATCCAACAGATGGAAGACCTCCCTCCCTCTCTGTCTCTCCATCTTTTTAACTCTACCTTTCAAAGAAATAAATAAAAAATTTAAAAAGCGGGGAATGTCTATTTTCGCTCACAGCTATAATGGCAGACAGGGGAGGCTACCTCTCACAACACGAACATTTTTCATATCACTTTCATATCATCACTGCTGAAGGTAGCTTCAATTTAACTACACCTGCCCAGTGGCTACTGTGACTGCTGGTGAAATGCAAAGGGGACTATTCTTTTTAGTACTTCCTTTTCACTTTCTGAAAGAGACAGAAGGAGAAAAAATAGCATGTTTGCTTTTGCCTTTCACCAGCAGTCTGGTGTATTCAAAGACACTGGGTGGAGTTTTCTCCACCATTCAACCTACACATGCTAGTTCTCCACCATTCAAACCATTCAACCTACACATGCTAGTTACTAGACTAACAATTCCACAACCTTCAACGAGTATTTGATTTTCAGCCTACGGTACTCTGGTCGAACACTCTGACTTCTGGATTAGTCATTTCCATCCATGATTTGGTTTGTACACTTCACCAGTGTGTGGTGTATACATGTTCTTGCCCTCTAGCCCACCCCTCTCCTGACTCCAAAGGGCTCCTCACAAACACTGGACACCCTCAAACAGAGAAGGCCTGCTTCGTGGGTCACACGTCGTCTGGCTGGGGCAGATGGAATTCTGGATTGCTCCACCATATGGCAAAAATGCCAGCTGCCTTGTCCACCCCTGAGCAGTGCAGCCAACATCTGGGAAGCATAAAAATCTTGGAGCTCTTGTGAGAGATACTTCCTGCTGTGTTCCTGGCACATCTGAACACACTGAATTTTAAACTCATATCTGCAGACCTGTTTTTGTTGAATATTTGCCCTTTTCCCCTACGGTGGCCTTCCTAGTGACACACTTGGAGGAAAGGACCCTTTCTACATTTTTATGGCTATCACATCTGCCCTTTGCTTCATCTCAGGCCTACTCTGTAATTCATAACACAACTCTCCCTCAGCAAAACAGACACTCATCCTAACTTAGACCTTCCCATAAGAGCCCATCAACAACTCTGACAGAAGACAGGTAAAAGACCATAAGATGTACGACTTCACCAAGTTCTAAGAGTCTGTTCACAGGGAGAGAATAGAAACAAGTTTCCAGTCATCACTTCTCCCTATAAAGAATGGAAGGAGAGGGAACAAGCGTCCTCCTTGGATGACAGAACACACAGGAAGAATCCAAGGCCATGATGCTACAAACCTCGTAAGTGGTTGTCATCGTGGGCTTATAGGACACGTGATTAGCTCTTCTCAGCTCCTTGATGGTCTCAGCTGGCATAGATTTTGAAAACCCCAGGCCACTCCAGGTATTTGTGGGTGTTCTGACCTCTGTCACAACTGGTTTTTTTAACATTGCTTTTGAAAACGGAATATAAAACAAATGCTTGTTATGTCTAACTCACTTCTTACGTAAAATACTGAAGATGAGTGTTATTGCATAGACACAAATGGAATTACCAGTGAATGCTACTTCTTAACAAAAATGCCTAAAATATCTTAATAAAACACCCAAATAATATTAAGTGAAAAAATGTTACATGAATTCTCAGTTGATCTCATGCTAATCGATTCAACAAAATACATTCAATGTCAACAAAACTTGTACAATTTGAACACAAACATTCTGGGTTTATTATCATGAGCATCTGGTTTCTCAATTTACCAAGGAATACTTAAAAATCATTTATGAGTCCATTAAAATGCAAAATGTGGATCATGATTGCATCATATACCTTTGGTTGCTAGTAACTTCTTCTGTTCATAGTCAAATGCCTGAAAAGAGAGAAAATATTTTCATTGTCTATCTCTTTCAATGTTATGCAATGCTCAAGCCAATGGTTATAGAACAAAGGTTCTAACCATGTCCCATGAGTATTTCTCAGATATAGGCTAAGCTTTGCACCATGTGACAGAAATCCCATCCAAGTCTCACAAATCTACATCCTTTCAAAACTACTTAACTATAATAGTAAATTACTATTTCTGACTTCAAGACATTGCAGGAAACAAGTTAGACTTTTTCTCCAAAGAGGAAAAACAAAGTTCTTTTTACTATGAATATCTACCACACCAGGACCAATACATGCTAAAGTGAGTGAATAACTTGGTAAGAGTTATGCCATTTCTAAATACACCAAAATGCTATTAAGTTATCCCTTGGCCTCCTTTGTGTCTCAAAGTCCCTCTTTATCCAGATAAGCATGGCCTGAAATGGTCTCACATCAAGGTAACTTCAGAAATTTTGAGGCCTAATTAGTATAGTCTTTGCTTTTGAAATGAGATTAATGGCAATCTATCTTTCTAAAGGCATTTGGCAATACAGTGACATTAAACCTAGTTACATCTATTGCACAGGATGGCATCATTTATTCCATTACCAGTGCATCAGTAACACTGTTGCAAGCATGTCTACCACGGGTGTTTCTAAAGAAAGTAGTGGAAATATAGTTCTAGCTCAAACATTAATCTTATCAGCTCCCCAATGTAGCTAGGTAGGACCTGATTTAAGGACATCTCAAAGGCCAACAAAGACAGTCAAGAGCCAAGTGATAAGAGTTTTCTGTCCTTCTCTCAGGGAGACTAAGGTAAGGTGCCCACATAATTCATGGTCTGAAACACAACACTTCTGAGAGTGAAATACGCTGTGAATCATTAGGCCAGGATATAAAATAGTGTTGTCCTAGACAAACCAGGGTATCTAATAATTCCAACAACATGGACATAAATAGGAGGAGCCAAATCTTTAGATACAACAGTGTGAAGACATTTTTGAAATCCTAGTTCTAAAATAGCATTGGAAGTAAAACTTTTAATTATTAACGTTCAAGGGCAAGGTGGGGAGAGAACCTAAATTCACTGTTCAGAAGTATTTACTGAATTTACAGACATCACGCTGAACTTGCAACAAGGAATCCATGATCGCTTAACAGCTTTAGTGACTTACAAGTTTAGAAGGATTGGCTGAAAGAAATAACTATAAGCTAAATTAGGAAGTGAGCTAAATGAAATCTGGAGATAAATCACACCAAGAGCAGTCAAGAGACTGAAGGCCAGAGCTTTTGTACACCTAACGACTCAAAAAAAGTCTCAAATGCAAAGGATTAAACACAAGGTGTTGGGGGGGGGGGGGGCAGCGCTGTGGCGTAGCAGTTAAAACCGCCGCCTGCAGTGCTGACATCCCATATGGGTGCTGGTTCGAGTCCCGGCTGCTCCACTTCCAATCCAGCTCTCTGCTATGGCCTGGGAAAGCAGTGGAAGATGGCCCAAGCCCTTGGGCCCCTGTACCCACGTGGGAGATCCAGAGGAAGCTCCTGGCTCCTGGTTTCAGATTGGCGCAGCTCCGGCCATTGTGGTCACCTGGGGAGTGAACCATTGGACGGAAGACCCCTCTCTCTCTCTCTCTCTCTCTCTCTCTGCCTCTCCTCTCTCTGTGTAACTATGACTTTCAAATAAATAAATCTTTAAACGCACACACACACACAAACACAAGGGGGCAGGCACTGTGGCTCAGCAGGCTACAAAGTGGCCTGTGGCAGTATCCCATATGGGCACCGGTTCGAGTTTTAGCTGCTCCCCTACAATCCAGCTTCCTGATAATGCGCCTGGGAAAGCAATGGAAGATGGTCCAAGTCCTCAGGCCCTTGAATCAAGCTAAGAGACACAGAGGAAACTCCTGGCTCCTGGCTTAGGCATGGCCCAGGTCCAGCCATTGCAGCCATTTGGGTAGTGAATCAGAAGATGGAAGATTTTCTTCTCTCTGTAGCTCTGCCTTTCAAATAAATAAATCTTTAAAACAAACAAACAAAAAAGGGCTGGCGCCGTGGATCACTTGGTTAATCCTCCAGGGGCGCTGGTTCCAGTCCTGGTTGCTCCTCTTCCAGTCCAGCTCTCTGCTGTGGCTCGGGAGGGCAGTGGAGGATGGCCCAAGCGCTTGGGCCCTGTACCCACATGGGAGACAAGGAAGAGGCACCTGGCTCCTGGCTTCAGATCGGCGCAGTGCTGGCTGTTGTGGCTATTTGGGGAGTGAAACAACAGAAGGAAGACCTTTCTCTCTGTCTCTCTCTCTCTCTAACTCTGCCTGTCAAAAAAAAAAAAAAAAAAAAAAGAGCACACAAGGAGGACTGTATAGTAGCCTGCACTGGAATTACAATAGTATAATTTGGTTCCATGAATTAATTTTTTGACATACTTATGACAGCTTTTTTGTATGTGGGATTTTATTAAAAAAAAAAAAAGAAAAATAAGTTCTTCTCTTTTGAAGATGAAGGGATGAAGGTGATAGATTTCTTTCTATGAAGAGGTTAAGTCTACCGAGTAATTCTGATGCTGAAATCAAATGTTTATAGGAATCTCTAAAAACATTATGCATAAAATTCTTATTTTTCATATTGTGACACATATGGAAATTAAATTTCTCAATTTCATGGTCAATATTTTATTTTGAGCAATTAGCATGGCAGTTTTAAAACAAAGACAGAGGAAGCCTTTGTTGAAGAATTTGTTTGAAATGATCAAGGAAAGCTGTGAACCAATACAATCATCAATAATACTCAGCATCTCCTTTCAAAGAACTAAAACTTCACATTAGTTATTTTCATAGCTATCTGTAAATGGCACCAAATAAATTTATCACCTCAATTTCACAGATGGCGTATTATGTCTATTTATCCAAGACTATGTCACAAGGCAGTGATATCAGTAATGCAATCTCTCGAGTAACAGCAGAATGATGTTAGTTGCCTAAGACACAGTGACACTGATCATTTTGTACATTTTTAATATATTTAAAATAATCTTCATTTACGCTAAATTCTGCACTTCATCTTTAATGTTCATAGCAAAACCAATTCCTAACTTCTGCATATATAGTTTAATTTCATTTTGACCAGTCTGCAGAAGGAAAACCTAACTTCTGCCCTATTGCTTAATATTCACAGAACTCACTCGCGGACCCCTGCACCCTATGTTTGCATGCCCTTCCAGTGTTCCTAGCATTACCTGCATGTTGACGTACGATGGCCGTGGGGCAAGGCGGGCCCTCTCCGAGTTCTGCTGGGCGGCTGCTGCCCTCTCTGCAGCTCGCTCACTGCCTGGAGCCTTCTTGTCAGCCAAAGGGCTTTCTGCAGCATTCAGCTCAGGGTCTGAGAGCAATCTGTCTGCACTGCTGTGGGACAAACTTGAGAATTTAGCATCCTACTACATATACAAATGAATGTGCCACGTACACCACACATGCTGACCACTGTCAACCAGTTACTCGTATTATCTCACTTAATCCTCACAGCAATGCTACATAGAGACTCATGTCATTTCCATCTCACAAATGACCCTTCCAAGGTCACACCTCTAAAGTGTGCATGATGGAGGCAGGGATTTGAACCAGGAGCTTCTAGAGCTCAGAAGCATTTCAAGATATATATTCATACATACTACATATAGCAGATATGCTATACTGCATCTGGAATAGATCAGACATACAGAAAAGATATACAGCTTTTATATAGCAAGGAGATATCACTGACGCACACATACAAAGTCTAAGCAGAGCCTGAGTCGACCTACAGCTATGTGAATGACGAAACAGTAATACATGTGCGTGAAGTACATACGATACTGCTAACAAACAGACATAGCTTCTGAGTAAGAAATATTCTCCAAAGCCTACACAGGGCAACGGGCAGAGAGCATGAAAGTGCTTCTTACAATGAGCAGTCATTACCTTGATTTGAACATATGATACATGCAGGATATAAGCACCTCAGCTTCAAATCCAACTAGAAGTTAGACTCAGATGAGAAAAAAGAGATACGTAGCAAGAACCAAAGAGCTGACTGGTTCATCTGCTCACAGTTTTATTGGTTCAACTATCCAGTTGCCGTGCCAGAGGAATTAAGAAAAGGCTACTGGAAGACAAAGGGAGGAACAATGAACGGTGCTTGCCAACCACTGACGGAAGCCTCACAGAAAGCATAGGAGCTGGGACCTTGAGGGTGTTTGCAAGATAACTGATGCCAAAGGCGAGGAGAACAGCAACTCTGAGGGAAGTGCCTGAGGAATGTGAGTGTGCAGTGCAGGCCACTGGTGGGTGTAAAGCCAGGTGAGACAAGATCAAACTCACATAAGAAAAAAAAAAAGAAAAAAGAGGAGAGGCTGGAGGTGGGAGCCCACTCTGGAGGCAGCAGCTTAATCCAGATTGGAGATGGTGATAAGGTCTGAAACCGTCACAATGATGAAAGGATTACATTTATACTTCAGGTGCATCAATACACTGAAGAAAGCCAAAGCTTTTCTCTAACTTACATTAAAGAACATTAATTTGGGGAACCAAAGACATATAAAGAAAAACACAACATAGAATTGGGCAAAATAAGAATAATAATTAACCAAACAATTTACAAAACAAAATAGATTTTTTGTTAAGAAAGGGAGGGAATAAGACTGTATTTGCTAATGCTTGCATGAAGACCCTCTAAGAATATTGAAGGAATTGGGGAAAAAGCCATTGTAATCCATAAGCTGTACTTTGGAAATTTATATTCATTAAATAAAAGTTAAAAAAAAAGAATACTGAAGGAACTAACAAAGAGAGCAGAAAATTTCAGGTAGATGGGGATACAGAAACTCTCAATGCAGACACCATCAAAACAAACAGAATTAGAGCAGGAAAGAGTAAAGTTGACACACTGGAAACTGCTACGGCAAGGGAGAGTCATATTTAATACAATTTACCCACTTATACTTGCTGTTATTACTAATAAATTAAATCATGATATTGTCAAGCACTTATTTAAGTGTCTGTAATTAAGTAACTTGGAAAAATGAAACCATTGCTTAAGAAATAAATTCAAAGGCAAATGAGGAATTCAAAATGGAAAAATGCCTGACAGCAAAAATCAGAGAGTAAAAACTGCCCAGGCTGATTACTAAAAAGCAGAGAGAAAACTAAACCAATACAGATGGTTTCGAGGATACAGATATAAACTCCAACGAACCAAACTGGAGGACTATAAAGATTTAAAAAGGGTGAAACTCATCAGATGTTATTCCTTAATAAAATTAAAAAAAGATAAGATGGAAAATAAGCCACTGAAGAGATTCAACCTGAATTGAACCACAGAGTATTGAGTTTAAAACAAATTCAATCTTTTATAAAACACTTCTCTCCCAAGGACCAAGGGGTTTAAAAATTAAAATACATACTGTAAGTGTGAGTTTTTGGTGCCCTGCAGTAGTTCCACTGTCTGCCTCTTGGCACAAGAAACCTTGGAGGGACCCATCATCTGCTTCAAGTCCCCAGCATTCCCAGAATGAGAGGGACTTCGAGGCATGCCCACTTCAACGAACGCATCGTTACAACCTGCAGAGAGTAGAAAATCGAAGTGGAAAACCTGACCAACATCATCTTACAGCTGACAGTTGCCTGCAATGGAAATAAATCAGAATCCAACACTATGGAGGTATTGTTAGCCTGACAGAGACTTAACAGCTTTCATCTATAAGATGATACTTTAACAAATTCAGGCTGTCACAGTAACCCAATCCAAAGAGACCCTTATACTAGAGACTGTTAGGGGTAAGAGGGTTATGAAAAGACATGTTACTTAGGGGGAGACGGCAATGCTTTCTGGCTACACAATTACATTCAGTTTAACTTAGGAAATTCCAATGAAATGGAAGTGATTCTTTCTCATGAAAGTGCTTTTCAGTTCACCTTTACTAAGCTCTTTGGAATTGCATTTAAGATATTGCCTTTCTACACAGTTAAGGGAGGATGAGTCATAATTAGCAAAACCAACTCCCAATTATTACACAGACTCTCCACAACTCCCTTTATCAAACCAGTGACAGACCAGACTCAAGTTCAAGGAAAAGTCAGTTCCTGACCTTCTGCAGGGTTTGACTGGGAAGAAGCCTGCTCAGACCCAGTTGTCTGGATTGATGGATCACTATGATTTGCACTGAGCACTTTTTCTCCAAGTGATGCAGTGGATATTGCACCATATTTTATATTCAGAGACTGAAATAATAAAAACAATGCAGATATGGTTATAATTTTCCAGTATAAATGTCACTACAGGTGAAGGTTGAAAAAAGGTTACCCATGGCTTATCTCTTACGAACAACAGAGATCACAGCAGAAGGACATTACCTGTGCATGTCCATTTAAAGAAGCAGAGATTTTTTTGCCTTCAGTCTGCATGCTGTTGATATGGACATCAACAGGAGTCAAGCCGGGAGGGGGAGATGGAGCTGTGTGCCCATAGGTTGGTACTCCAGACAATAAAATATTGGTTAGCGTGGCTTGGGCGGTAGATGGAATCATAAGGTGTGGTATAGCAGAAAAACCTGCAAAAATATTAGACAGGAAAAAACTCAGTAAGCAATTGCTATTTGCACTAACCATAAAAAACATATTTGGGGGGCCAGTGCCATGACACAGAGGGTTAAGCCACTACTGGTGACACTGGCATCCTATATCAGAGTGCCAGTTTGAGTCCCAGCTGCTCCACTTCCAGTCCAGCTTTCTGCTAATTCACCTGGGAAGGCAGCTTGAGATGGCCAAGGACCTGGTCCCATGCCACCCACACTGGAGACCAGGGTGGTGTTCCTGACTCCCGGCTTTGGCCTGGCCCAGACCTGGCCCAGACCTGGCTGCTGCAGCAATTTAGAGAGTGAACCAGTGGATGGAAAATCTAGCTCTGTTCTCCCTCTTTCTCTGCCTTTCAAATAAATAAGTAAACAAATAAATAAATCTTTGAAAAACAGTATTTTTGCTGCTGCACATGCAGAAGAGAATTATAGTTTGACATTTCTCTATAAATTGATTTAATGTTACTATAAAAATACAGAAAAATACTGAAATGGAACATAATTTACAGAATTCACAGAACATTTAATCCAAGCTGCTCACTGCGCAGATGAAGGAAGCAGCCATGTTTAGCAGGTGCACATTACTAAGCCAGTTAGTCTAAACTAGGAGTAACCAGGACTATACTTCTTGGTTTCCAGGTCAGGGTCTTTCCCGTAACTAATGCTGCTCCCTGTACTCCATGCTCTCTTTCCTAATCTGCTTATCACATCTGAAGATTAATTACATATTTCTCACATGAAGAACTCACTGCTCTTCTGCCTTAAACTAACTTACACTTTAGGAAATTGCTGTTTACGTAGATGATGCTTTCAGCCATTTCCCCCCAAGGAAACATAATCATTAGTAAATTTTATTTAGCAAAGATAACACCTATGAAGATATGCCTTAATGATACTGACCTGTGGCACTCGAAGTATTAGCAAGTGGAGGTGCCCATAATGTGGGACTGGGGGTGCCCGAACTTGGACTTTGCAAAGGGCTGACTGAGCTATTGAGCGCATTCAAGAGTGAATTTGGAGCTGTTGAAGTGTTTAGAGATAAGGTAGTGGGTCCCAAGAGACCTGTAACAAATGAATGTGAAGTCAACATACACAATTCAAAATTTTAAAATAGCAACAGCACCAATATGATATTCGTAACGCTGCTTGACATCTGATATTTTCTAAATATAAAATATGGGTGACAGGTTTTCTTAACATTTACATGGAATGCTACATGTATCAAACCCCAACACAGGAACCAGTTTATTCACAAACAGCTGTTAATCAGACGATGGAAGACAGGTGTGCCCACAGACAGACTGCAAGTCGGGCCGCTGAGCACCACCAAGTGCCCTGCATTCATGCCAACTAGCCAGCATGAGCAGAACTGTGCTCATGTGTGGACTCATTTTTTTCTTCTCTGTAATTCATTTGTCATCTGCTTCCAAACAAAGCTTTTCAGAACACTCACACTCAGCATCGAGCAGGAAATGTTTCCCTGCGGTACAAGGAATTGCTCAAGGCCATTTGCAGGTAGGTCAAACTACTTAGAATGCTTTTTACACACGTCAAAATGTATACATGACTTCTTTGGGCTCCATCTCAATGATGAACATTACACACACACACACACACACACCCCATGCTTTCATTTCCAATATCCAAAGCTTCATTTCAGTAATGAAATTTCCCCTTGGGAATTTAAAATATGTCCTAGGATAAAATGTGGATTTGGATACAAGTTTGCAGGAATACATTTATAAAGCATTAAATATTACAGGGCAGGTGCAGCTATGAAAACATTCTAAAAATACAATAACTAGGAATCTTTGCTCAATTATTTCCCTTCTAGTAGAGGGCAAATTGGGCTCTTGCAAAGGTACATGGTGAGTATTTCGTGTCTCATAGCACTGCTACGTTATTATGACCCTGTTCAGGTCCCCACAGAAGGAACGACTTCAGTAGGCCAGGGGTCAAGAAAAAAGTCCTTCTTAATTGTAAAGGGACTAAGCATCATAATCACATTATAAATATAAATATATATATGTATTAAAGATTTATTGATTTATTTATTTGAACAGCAGAGTCACAGAGAAGGAGAGGCAGAGAGAGATAAGAGATATTCTACCTGTTATTTCATTCCCCAAACCTTCAAAATGGCCAGAGCTGGGCCAGGCTGAACCCAGGAGCCTTATCCAGGTTTCAGAGGTGGGTGCAGGGGCCCAAGCACTTAGACCATCCTCCACCGCGTTCCCAGGCACACTGGCAGGGAGCTGGATTGGAAGTGGAGCAGCTGGGACTTAAACCAGCACCCATATGGGACGTGGATGCCAGAGCCGCAGCTTCACCCACCATGCCGCAGCGCTGGCCTCTACATTTTAATTTTTTAAAGCAAGAATAGCTATTAAAAAATTAGATTACTGAGAGGTTTTTTTTCTGTCTCAAATCAACATGACATGCTAGGGTTACAGCAATACCTTCACATATAAAGGGAACTGAGAAATGGGAAAGAAAGCAGTGAACCTGGCTGTTTCTACCTGCACAACGGCAGTGCACAGATGAGGCCGTCAATAACACCGTGACTTTTCAGTGACTTTCTTGAAAAATCTGAGCACCAAGCTGATGATGTTTGTTCATTTGCCTACTCCCTGCCTCACATATACACACAGGTCCATCTGCAGCCACAGGAGCCACAGACTACCTTTCCTTTGTGTCTGGGTACAGCAGGCCTGACTGCTGAGGGTGGAGTCTAATGATTTTCACCTCTCCCTTTCCCTGCTCCCACACAGAATCGCAATTACTTTCTGAAAAGCAAGCCAGATAATCTTTATCTCTTGGGACTGGTGGCAATATTGCGAATGTGAGAGAGAACAAACACATAAATTAGAGTCAGCCTGCTCACTTCAGTCTCAATGGCATTCTTAATTTAGAAGAACAAACACATCCACTGAAAATAAAGCAGTCAGACCTTGAAGAATCAGGGTAACCGAAATCCACAGAGTCTAACAAAAAACTCAAAACAGACTGGTTCAAGTTGGGTTGCTTTCCACCAGATCTCAGGGATAAAGAAAGGAAAAAAAAAAAATAGCCTTTAAATGCAGATCCAAATGGAAGAAAAAAGTGAAGCAGATAAGCATTTCCCCAGTGGCTGAGAGGCGCTGTAATAATAAATTTTATACCTAGTCCAGTGAGTCCGAGGCCTGCGGAAGCTAAGATATCCAGGCTGGGACATGCCAGGCCGGCAGGGCAGGATGCTGAGGATGGACTGGTTGCTATGGTAACCCCACTGCTTTCAAGTCCGAGGAGACATTTCCGTGCTTCATACATATTTAAGGCATTTCGCTCAACACTTTTCACAATCACAGACTATGAAAACACATAATGGGGAAAAAAAGTGACATGCAAGTAGTCTACAATGAATGCAGGGAGGTAGGAAATGAATATGCTAATTAGAAGCCCACTGCAGGGCATACAGTAAAGTAACATGCTTTGAAATCAGTGGCCAATTCCAACCACTGGTTTCTTCAGTTTCCTCCTTCTGGGAAGACTGTAGGTTAATTACCGTTTGTCGTGTGTGTGTCCTGTGTCCCAGGGACTGTGATGGAAGGCACACATATAAAACCTTCTGAGGTGGGAGTCATGATTCAGTCAGGGAAGTGAAGAGACTCTGCAGCGTCTTGGCACAGCCGCCAAGGGACAGCACAAGGATGGGAAACCCAACCCCCTCGCAGCCCATTCTCTCTTACAGCCTCTGTCTTCACATTCAAGCCTCCCTCCCTTATCTCATCTTTAGAAACCAAATCCAACTTGTCACTGTAAGCTGCACAGTCACAGTCACTTACGCGACATTTATGGTCTACTGGGTTCACTAATAGACCTTGCAAACCACTCTTTCTTCATCACTAATGCTGTATCTATGGCAAAGTTTATAGAAAAAGAACTAAATAATAAATCTGGATTTTTTTCCTGAATGTACTCATCTAGAAAACTGAAACTATGAACTCAAAGGAGAAAGTCTCTGGTAGACAGTAAAGAAAATCGGTGAGTAAAGCAGCCATCGGAATGGAGGCCAGTCAGGCATAACAGACAGTCCTGGGATGCTGCAAGGCCTCTGAGTTCTCATCTATAATCTATTTTTCCCTGGCACCTGCTCCTGTGTAAATGAACTCCTGGAATTCTTTTTGTGCCTGTACACATTTATATATCCAAGTCCTCAGATACCTTTTCTGTCTTGATCTTTTAGAGTCCAGAGTAGTACTCATCAACTCATATCAGTAAGCATGAAGCTTCACAATATTCAAAATTGATGTCCTGTTCTCCAACTTGAAACATGTGGTATCATGTACACTTAGAACCAATGCTAACATTTCAAGTTTTCTTTGGAAGAAGTTAGGATTGTTTTCCTTCAGCTAGACAATAAATACCACAATATAAGGGGTCTTCGAAAATGTTATGGAACTGTGTACCCGGATTTAAGATCATTTTTGCACCAAAATAAACTTATCTTTTAATTTCATTTCCACCAACTTATTTTAAGTACCTACATATACAAAATCACATATAATACATATTATAAACATTATACATATACAATAAGGTTTACAGTTCAGAAATTAAAAACTGAATGATAGTAGTACTTGGTGTTTTTCCCTACTATAGTAAGTCAGGGAACTCAACTCAGCCCAGGAATTTTCTTCTATTTTCTCCTAGTCTTTCCACAAACTTAATACAGTTCCCCTCTGTAAGTCCTTCTATCTTGAAGAGGTTTTTTAAAACACAGAAAACTAAGATAAATGTAACAGCTACTACCTAGCACCTGGATTTAAGTGAGATGGTTTTGTTTCTGATTTCTGAAGAAACTGAACACCCCCCTTGCTCACTTCTATAGTTCTGTTTCCCTATCTCCCAGCCCAGAGGCAGCTTATCATCAATGTGGTGTGCACCTTCCTTACAATGCTTTGTCCTTGAAACACAGAGACATTCATGGATGCTACCATGAAGTACATGGTATCAGGCAATTTGCATTCTTTGCTCAATACCATGCTTGTCCCTTAAATGCTGATGCCAAGATGTTCTCAGAGTGTTCGACTAGAAGTAGGTGTGCAGGAGGAGCAGGATTAGCATCTGTGTGATCAGATGGTCCCAGACTGCTCTTCAAAGAGGTGGAGCCAATTTATCCAGTATGAATGCAGGAGCATTCTTCTCTGCCCACATTCTAACTAGCACTAAACATCAGTTTTATCTCTTATTATTCTACATGTAATTACTGACCTTTTTCTAGTAACTTAAAGGTGAAGTTCCAAGGAGGCTGAACTGGAGATAAGACAGTACTTACAGTATTTACTAAAAACAATGGGCAGTTTTTCTTTCAAGTTTGGGGGATAGGATACTGGCTGGCATCAGCAAATACTCTAAATATTTTTAATTGCATTGGATATGTACACACAGATGTATACATACATGTACATAGCCTTTTCAACTGTCTGGCAATTTAGTAAAACTTGAGGTTCCAGATTACAAATTAAAAAACATTGTTTCCTCTTTTTCTCACATGATTTTATAGAAAAGTAATGATTACAATAAAATGGATGCCAAAAACCAAGACATAAAGAAAACAATGATCAATAATGAAAACTGTTACAGACTCATATATATAACTAAATATGACACAAATATACAATGTTGATGTCATGTATATGAAAATACACACCTGCATACAAAATAAAACTGTACAGACTATGAGATGCCATAGGACCCAGACTCTGAACCAACCTTGCTTGGCTGCTTTGGCTTTGGCTTAATACTGATGAAGACATCGAGCTGTTCCATCAACTGAGCAATGAACTGCGGGTCGACTTCGATTTCCTCCTTCATGTCAAACATCAACACAAGAGGGAGACAACCCTAGAAAAGTTGCAGAATGCACAGGAAGTAAAAAGGCAGTCACGTAAACACCTGACCATTTAACTTAACCACAAACAATGCAGTATTATACAAATGTAAAGAGCAAACCAACATATTAAAGCAAAATTACATACCTTCCTAAAGCGTAAAGGGCTGGTGTAGGGAAAATGCTGAGTGGCTGAAAACTATTTTTGGATGACATTATTGTACCTTAAGTTTCTGGATTTGGCCCTGAGGGTTGTTTTTGTTTTTGTTTTTGTTTTTTTAACCTTCTCTCCACCTTGGAAAACTCCTTTATTTTCTGATTTTAGTTTTGCTGTGATGCTAGAAACTACATTTTCAAACACAACAAGCATAGTCACCTTGTGCCATAGCTCAACGACTATGTGACCTTTTAGTTCATTCTGAATGAAAACGAACCATGTCTCAGCATCTCAGTTCCACGTTTTGGATCAGCTTGTATGTGCAACCACAGATCTATAGGTTTATAGGTTTGCCCATTCCCCTTAGTTAACATAGCCTCTCAACTACACTTTACAACTACCCTTAACTCATTTATAAATTTTTAGGTTTTTATTATTTACTTATTTGAAAGGCAGAAAAACAGACATTCGGAGAGAGAGGCAGAGAGAAAAATTAAAAGACAAAGAGATCTTCATATCTGCTGTTTCACTGTTCAAATGCCCACAAGAGCCAGAGCTCGACCTGGCCAAAGCCAGGAGCCTGAAAGTCAATCCAGATATCCCACCTGGGTGACAAGGACCCCTGTATTTGTGCCATCAACACTGCCTCCCAGGGTCACATTACCAGGAAGCTGGAATCAGGAGCCAGTACTCAAACCTGGGCACTGAGACATGAGATATGGACGTCTCAAGCAGGATCTTGATCAGGGCACTAAACATCTGCCCCTTTAATTGGATTCTATACTTCATTATCTTATCAAAGATCTTCACCAACACAAGCCTTCTGATACAGCTCACACCATACATCCTTCCTAGAATAAACAACTACCATTGTCCCTTAACTCTCACATGGCTTAACGCTGTAGAGTTTAGATTTCTTTTCTCTCTCTGAAGCTTTCTTCCTGGTCCCTACTCTACTAAGCCCAGGAATCAGTTAACATTTTTCTCTAATGCAGAGTATACTTAGTAACAGCCCACTGGTTCCTGTAAGTTTGTACATAATGTATCAGAAGTTACTGTTAAACCTACAAGGATTAAAATGAAATACTATACACCATTTCTCATGTGGATAAAAGTGATTTTGTTATAGGCAGTTCTATTAAAAAACAGTAATGGTATTTAAACTACAGGTTAAAGCTTTTTAATTTATCCTCCACTTCTTTCAATTTTAGGCAATAGTATCACTGGACACCTGTATTTTTGGCAGGTATGGTCAAAGTATGAATGTGAATTTACAGCTTGAAAAAATACTTGAAAAATATACTGAATTTAAAAATAACATCTAAAGAATCAAAAAAGCAGGGAAATATGAAAAGTAATTATTATAACCTTGGATATGAACATGCTGCCTGATTAGTAGTATATTAAAAAAAAAGAAGCTAAGGCAGGTGAATTCCTGGGTTCCATTCCCACCTTTGGCTTTTGCCTCCAGTTTGCTGCTACTGTAGACCTTGGGAGGCAGGGTTACTGGATCAAATACTTGGGTCTCTGCCACCCACAGAAGAAACCCACAGCAGTTCCAGGTTCCTGGCTTTGTCCTGGCCCAGCCCTGGCTGCCGTGGACATTTAGAGAGAGATTGGAGACTTCCTTGTCTGCCTTGCTTCCTTTCTCCCTCAACCTCCCATCTCTGCCTCTCAAAATAATAATAATAAATTTCTGACAAAATAAGCTTAGCTAAGAAGAAATCATTCACAACAAAAACAAAATTCTGAAAATCATGTATTACAATCCTCAGTAATAAGTTGTCATCTGTCAGAGGAAAGTTATCAACAATTCTACCATGAGTTTTCTGAAACTTTCTCAAAACGAATTCTGCAAGTTAATAACAGCAAAGGTCACACCTGATGCTTACGGATCCAAATGTCACTAAAGGTCAAGCAGAGAACAAGAGAATACAATGGTGTTTTTAATAAGAACATTTGGGAGCCCAGCATTAAATTCATCCACGCTGTTACTAGCAACCCATGCACTGCGGTTTTAAATGAACACAGGAAGGACAGAAATGTTATAAATAATAAATTAGAAGTAGTGTTCAATTATAATTTATAACTTTGCTATCTTTCTTCAGTAAGTGACATTCAAATTCATGGCTTCAATAGTAACTCCCAAATTATCGTAGATAGCTCAGAAACACAAATGTTTCAGACTGCCAAAATTTATGTCTTTGAAGATCAAATTTAAACAGTATTTATACTTTTGTTTAAACAGAATGTATGTGGTGCAAACAGCACACTAACACTGCCTGTCAGATAATCACCTGCCATCCACGCTACCGAATAGTCATTTTATTGTAACCACTTCTTTGCTTAACTTAGGTTTAAAAAAACACAATGCTGGAAAACCATCCACGTGACAGTAAGACTGTTCCAATTTATTTCCTTTAATCAAGAACTGCCTTATTTGAGCAGACTTCAAAAGTGCTTCCTTTTATTTATTTTAGAGGCAAAAAGACAGTGTGAGCTTCCATCTGCTGGTTCTTTTCTCAAATGCCTGCAACAGCTGGGGCTCGGCAGGGGCCAAAGCAGAGAGCTGGGAACTCACTCAATCCAGATCTCCCATATGGATCACAGGAACACAATTACTTGAACCGTCACTACTGCCGCCAGCATGAATAGTAGCAAGAAGTTGGGAGTCAGGAGTTGGAGCTGGAAATGGAACCCAGGCACTCCAATGCAGGATGTGAGCATCTTAACCATGAGGCTAAATCCCCTTTCCTAAAGTGTCTTCTTAAAGATCATCTTAGCGCAGTAAGGGAAGCAACGCCCACTGTATCCAAAGGAGTTTTTTAGAAAATTGTACAGATAATGCTTTCATATGCT
The DNA here is from genome assembly GCF_033115175.1 of Lepus europaeus. NCBI lineage: Eukaryota > Metazoa > Chordata > Mammalia > Lagomorpha > Leporidae > Lepus > Lepus europaeus. The sequence goes on along the minus strand of NC_084843.1, from coordinate 49,101,412 downwards.
GATTTTATATGTTTACTGCAGCTCAATTCACAATAGCTAAGATACTGAATGAACCCAGATGTCCATCAGCTGATAACTGGATAAAGAACTGTGGGATAGATAGTATGAAATACTACTAAGCAATAAGAAAGAATGAAATCCTGTCTTCTGTAACAAAATGGATGCACCTAGAAACCATTACACAGTGAAATACCAAGTCCCAAAAAGACAAATACCATATGTTTTCCCTGATTTGTGGTAACTAGTAAGAGTACCAAAAATGCAATGTATAGGAGTGAAATTAAAATTTTGAGATTCAATGATTGTTTGTAGCCCTTGTCTCTACTGTTGAGGAACAGTGTTTTTTTCTTCGTGCTATTTCTTGAACTCCTTACTTAGTGTAGGGTTAATCTTATGAGTATAAAGTAAACTGAGAGATCACTGTAAAAACTAAGAAAGGAGAAATAAGAGAGGCAGGAGAAGGAAGGAAGAGGCAAGGTGGGAGTGTAGGCAGGAGGGAGGGTAGGGTGGGAAGTATCACTATGTTCCTAAATATGTATATATAAAATAAATGAAATTTGTTTACCTTAAATTTTTTTTAAATAAATGAAAACAAAACCAGTCCCAGTAACTTCATAGCCTTACCATGAGATACTGCCTTGCAAGACAGACAGACTCGATGGTGCCCTGGAGGTAGACGGTGGATTTCTTCTGTGGATTGCTGGGATCGGGAAAGTGGATCTGAGCACCTGTTCTCTGCATGATATGTTTGATGTTGCTCCCATTCCGACCCATCATGAAGAGATGATGCTGAGCTGCAATATCTAGCTGTGTGCTCACAGGAATAGCTGACGCCAAGCTCCCGGCAAGGTGTTCTAACAGCATGGCGGTTCCTTCCTAGGAGAAAGGGGGAGGAGGGAAATAATCCTATGAAATGACTGTCCAGATCTAAACAGGGCCAGAAAATATAGCACATCCTGTAACACAAAACGTAACACAAAGGGAACTTCCGGGAAACAAAAGCACATAATATCCTTCACAAATAAAACTGGCCTGTTTAGTACACTTTTTTTTGTAACATTTTATTTCAGAATAGCCTTAAATTTACTAAACAGAAATTTTGAGGTAGTAATATAAAGAAGTCTCATGTACCCCGCTCCGTATTTCCCTAATTAACATCCCTTATCAATATCTTGGTCACAACTAAAGATCCATTTCCAGCTTCCCCTAGATTTTTAATCCAACCCCCTTTGATCCCTCCCATCCTCTAGTAATCAACATTCTGTGTTCAGATTAAGTTTTTTTCTCTTTTTTCTTTTTATTTTATTCCCACGTACAAGGGGACGTGTGGTATCTGTCTTTCTGTGTCTGGCCTATTTCACTCAATATGAAGTTCTCCAGTCCCGTGCATTCTGAATACTTGTGACATACTGAATGGTCTCAGTTCTTTACCTTCACAGCGCTAGTGTTATTCTGAGATCCTCGTACTATGACAGTAGCACCATACATTCGGGAACGCTGTTTAAATGATACTGAAATGTTGTACGTCTGTGATATGTGCTGAATGGAAGGGGAATTAGGATCAGGAACTGGTTGAAGAATTCCAGCAATTGGTAACTCGAACATCAGCACCAAAGGAAGCAGCTCCTAAGATGAAAATATGAAAGCCCAAAGCAAACAGTTAAACTATTATTCATTTAGAGAGGTGCAGAATTCATTTGTTCTTTTCTCATGATACACTTCAAAACATAAAATGTTTTTATTGTAGATGTAAACTTAGAAGAACTATATACATATATACATACACATGATATATATATACACACATGTAAAGGTTTTTAAATGAAAAAAAAAAAAAGCCTTTTGTGAAGCTTGTTTCCAAATCACACCACCTGTGGCATTTTCCCACCAGCCTCTATGTGATCATTTGAAAGTCATCAGAGAAGCTGAGTCAGATGAAATCCAGAACATCTCTGAGAAAAGTGTCCAATGGCAAAAAAGTTTATAAATAGCATACAAACTCATCTACAAAATATTTAACAATAAAATATCTACATTAAAATTTAGATAGTGAATATCAAAATGGACATGAAAACAACCTCCATCATATCTCCTACTTATTGAACATAATTTGGGTATAAAATGATAAATGATGATGTTTTAATGCCTTATAAAGCAACTGTTAGTAACAATGATCTACTGTATTACAGTAATAAATAGTTACCCGAATTCTAACTCGGGCAGATTCTACTCCTGCTGGTTGTCCTGCTATAGATACCTGCAAACGTAAGAAAATAAGCAGATTTATTTGAGTCAAACAAACATCTGTTTTTCCAGTTATCTACATCATAGCTACACAAACTTGTCAGGGAACGCACAGCAACATTCTTACTTGGGAGCTTGTTACAAAGAGAAGGTTCTCAGACTCCAATCGACAGCTGCTTGACAAGAATTGACCGGTTAATGAGAACCTGTGTCACCTGGCTTGCATCACCCCTGGACTGTCCCAAAGTCCCAGAATTCCCAGGAAGCCATCCTGCCCTTCCTCAAAATTACTCTTTGTCACTGCATTTTTTTTCTTTATTCAAATTCTTTGCACACCAGATGTACATTAACATGCAGTGATACGGCTGCATAAAGTTCTCAAAATATTGGACTTCCTCCACTGCAGCTGGTAAATAACCACTGCTCCAACACCTACCCCCCTCACCTTTTCCTGAAATCCCTGCGACCTTCCCTGGCTCTGCCACCTAAAGTGTCGGTCTCAGCATCAGCGTGAGGGGACAGGAGCCCTGGACACTGCTCTTAGGGTCCACGGTCACACCATATTAGTTTTTCAGTGTTTTTAACACGGTCTGTGCATTTTTATCATGGCTTTCTAAGTCCCTCAGGCACACACCCACCAACACTACCAGTGTCTGTAAAGTCTGCATCATGATCACCTTTGTAGCTGACAGCTTCTAGGACCATGGTGAGCACAGCAGAGAACACAAGTCATACTACCTGTTCTTAAAGTACTAAAGTGCTAACATATGGACAACAGAGTCCCATGTTTCCAAACAGAAGAAACATAAAAAGCTGCATGCAGACCAGGGAGAGACATGATTCAGGCAAGGCAAGAAAGTTGGGCGTTCAAGCATTTCCTCTCTGGTGTAGCCGGAGCACGTCGGGGTCTTTGCAGACATAATCTAGGCAACAGGTAGTCTCCTGGACCAGGCCAGCTCTCATGTCCTTTCCTAATGGACCTCCTGCCACAGGGGATTCTTTTTGTGGCCAGCACTTTCTCCCCTGTTTTCATCCAGCCCTTTAGACATCAAGAATTTAGGGCTTACCTACAACTCCTCATCTCAAAAAAGGACAGCACCTTCCATCTCTTTGCCAAAGGTCAAAAAACCCATGGCACGCGTCACCTCTATGATTACTGATTTGCCCTCATCTCTCAAAAAAGATACACACTGAAAATTAATGTTGAGGCTCATCCCCTCAAAGCTCACGTGGAGAGACAGACAAATCACCTGGTTGCTTTTTTCCGCTTGGTTATTTCTGTTGGAATCTGGAAAGTGGATGTGGCATCCTGTTTCCTCCATGACCTTTTTAATATTATTGCCACCCTTGCCGATCACATGTGAGTGTTCTGTATGTGAGACATCCATCTTCAAGGTAACCCGATTGCTCTGCATGGAAATAATGTATCATTTCTTGATGCACGAGAAGGAAAGAACTCCCTAAAAACGTTATGCCCCCATGAAAATATATTAACAAAAAGTCACCCAATGGGAAATCTTACCAATTCCTTGATCTGATTGTCTCAATCTAAAATGTCCAATTTCTATCAACTTCTCTTTGGTAATAAAAAGGAAAGTCTGATTGTAAGATAAATTTGTCAGCAGAACAGATATGTTCTCTATCATGATAATTTTCTTGCAAAGTAGCCTTTAAGTAAAGCCAGCTGCAATTACAAATTACTTTCTCTTTAAAGATATTACCCATTAAACATTTAATTTAAATAACTAACAATAGATGAAAACAAAGTTGAAGATTTGTAGGTTTGTAGGACTGTGGAACTAAGATGATAGCAGAGTAGAAATAAAAATAAAATTCAAAACTAAATAAGGACGCATGTACACTTATTTTCTCACAACTTCTAAGTTACTGTTTGTTGAACTTCATGAAGTCAATCTATTATATGCTTACTGGCAGGCAGAAAGGTCAAAAGGAGATCACAAAGCCTATCTGGCAGTGAGCTGGTTTAAGTAAATAAATACAATGTGTAAGAATAGTTATATTAAAACATAAAACTTTAAGATACAAAAAATAAAAGCACTAGAACATGTAGTGGAAAACATGAATTTTGGGAAATTTTCTGTGATCAAATTAAAAAGATTGGCATGAAATTCTTTAATTCTTTCTAATTCACAAGACTTTTACTGAAATTCTCCAGTTTTTTGTTTTGTTTTGTTTTTGGACAGGCAGAGTGGACAGTGAGAGAGAAAGAGACAGAGAGAAAGGTCTTCCTTTGCTGTTGGTTCACCCTTCAATGGCCGCCGCACCATGCTGATCCGAAGCCAGGAGCCAGGTGCTTCTCCTGGTCTCCCATGCGGGTGCAGGGCCCAAGGACCTGGGCCATCCTCCACTGCCTTCCCAGGCCATAGCAGAGAGTTGGACAGGAAGAGGAGCAACAGGGACAGAATCCGGCGCCTGACCAGGACTAGAACCTGGTGTGCTGGCGCTGCAGGCGGAGGATTAACCTAGTGAGCCGCGGCGCCGGCCATTCTCCAGTTCTTAAAAATTCAAAATAAAACACGTTAAAACATCAGTAATTTAAAATCTTCTGAATTCTGAGATTTTCAATATATATAAATATTTTGATTTTTATACTCAGCTCTTTCAGTTTGGTCTTTGTTTTTTTTTAGATTTATTTTATTTATTTGGAAGACAGAATTACAGAGAGGGAGAGTCAGAGAGAGGCTTCCATCTGCTGGTTCACTCCCCAAATTGCCGCAATGGCCGGAGTTGGGCTGATCCAAAGCCAGGAGCCAGGAACTTCCTCTGGTCTCCCACGTGGGTGCAGGGTCCCAACGACTCCGACTCGGGCCATCCTCCTCTGTTTTCCCAGGCACATTAGCAGGGAGCTGGACTGGATGTGGAACAGCTGGGATTCAAACCCGCACCCAAATGGGATGTTGGTTCTGCAGGCTGGGGTTTTAACCACTGCACCACAGTTCCAGCCAGGTTAGCCTTTATAAATATCCTCCTTTGTAAAGAAAATGCCCAAATAGTTGACCATTATATAGGTGAATAGCAAGGGGAAAAAAGGAAAGTTTCAGAGCCAATTCCAGTGAAATAACAGATGGAGAAACAAAGTGGCTTTGAATTATGCCCATCCTAATGGGTGTCAGGTGATATTCATTGTGGTGTGGATTTGCCACTCCTTGATAATTAGTGATGCTAAATATTTTTTAGTGACCATCTGTCTTCCTCGGGGACATGTGCATTCAAATATTAGTCCATTTCAAGAATCAGATTAGTTTTTGTTTGTTTTTGGTTTTGTTTTTGTTGGTAAGTGATAGAAGATCCTTATATATTTTAGATATTAACACTTTTTATATGAATATGTGGTTTGCAAGTATATTCTCCCATTTCATGAGCTGCCTTTCATCCTATTGATTGATTGCCTTGCTGTGAAAAAACATTCTAGTTTGGTGTGATCCAAAATTGTCTGTTTCTGCTTTTGTTGCCTGTATTTTGCAATCATACCCAAGAAACTACTGCAAACGCTGATGTTATGAAGTTTCTCCCCAGTGAGTTCTGTAATTTCAGGTTTTACACTCATTTCTTTTACCCACTTTGAACTGATTTTTGTGTATAGTATAAGGTTCAGCTTTAGATTCATCTGTTTGCAAGTCAAGATCAGTTTTGCCAACACTGTTTATTGAGGAGACTTTTTCCCATTGTGTAGAGTTGGCATCCTTGTCAAAGATCATGTAATTATATATGTGTGAGTTTATTTCTGCACTCTTTATTATGTTCCATTGGTCTCTATGTATGTCTTTATGCCAGTGTTACACTGTTTTGATTACTCTAGCTTTATAAAATGTTATGAATCAGGAAAAAAACCCAATGGCTTGGATTTGAACCTCACCTCCCCAGTTACCAGCTCTGTTTGCCTGAGCAGGTTACTTAGCATATCTGTGATAGGCAGTCAGGAGAGTTACACAAAACAATACTTGTTCAATAATACTATAAAATGATTAGCAAAGTACCTGGAATATAATAGATGATTTAGATGTATTGATTCACACAAATGAGTATATATTTTTACATATTTACGTTTTCCTGTTTCCCCTCCCCACACAGACTTGCAGAGAGAACGTGTACACACAACCACACAAAAGGAAGCATATGTGGCTGGCACCACAAAGGCCAATATGCTAATGATCATCTTTGCTGCCTGTCCTAGCCTAAGCAGCACCAGTGTCTGTTTCTGAAGACGGTCTGCACATACATGCATATGCACACATATGAGTACCTACATATGCAAATGTGTGTATGTGTGTATGTAGAAACACTGTTCCCTTACACAGTATGAGAGAACCCAGTCAAGTATTCAGCAGAACTGTACATCCACTGTACAACCACACGTGTTTTCCAAAGCCACGTTACTTTCTCCTGGTTTTTCTTCTCCAAATGGTTCTTTCACAAGGGCAGGAAGCAGCCCTTGCAGAGACGAGGTCCTGACCCCCGAGTGTCCTTAACATTCACTTACTTTTGTGTCTAAGACAGACATGATCATTTCCTTGGCTTCTTTAACATCTTCCTTCTTTCCAGAAACCTTTATATGGGGATCTGCAAGGAATCAGAAACAACGGTCTCATGTGAAACTCCCAAACTCTGTTTTAAAATTGATGTTACTCCTAAGTGTTCCGTAAGAAAGTCAGTAACTTTCCTTCTAGGCATGTATCAATCTAACATTAACTAAACATTCAGAATTTCCAAATTTGGAGAATACTCTAATTATTCATGTACCTGTGACTTTTCCCCCTGTGATACATGGCTAAATGATTTTTTTTCCAAAATAAGTATATAATTGCAAAAATAATTATATAATATTTTTAAACAAGATGTCCATATTTCAATATAACAATTGAGATCTTGCTACATTCCAGGACCCATTCAATGGATTTAAAGGTATTAATTTATTTAAACCATGACACAGTTTTGTGAGGTTGTTTACAGAAAAATCTAAGCCACAACATAGTTTAGAATCTTGTCCTGGAAACCACTCAGACTTGGACCATATAAGTTAAAGCCTTCCAGCTGTGAATTCATATTTTAAACTCTGTGATAACTTAGGAGACATCCTCACAGGTGTAGGCTTAATAGAAAAAAATTTAAATATCAAATTTTCCCAAATATAAATTAATCCGAATCACTATTGAGTGACTCATCTAAGATGGTGTATCTGTTGTACATTACTGCTACTGACCGTTGTGTAGGAAAGCACTCATTTAACAACTATTTTCTGAACATCCACTATGCACAAGTCCATGTTCCAGGAACTAGGGGTAATATCCTATCAGTGAAGAAAAAAGGCTCTGTCCATATACAGCTTATCATCTTGTTCAGGGAGACAAAAATGAGAACAAACTGCCTAATACATCAGAATACAAATGGATGAAAAAGCACAAAAGGACAGCAGGATGAATGGCTCAGGAATACCAGTTATGGGAAGGGGAGTGGGCAGCAGGATTTGTAGAAAACGAGATCTGCGTAAAGGTGGAAAGGAGGCAAGATGGTGGATCTGGAGCCTAAGCCCCAGGGTTGCTGACCCAATTCTCCAGGTCTCCTTTTAATCTGGTGACCTAGTGCTGTATCTCCTTCTCAGTCAGCCTGACACAGACCAAGATGCTCTGGGGTTAACTAGAAAGTTCTATGACCATTAGCTTCAGTGGTAAAGAGAGAGATAATCTATCAGGAGTTTCACCTCAGTGATAAATCTCCACCCTACTGAGTACCTCCACGTCTCAGCTGAGGCCGTGCTGTGCCTCCAACACGTCACAGCAGTGACATCAGGGCCAGCCAGGGTTTGCCAAGCACCTTTCACAACTAACAAGCAGCTCAGATCCAGTGCTTTTACTCTTGAAGGCAGCAATTCTCTGGGACACGGAAGCCAAATAACCAGGTAGAGGTTTTATCTCAACAACAACAACAACACACTCGCAGCTGATCTCCTTATCCACCCCCTACTGCCCAAGGTGAAGTCAAAGCCATGTGAAGGTGCAACTGGGCAATGAGAAACCCAGAGAGCAAACAAGGAATGGAAGAACCCGTTTTCTTAAAACTGCCCCCTCATCAGACCAGGATGGTGAAATTCCAGCTAACAACAGTGCACTCCCTCCCCTCTACATGCGCGCACACGCACAAGCACACACACACACAAACATGCACACACACACAGTTCGGAGGGCTCTGGCCCCCGAGGAGATGTCCCAGCAGCTGTGCTGGTTGAATCGGCGCCCTCACCTCCGGCCCCTGTCTCTGCCTGGACTGTCCCCCAGGGGCTGCTCGTGGCCTCTGGCAATTCTCCCATCTTTTATCCCTTCTTCTGACACTCGCCCTGTCACAGGGACATGGTGAAGATCAAAGGCCTTACGGTTGGGGGGAACTTTCTCCAGTATTTATGTACCAGTGCTGTGAGGCAAGGGGTCTAAAAGCAAGGCACAGGGATGCTGGACTGCTGCAAGCTGGGAGCAGGTCCTGCGGTATCGCATCCCTCACTGCCCACGGACCAGCACTGCCTTCTCCCCGTCTTACTCCCGCCAGCTTTTACCGCTTCGGGAATCCTTACAATGGCCCCTTCACTCCTCCAGACAACACTTACATGGAAAGCTGTCTGGATCCAAAACTTCACACTCAAATACCCACAACTGTGGTTTGAGTTCCTGTGGGGCTGACAGTGTTGTTAATCTCTACTGAAAACACTCATGAGTACGCAGGGTTTCTCAGAACATGCCTGTGCATCAAACTCACCTGCTGAAACACGCGTACCCTGATCAGGTTTCTCTGGTTCCCTGATTCTTAAACCAAGGATAAGAAACAGCAGATTAAACCACCAAGACTTTAAATTGTAACCTCTTACGTTTGGGCCCAAAACACATGACAGAAATGCTTCTACAGGATACAACTGTATTTTTCTCACATACAAAAGAAGTTAACAGTAAGTACAGAATGGCTAACCTGAAACCTGACTCTCATAGGCTGGAAAATCACCTTAAAGGTCCTATCCACCTGTAGACAGACAGGGAGCCTCTGATGCAATTTAAGGAAGGCTCTGATTGCCATCATCATCTCTGCATCAACAGAACAATAAACAAAATAGAAAGCAAAGGCTCAAAAAAAAAAAAAAAAAGCCCACCTTATTTTAAAGTGAAATAGCACCATCTAGTGTTCAAAACTATAAAGTACCAATGCACACAAAGACACAGAGGAAGCAAGGAGTAACAAACTACAGGGAGTGGACAACCCACAACCGACAAGCAACATCAAACTGTCTCCAGGATGGGAATAAGTGCTTTTTTTTTTTTTAAGAGTGGCTCTTTCAATAATCAATTTCAATAAGGATAGGAATGAATACGACAAAATTTGGATTTAGATTGTTTTCATTCTCCCCCTCCCACCCCTTTTTTATTTATTTGACAGGTAGACTTATAGACAGTGAGAGAGACAGAGAGAAAAGTCTTCCTTCCATTGGTTCACTCCCCAAATGGCCGCCACGGCCGGCGCTGCACCGATCTGAAGCCAGGAGCCAGGTACCTTCTCCTGGTCTCCCATGTGGGTGCAGGGGCCCAAGCACTTGGGCCATCCTCCACTGCCTTCCCGGGCCACAACAGAGAGCTGGCCTGGAAGAGGGGCAACCCGGACAGAATCCATCGCCCATATGGGATGCCGGCACCACGGGTGGAGGATTAACCAAGTGAGCCACAGCGCTGGCCCCTCTTTTCTCCTTTCTTAAAAGATACACAGCATGTGTGCCTTAATTCCAGGTTGAACTTAATTTACTCATTTGAGTTCATAAAATACTATTTTCAGTAGCTGTTACAGTTTATAGTTCAAGCTTGTCTATGTAACAGCACAGGGACCACAGCTTCATTCAGACTCATTCTTGAAATACATGACACACACACACACAATAAAAGCCAAAGTATGTCCATACTACTAAATCTAAAAACGAAATAAAAAGGTCAGCAAGAAAGTGTGTCGGGACATGGTAGAGAAACTGGAAATAACTGTATAGCTTCCCCTTTTCCCAAATTAATTGTTTTGAAAGACAATTCTAATGTTGGCAAAAATTTGGAGACATTTACTCTAAAAACTATTCTCATTGCTTTATAACAAACCCTCAAGATCCCTGAACACAGGACCATGTCTTACTTGATTTTTTAACAGCCACAGTACCAGACAATAGGCAGATATCCAGTAAACTACTGCTTGAATAGACTGAAGGCAGATGTATTTTATGAAATAGCCAAATTCAGAGGGAGGAGATAGAAGTCTAGATCCATATTTCATATCCAATGTGACTGTATTTCCTGCACTTCCCCAAACAGTTCTCACTTCAAAACAGATCTCAGTATTTGTCAAGAATCATCCAGGTTTTGGTTTTAGATTTCTGCCCTACCTGTCTGTTCATATGTCTCTCATGTCATCCTATGGAAGGGAGGAAGACCAGCTGGTAGTCCAACCCTCATTAAGTGACATGAAGCTGCCAGACATGCTTGAGGGATGGGTTTTATACCTAAATACCGCAAAAGAGAATAGAAAATGTGCCTTTCTTTAAAAAAAAAAAAAGCTGAACGTTTTTTATAAAATGGTTCTTATGACTTCCATATGGCAATTCGTAAGGACTTGATAAGGCAACAACTGTTTTCATAAGAACACCTGCTAAAAACCAATTTTCAATAAAAATAAATAAAAGATTTGGGACATTTTATGAACTTAGCGGAGGTTTACTTATGATTTTAAAGATTAGCGATTGGTACCCTTGTTTCTAATCTGTTTTCCATTCTTGCAAATATTCCAATCCCTGGAAACATCAGTGAATATTTTATGGTCTTTTCTTCTCTCCTCAAGCTGAAACCTCCTTTCCACTTCATTCCTATCCCACAGCAAAACCTGTAGAAAATACTTCTATCAGACATTTGTGTTCATTATACTACAGAAAGTAATGTGCTATTGACACAAGGTGAATTTAAGCCATCAGTCTTTCACCAGCAATCTGTTTGTAGCTACTTTCCTGTCTCCAATGATTGAAATACTGCTGAGCTAATGATTCAACAACAACAAAAATTCACAGTAATTCTTTCATTCTCAGGATATTCTTTTAGACAGAAAATCCCTTGCATGAGCAACTCCCTTCTTTCCAGTCACAACATCCCCCAAAATATCGTCACAGTGCATGGGGAAAGTTCTATATCACAGCCTGGGATCTGCAAGGCTCGCACATTTAATACATATAAACAGAACAGCCAAACCGCCCTACATCATATAGAAGCCATCGATGGCAGAATTCATCTGCCCTGGCTGGGAGCTCTTTCCATGTTAGTTGCCAGTTTGATTTCTGGCTAATGAACCTTAGCCTCTGTAACTGTCCAGCCAAGAGGCAAATCAGCGGGGGCCTGTGGCTGTCAGGAGTGGTCACTGAGGACCAGCAAGGCAGCAGCAACTCCATCTTTCTCTGAAATTCTTTGAAACCAGCAGCCACCAAGTGGTTCCAAACTAGTAAAGGCCACATTTTTTAGCATGGTGTCCTTATCTGCAATGCTTGGAACCAAAAGTGTCTCATATTTCATATTTAATATTTATATATACATAGATATTGATTAGAAGCACAGTCCAATGCTAAACACAGAGTTCACCTATCTTTCACATAAATCTTCTACACAGACTGAAGTACATTTTGTACCTTTTTTTTTTTTTTTTTTTTTGACAGGCAGAATTGACAGAGAGAGAGAGACAAGGCTGGCGCCATGGCTCAACAGGCTAATCCTCTGCCTAGCGGCGCCGGCACACTGGGTTCTAGTCCCAGTCGGGGCGCCGGATTCTGTCCTGGTTGCCCCTCTTCCAGGCCAGCTCTCTGCTATGGCCCGGGAGTGCAGTGGAGGATGGCCCAAGTGCTTGGGCCCCTGCACCCACATGGGAGACCAGGAGAAGCACCTGGTTCCTGGCTTCGGATCAGCGCAGTGCACTGGCTGCAGCACGCCGGCCGCGGTGGCCATTGGAGGGTGAACCAACGGCAAAGGAAGACCTTTCTCTCTGTCTCTCTCTCACTGTCCACTCTGCCTGTTTAAAAAAAAAGAGAGAGAGAGGAAGCCAGGAGCTGATCCGAAGCCAGGAGCCAGGTGCTTCTCCTGGTCTCCCGTGCGGGTGCAGGGCCCAAGGATCTGGGCCATCCTCCACTGCACTCCCGGACCACAGCAGAGAGCTGAACAGGAAGAGGGGCAACAGGGACAGACTCCAGCACCCCAACCGGGACTAGAACCCGGTGTGCTGGCGCCACAGGCAGAGGATTAGCCTAGTGAGCTGTGGTGCCGGCCTTGTACCATATTTTTAGTGCACTTACATTGTGACCATAATCTGACAGTTGAGGCCAGGAGTAGAATTTTTTCTTTTTTTAAAAGAGTTTATTTGTTTGAGAAGTTGAGTTATAGACAGAGAGAGGGAGAGACAGAGAGAATGGTCTTCTATTAGCTGGTTCACTCCCCAAATGGCCACAATGGCCAGACCTGAGCTGAGTCAAAGTGAGGAGCCAGGAGCTTCTTCCAGGTCTCCCGTGTGGGTGCAGGGGCCCAAGGACTTGGGCCATCTTCCACTGCTTTCCCAGGCCATAGCTGAGAGCTGCATTGGAAGAGGAGCAGCCAGGACACGAACTGTCGCCCATTTGGGATGCGGGCGCCGCAGGCAGAGGCTTAGCCTACTACATCCTAGCGCCCGCCCAAGGAGTGGACTTTTCCACTTTGCAGCATCATGCTGGTGCTCAGAAAGTTTCAGACTGTGGAGCATTTTGCACTCTCAGATTATGCATGCTCAAACTACAGAAGAAAGACTAGGCTCAGGATTGCCTCTCAAGTCTCAGATAAAGCCCCAGGCATCTCAAGGGCATTGGCTGACTTGGAATCACCTAGAGAAAAGCTAGGACAAGCCAGCATCTATTCAGTAGACGGCATTAACTTTTGACGACTTCCATTCTGCAACAGACTACAGATTTCCTCATGATGTGGCAAAAATATGCAGACTCCACAGTGGACCTCAAGTTGCCCATCAACAAGCTGGCCACCTTCGAAAAGTCGCTGAATCTCTGGAGTATTTTATTTTAATTAGGAAATTTATTAAGATCATTGCTAAACTTTCTCATGAATCTAACTGTTACAAAGCAAGTTCTGAAAAGCTAACCTGATAAGATTATTGTACAATTTCTCAGGTATCTCACAATTACTAGGTTCACCTATAATCTAACCCATAGTCAAGAACCTCAGGCTGTGGGTGGTAAACACAAGCGTGGGGGTGCAGGAAAAGTAGCCTCCAATCCCTGCGGAGGGATCCAGCACTGGCTTTGGAGACGGTGGCTGGGACTTCACTTTTTGCACATTCTAGGAATGTTCAATTTTGTATCAGAGAGTGGATGCAAGGCAGCTTTCACTCCCCTGGCACTTCTCGTATAACGTGCTTTTAGACATGAAACAAAGGCTCTGACAGCCACATGTGCAGACAGGATTCTCCTTCAAACCCTCTTCTGGCCAAGTCACGGCTCAGAACGAGACACCGTCACACCAGCTGGTGTTTTGATCACTTCTGCTGCAGGTCCGCAAGTCATTTTGGTGATCAGCAAATCTGAGTCCGACTCGTGGGCAGCCAGCCAGCCATTGCCCACATTCTTCCTGAGGAACAAGCCACTTCCCCCTTGGCTCCCAGAGAACAGACCTTGCTTTTTAAACAAAAAGTGTATACAGGTCCAGCAACACACCAATGTCACATCTTCAAAAATGGAGACACACACTTTATCAAGACCTGGAGACGACCTAAACTAACTGATGACACTGGGTCAGCAATGATTCTCAAAGAATGAAAGGACTACAAGAATCCAACGCTCTTGAAGCTTATTTTTGTAGCCAGTAATATAGATTCCAGATTCTTCTAAGGAATGCTCTTGTTCAACAAAAAATCCAATAAACTGAGTTAGAATAAAAGGGCAAAGAGTTTATTTTGAAAGTGGGGTGGAAAAGCCCAAGTTCTATCGGACTGAAAGCAAAGTGTTGGTGAGCAGACATAACAGACATGTCAGATGGTACAACTGGGATAAGACAGATAACCCAACCTGTAGGAAGCATTCCCCCACCAACCACAGTGCTTTACAACATGGCAAAAGATCACCCAAGGGTCTTAAAATGGAACAAATTAATCTTACTGGTTAACTAAGACATAAGGGGAATAGACAGAGTACTGTGAAAAAAAAATTTTTTAAATAAAAAACTAATTTTCATGAGTCTACACACCATGAGGCCCCATAAAACCTCCTATCAACTTTCATTTGACAGGATGAAAACAACAAAGAACAGGATGGGACGTCACAAAGTTCACTAGAAATGGAATTAAAAGGCAAGTTTATTTTGGTGCAAAATACTGAAATTTGTGCATAATTTTTCCCATAGTGGGCATTTTGCAGGATCTTTCTGAAGATTTCTGGTATTCTTGACATGATAGTAACATGAGTAAATCTAAAGGAAGTAGCAAGCTCCTGCAGACATGTTTCACATTGATTTTTTGGCAATCATTGGAGGTAAGGAGATTACTGTGCAAATGAACATTTCAGACTGAATGAAAGGAAAGAGAGGGAGACAAAATCACAAACCAAATGGAGCCCATGGACCCTTTATAAATTGGGTAGCCAAGAGCTACTCACTTAAGAAAACCCAAAATTACAAGGCCAATGCTGTGGCAAAGAAGAGTAAGCCTCTGCCTGCAATGCTGGCATCCCATGGGTGCTGGTTTGAGTCCCTGCTGCTCCATTTAAGAACCAACTCCCTCCTAATGCTCCTGGGAAAGCAGTGGAAGATGACCCAAGTCCTTGGGCCCATATACCCATGTGGGAGACCTGGAAGAAGCTCCTGGCTTTGGCCCGTCCCAGTTCCAACTGTTGTGGCCATCTGGGGAGCAAACCTGCAGATGGAAGATCTCTCTCTCTCCTTCCCTCTCTCCCTCTCTCTCTCTTCTTCCCTCCCTCCTCTTCTCTCTCTGTACTTCTGCCTTTCAAAAAAAAAAATTAACTACAAGATGAACGAGAGTTTCTGTTGATGGAATACCATCACTTCCAACAGAGTCAGGAGTAACAGTGTTCACAATACAATGATCCTAAGCTAATTGTTCTCCACTGACCCTTCAGTTTCAGGAGGAAATAAGGAATAAGGAAGGAAAGAGTAAATTCTGCACATGCTTTGTATCTATTAAGATTCCTATGTGATTTATCAAAGCGGTTTACTTAATCAGAAACAGTTATAGGGACTCAGCAAAAAAAAAACAGAAATAATCTCAGAGGACAACGAAATGCAAACAAAGCATGCAGCACAGTGCAGGCACACCAGATGAAATAATCAAAACCAGATGCACTTGAGGAGTGTGAGAATCAGAAAAGGGTAAACCACCTTATCTCATGAACCACGTTATCTTATGCAGTGTCAACTCACTCCAAGCACAATCTCAGAGCTGCTATTCAGGTAGAAAGAGGGTACTTAAAAAAAAAATGCAGAGCACAAGAAAAATCTAGCTTCAGAGAGTGGATGGTGGAAAAAGAAAGTTAAAAACACAAAGCCTAACTCTTGTCATCCAAGCTCTATGTTCCAGAGATAAGGAAGAGGGTGCCGGGAAGGAGGAGAGAGGGGAATTAAATTCCAGGAGGATATTTGGCATCTTCAGACTGGTTTATATGCAACAATTCTACAGATAGTATTGGCAGTGCTAGGTTACTAAAAGGGAAGACATTCACATACGTGAGCTACAGATGAGCAGCCCTTGTAATGGTGAGAACAAAACCCAGCCCATACCACCTGCAAAAGCAATCATGCACCCAGCATAAGGACAGGGTATGGAGAAGGAGCTAAACTGAATATGGGTCCTCTGGAATGGAAGTGCAATCCAGGTCTTATACCCATGGTCCTTTTAATGGGAAGAGGGGAGTTGCAGTGGGGCTGGAAGTGGGATACAGCATCCCCAGAAACTGTACTGAGATAACAACAAGTTATGCAAGAGTGTCTCAGGGCCAGAAGTGACTCATCGTCATCGCCTCTCCAAGGAATACTGATGCTCACAGCGTCCATGACAGGTCCCAGAGGTATTGCCTATGGTCTAAACCTAAAGCACCGTCATCTGTGGCCAAGGCAGACTGTTCCTTTTTACAACAGCTGGGACTATTCGTGAAAAATCTTAACACACAGCTATTGGCTGCCATTACAGAATAAGACACCATGAGTTTAACGGTTCACACGCATTTGGCCAGGGAAGTCCTATAAATAACAATGTGGCCACATTATACCACATCCTTGATCTCTGTATGACCTACTAAGAGAAGAAATTTAAAAACTAGAATTTCTGTCTTTGGAATAGTATCTGTAAGAAATGGCATACGAATGAAAAAAGTGCCTAATATGAATGGGCCTTAAAAAGATAATTTGGAAAATGCCTTTCCTCTTCTTCCAACTTTCCACAAACTGATAGCTGTTTTTTTTTTTCCCCCTGACAAAGTCGCACACACAAGGAATCATCAACAAGTGGGTGGAAAATACACATTGTGAAAAAAAAGTACAAGGATTTCAAGACTTTTTGCTCCAAACCAAACTCACTTTTTAATCCCAATATCTATTAACTTTAGGAAACAGACCCATGCTGACCATACCCAGATCCTTAACTGTACATTATTTGTTTCTCTCATACCTTTTGATAATTATTCCCACTGAGAACCAAGGATCTCAATTTCTGAGTCTTTCAACCAAAAGTAGTATTTCTGCTTAAGTAATGAAAAACTACAGACTCCAGTCTTTTATAACCAGCTTTTACTAAAAGCAACAAAACAGGGGCTTCTCAGCAAAAACTGCATAATGTATCACCAGCTAAAGGTAACCAATTAGGTGTAATTTTTCAAAGAAAACAGAATCTGAAATAAAACTTTTTGTTCTATATTGAGTTCCTATAAAAACAAAAACAAAATGCACTAAATTGTCCCATAGAAAAGACTGACAAAAGACTTGGATAAATAACTGAATAGAAAAAAATAGTAAATATATAAATACAATTAAGTTCAAGTACATTAAATAATTTTTGATTACTACAATTAGCAAAGGTTTTTTAAAATGTTAAGGCCAACCAGGATACAGTTAAACATGCCAACACATTCTTGGTAGAAATAAAAACTGGTATAAAATGCCTGGAGAGCAATTTAATGAAGAATCAGGATGTCAAAATTTAATATTAAGAATATACATATAAGGAAGAAAAGGAAACCAATTAAATTAATACTAATTGTAACAGAATCATGTGTAATTTTAATTTCATTCATTATTTCAAGCAATTCTGCATTTCCCATTGTGAAACGTACATTCATAATGTGGAAAAAATGCACCTTAAAATCACTGTTACTAGTAAAGTCTGAGATGATCATGTGTGAAAATTACATCCTTGTGCTTTCAAACAAAATGTATTTAAGACGGAACTTCTCATTTTCCAAGTTCAACAGTTCAAGAATTTCCTTCAAAATCCAGGCCCTTAAATGTTAACGATGGCGACAAGGTTTTTTCAGCTAGACTTTCTTCTTTCTCGTCAACAATTCTCAAACAGAATATTTTTTTTTGTCATGTAGTTCCTCAATTTATGTTTGTCATTTGTTACACCACTACTCTTAATATTTTACTAACATGACTTTGGCTCTGAATACAGAATTCCCCAGTAAAGACTGGAGCAAAAGTACACACTGATGGGGTTAACTGCCACTCAAAGACTTGGTGAGAACAGAGTCCAAAAGGTGGGTAAAGGCCATATGTTTACAGCCACCCGTAACCACATGGAAATGCTTTCAAGCATTTATGGCCACACATCACTCCTTTGCTTCAGTAATGGTTTCCAAAATAAATGGAAGTGAGGGCAATTCTAGTAGCGGGAGTCTAAGACTGTAAAGAATGTTCCAGTTCTTTTCTTGTTTGGCTCCCAAGCAAGCCCATTTAGGAAAGCAGCATGTATATCTCATTCTCAGGATGTCATTAAAAGACCCATTAATGTAAATAAATAACCACTTCAAAGTACAGGGGCCTTACAATAGCTTCGCCAGGATGGCAACTAACAAGATCTTTTATTTTTCTTCTCAGATGCCCAAGCGTTTAAAATGCTATGCTCCATTTGCCACTGCCCGAGGCCCTCCTGTCTTTTGCTGGGCCCTGCTGCATCAGGCACAGAAGGCTGCATCCGGACCTCTGGCCAGAGCCACAGGACTCCACGCCTCACAGATCCACCCGGCAGTCTCTGGCTGGGTCACCTTTCCTACCAGGTACCCACAACTCCCTGTCCTTCCCCTGCCCGGTCAGCACTTGGATGACAATGGCGTCCAGCCGATGCCAGGTGGTAGGCCTTGTCCTCTATTAACATCCATCTAATCCTGCTAACTAAGTGGTCTCTCTGTTAAAAGTTTCTTATTTAAACTGGAGTTAAAGCTGTTTTCTGCCAGATACAATGCCTCTGCTACCAATTCTGTTCCTCCTCTTGATCAGAAAGTGTACAGGAGTTCGGGGTGGTGATGTGGGGAGCTCCACGTTCCGTATGTGTGCTTGTCTAATGTCTCCACAGAAGCACTAACTGGCTGTTGGGGTGGACTCCTAGTCTTGCATAGGTCAAGAACAATATCCCTTAGGTCTCGGAAGATACGGGTTTTTTGTGTTGTGTGTGTGTGTGTGTGAATGTGTTTGGAGATTGATTTCTCTCGCTATTTAAGACAAGTCCATGTCACAACCACAGCACAGAACTACTAATGATTGCAATTTTCTCTATTTTCTCTTCCCCTCTCCATCCCTCCCTCTAAAGGCTATGCAAATGCATTTTAATTACATGGTTATGTTTATTACTGGAAGTATCTTGGCACCTCAGATGTTCCTTGATTAACGAGCTGTAAAGTTTATAGGACCTGAGAGAAATATGTGTGGGTTCAGCAGTATTTTTGAATTCAATATTTTCTTGGCTTCCATTCAATTTTTACCTCTAAAGACATTTTGTTCTTATGTTCCACTTAAAAAAACATTGTTTAAAATATACATGAGTACTTCAGAAAGTTTGTGGAAAATGAAGTTTAAAAGACTGTATTATTTTGGGGTAAACAGTTTTTTGAAAGGTTTTCAAAGAGTTCATGAAAAATGTACTGTGGAAAAACTACACGTGGATTTCGAAAAATGTTTCGCAACAAAATACATTTATCTTTTAATTCCATTTTCTGCAAGAGTTCTGAAGTATCCTTGTAAATTCACATCTTTTTTTACACCAACTTCACATTTACTGAAGTGAGATTTCTGTAATCATTAAGTCAGTCAGTTTCCAGGGAGGTCTGTGCAACTTGTGACCTTGCCTGTAACTAATTGCATTCAAAGGCTGTGCGCATGTATATTGCTAAATTTTTCTGATGGGACTCAGCCTTCTTTATAGTTTTGAGAATCTAAGTCTTGGTCAATGCAGTATGGAATTTTATAAAGACACTAAAATCATATCTTGAAATCCTTAAAAGAACGATTTTGAATTGGCATTTATCTTCCGTTTAGAAATTTTTAACAATTAGATTTTAAAACATAATTTCAGCAACTGACAATGCCAAATTAACGTGCTTGAAAGGCAAAGAGAAAAAGATCAGGAGAGATAAGGATCTTCCATCCTCTGCTTCCCTCACTTGAGCGTATCAACTCACAAAGCTGGGGTTGGGCCAGGCTGATGCCAGGAGCCTCAAACTCGTTCAGGGTCTTCCAAATGGCTAGCAGAGACTCGAGTACTTGGGCTATCATCTGCTGCCTCCCACCGTGTGTGTGAGCAGGAAGCTGGACAGCAGCAGATCTGGGACGGGAAGCAGGCACCCTGATACACACTGTGGGCATTCTAAGTGACACCTTAACCTCTGTGCCAAACACCTGCCCATCCCCGACAGCACCGAATTTCATTCATCACCCCTTCCTTTCAGTGATTATGAGACACAAAGGAGAAAGCAGTAGCAAATAGAAAGAATAGAAAATTTGTGAGAGAAGTCATAACTGAATCAAGTTTTCTTTTTAAAAAAAATTATAGACCATACTGACATGAAAAATCTTCCAATTTTACCTGTCTGCTACAGAAGCAGATTCTTCTATGAATCTTACTTCAGAACCTATGTTAACTCCTAGATTATATCAAACACATTCAGATCTCGAATGGAAGTTCAAGTTCTTCCTCTGCATCACCCACCAGGGTTCACCCAGGCCAGGTACACCCTACAAAGTGGAGTCACAATGAAGACGACACCACGTCTGAGCCACGAAGTGACCACAGACAAGAACCTCCCTCTCCTGACATCACTTCAGCCCTCTGCCATTTAAACTGCCACATTTTTGGTGACAGAAATGGCACCGTTTTATCAAAATGCAAAAGTTATATATTAAGCATTATTTCCTTAAACCATCTTTCTCTTCACTAACCTCAGTGACTCTCCAATTTCATGGAATTAAGCGTTTGAACTGTCTGCTGTATTCTTCAAAGCCCTTCTTCTGATCAGGAACAAGCCCACTTATTCAGCCTTCTCCTCTCATCACCCTTTACATAATTTGCGCTAGAACCAAACCTAAACACTCACTATTGTACCAGAATGTTCTGTTGTTTCCTATCCACATGCTCTGTGCCTGCACATTTCAAATTTCAGTTCTATCTGTTCGATCCTCACTACCTCAAGACTGGTCCTGGGGCCGGCGCCCTGGCTCACTTGGTTAATCCTCCGCCTGCGGCACCCGCATCCCATATGGGCGCTGGGTTCTAGTCCCGGTTGCTCCTCTTCCAGTCCAGCTCTCTGCTGTGGCCTGGAGCACAGTGGAGGATGGCCCAAGTGCTTGGGCCCCTGCATCCGCATGGGAGACTAGGAAGAAGCACTTGGCTCCTGGCTTCAGATTGGTGCAGCCATTTGGGGAGTGAACCAATGGAAGGAAGACCTTTCTCTCTGTCTCTCTATCTATATCTCTGTCAAATAAATTAAAAAAAAAAAAAAAACTGGTCCTAACACCATGTTTTAGTCAAGCTCCTACAGTGCAAAGTAAGGTCTACCTCTGCTGGCTTTTTGTGACACTGCTCAGTCATCTAATAAGCCCAATCACAAGCTAACCTAGAATATACATACCTACTACGTCTCCTTAAGTCTGTAGGTCCCTCGGCCTGATGGGAGACACTGTGCTCAGTCTGTATTAATCCCCACCACCAAATAGACCCTTACCGAATCTTGGATTACAAGTATGAAGTTAATATCTACTTTTCACTCTTGTGCCTGATTACCTGCTTCCCCGTCACTTCTGTGCACGTATTCCCTCTTCTACACTACGAAGCCCAGTGACCCTTCAAACACCCAGAGCCCTTCAGACTTCAACACAACCATCAGCAAGACTCTGAATCATTTTGTCTTTGTGCTACCACCTCATTTCTCTCGGTTCTACCATGAACCAAAAGGTAGGCAACTTCAAATTTTATTTTCTTATTTTTTTAACATTTATTTATTTATTTAAAAGGCAGAATTACAAAGAGATCAGCAGATGGAGAGAGATAGAGATCTTCAATCTGCTGGTTCACTCCCTAAATGAGTGCAATGGTTAGGGCTAGGCCAGGCCAAAGTGAAAAGCATGGAACGTCTTCCAGGTCTCCCACGTGGGTGCTGGGGCCCAAGCACTTGGTCATCTTCCAGTGCTTTACTAGGCACATTAGCAGGGAGCTAGACTGGAAGTGGAGGCAACCGGGACCTGAACCAGTGCCCAGATAGGATGTGGCATACGCCGCAACGCCGGTCCCAACTTCAAATGTGAAACCCGACTCTCTGGCATACACGACAACACTACAGAGTACAGTAAGACTCACATATAAAGATAGTTGTGAGGAGTCAACAAAAGCGAATAACAGCAGGGTTTATTCACAGCGTCTGATATGGTATAAACACCTCATATGAGTTAGTTGTTATTACTGAATGAAGAATTACTACACAGTAATCATCCTAGCTGTTCTCTGGACATATTTTTACTTCTCTTGTTTCCTTCAGGGATGTTTTATGATTTAGGGGGGTCCCAAAAAGTCTAATCTCCCAGTACCTCTTTCAGATATGCTCACAATGGCATTCAGAGCAGCACTGCAGACAGATCCATGCTGGTGTGGAGTGACACTGAACAACAAAACCCCAGGGCCTCGCCTAGCAAACTGATAGGAAGCCCTGTGTTTCTTCTCTTTGCATTGCTCCACACAGTACAAACATCTCTTCTTTTTTACTGTGATTCTAGTATAAATTAGATTACAAAGCTTCATCCTATGTTTATAATGCTAGTGTTTGCATTTTTTGCTTTCTTTTTAAATGGGAAACTCCTACTGGATTATTAATATCATCCTCATAAAAAGAGATATGATAAATGAGAATCCAAACATATGACTCATTCCTAGACTTTTAGATAAATTTTCATATGCTGCTTGACGTTTGATCTGTTTATTTTTCCTCATTTTTAAGGAGTATTAAGAATGTACAACATATCAGTGTGGTAACTCCTTACTGGAGATAGTTTCACTGTGCAGTTCATTAGAGGGTAATACTTGAACAGAGAAAGAAAAAAAATAACAAATGGGATAAATTCACTTTGTCATACCTCACTGTTCTCCCAAAAGGGGAGAAGGGACAATTTTTAAATGGAATTATCAGAATATTATGGCTGCATAAAAATTCTAAAACATTAAAAATGAAATAGAAAGTTAACATAAATTTGTAACATTTATGTAAAACTTTTTTTTCCCAGAAGACCCTTTCAATATTTGTGTTAGAAAATACAGCAAAGAGGTTCTAAGCAAAACTTCCAAAAATACTAGAAGAAACCACAACTGGTAACGTTTATATACATTATATCCACTGTCTTAGGGCAGCGAGGCAGGGTTTGTGTTTTCAGACTCTACTCTTTTGCTGTTTTCAAAATTCTTTTTGTCTTTGACTTTTGGCAGTATGATTATAATGCATCTTGTGAAGTCCTCCTTAGATTGAACTTGTCTCAGGACCTCTGAGCCTCATGTACCAAGATGTCTATATTTCTCCCAAGATATGAGAAGTTTTCAACCAGAATTTTAAAAAATAATAATAATCACTATCCTTCACTCACAATATCATTTCCCCTCTTTGTAAGACTGCCATAATGCAAACATTATTTCCCTTGATGGTTTCTCACAAATGCCGTGCGCTTTCTTTCTTCTCTGACTGGATAATTTCAAATCAAGTGTTTTGAGTTCACATATTTGCTCATTTAGTGGATCAAATCTGCCGTTGAAGCTTTTTACAGCGTTTTTCATTTTATTTCTTCAACTCCCAAATTTGGTTTATTTTTAATTTCACTATGTCAGAACTGTTTTGTTGGTAGATTTTCTTGATTACACTCAGTTATTCATCAGTGTTCTCTTGTAGCTCACTGAAGCTCCTTAAGCAACTATTTTAATTCTTTGTCAGATAATTTGTAAATACCTATTCCTTTGGTGTCAGTTACTAAAGAATTAATGTTAACTTGCTAATGTCATGTTTCCTTATTTATCTGTGTTCCTTTGAGTATTGCTTGGCTTTGCTAACATTTAAAGAACCAGTCATCTCCTACAGTCTTCAATGAATGGTTTCCAGCAGTTAGCAGTTACCAAGTTAGGGATTCTGAAGCATTTTCAAAATGCTTCCGTGGATGTACCCACTCCATCCCCCTTCCTCCTTCTTGAGAGGTAATTCCTAGGATAAGGGTATATACCTTCACCCAGAAAGCCTGGGTATGTGCTGATAGCCTCCCATTTGTTTCCCTAGGGTGGCAGCCCAAACTGCTCAAGTATTGTGTACCTTCTGCCTCTCCAAGTGAAGCACAGTGACTGCACGTGCTGATGAGCTATCTATAAAAGCACACACTCACTGCCTGAGCAGTACGCATAAGGCAAACAGTCCCAGGAGGAGAGAGGGAGGACATATGGCATAGGGATACATGACAGCAAGTTAGGGGTGCATGGGTAAGGTGTCTATTGGCTCCAGAGCAAGCGTCCTGATGGAGTATGGAAAGTCGTCAGTTTATGGGGCCTTTTGTTGAATTTTGAGCCCTGGTTTCTTTTTTGACTCTCCCACTGTCTGCCCTACTCCCAGCCTCTCAGTCTTACAGATTCCCTCAGTATTCTGAGTGGGACAAGAAAGATGTGGACCTCTTGAGCAGCATTCTGTATAGTTGGGAAAGACGGATACTCACCCACCACATGCTCACTTTCTCTATGGGAGGAACTGCACCAACCAAGGGGGTCTCCCTTGGCATTGACCTGTGCTGCTTTATGGTAGCACATTTATCAGCTAGCTACTAGCTACTTAGCTAGCTAGCTATTTCGCTATAGTAGTGGGCTGGAACTTCACTGGATTCCCAGAATCCCACAAAAGTATTCTCATCAAAGGGAGGCTGTCAAAATTGGTGCTTCTGCAGGGAGGTGGCTGGGGAAACCGTCTGTTCTGCAATCTTCCTGACTCCACTCCCAACAAGCTTTAATTGCTACAAAGATATCTTATTAGCTTCTTAGTTGATCAAGGAGACAATCCAAACTTTGTTGAGATTTGTATCACTAAACACAAATGTGTAAGATAAGGAAGGGAAACATTTTCCTACATCCACCCTCAATTACACTCCCCATCCCCATTTCTACTGTAACAACAAAATAAAAATAAATACTCATAGGGTCATTTTTACATTAATAATTAATATATTACAACAAGTTTCAGCTTGCTAGTTATTGTCCCTACTATTCTCCTTTGATCCCCACCCCATGGCATTGTATCCAAGACTAGATTTGGCCTTAATCTGGTTCACAGATTGGCTTTTCTTGGGAAATAATTCAGCATAAACCACCTCTAAAGCTAAAAGACACTAAGCAGCAATATAACTGAAGAGCAAGACCACGGTCCTGCCAGAAAGTATCAAGAGAGTCCAAACGGCAGGAGACAGCTTCAGGGGGTGACTAAGAAGAGACCTGAGCCAAAAAGGAATATTTCTGTGCTGATTCCAATAGCACAATGCATGTTATAATGTGATTGTGGACTGGAAAGATTTCATATGCCCTTGTGGACTAAACTTTATTGAATGCCTGGAAGAGAGAGGTTATTTGGATTATTGGATTGATGGGCAGCTTTTGACAGTCCTACCCCTCCCTTCAACACCTGCTTTTATTCGTTAAAAGAGAAAAGTTCTATTAAATTTTAATCGAGTGAATTCAGAAGGAGAAATGGAGTTGGCACCAAGTTTTTCTGACATGACCGTTGGGAAGTGTAGAACATGACAAGTATCCTTTTAGATAGGAGAAAAAAGTAGTTTTGCTCTTTGACCTCTCTTGGGATGAAAAAACTTCAGCAGGTAAAACGTTACACTACCTCATTTATGATCCGGCTTATCCAGAATTCTGTTTTAGATATGCTTATAAATACTAGGAATTGATGGGATTCTCATGCCCTTGACAGGGTACATGTTTCAGGATTCACACTAGAGTTTATTATTTGCAACCTCGTTAATGCCAACTTCACTAATTCACAATATGAATGTTTTTAGCTAGGTAGGGGTTCATCCATACTTTGGATGTGAGAAGTAAATGAGCATAAATCAAAACAACTGGGCAAGAGAAAGCCTATTCAGACAGCGTCACGTAACGTGGCAGCCCAACCTGCACATATTTAAACCACATGATACCTCCAGCAACTAATCATCAAACTGCTCTCCCCAGGAAGAGATCATCATTCAGTTACCTAAGCCAAAGCAGAAGGAAAAAAACAAAATAAAACAAACAAACAAACAAAAAAAACACAAAAAACTCCTCTGGACTCAAGTTTTCTTCTAATTGACACAGATATCACCTTAGCTATTTCAGATTAGTAACATAATGAAATGTTTATTTTTTTCATATAACTTGTTGGCCATTCTCAGAAAAGATGGTGAGCTCGCTTGAGTTTATTATTTCAATTTAAGCTCCTCAGTGTCCCTGAATTTCAGCCTACTGATTTGGTGTTTTTATCCATACCAGGCAAGGATTAAGAAAAATTAATGGAAATGGCATAGAAAATTAATTAATTTGAAAAAAAATTATGTAGGATCTCTGTCTTTAATGTGCTGTACATTGCTATTTAATGCTATAATTAGTAATCCAATGGTAGTTTTTTCACTTTATGTTGCTATATGGGCAAAATGTTGAAATCTTTATCTAATATATACTAAACTGATCTTCTGTATACAAAGAGAATTGAAAATGAATCTTTACATGAATGGAAGGGGAAAGGGAGCGGGAAAGGGGAGGGTTGCGGGCGGGAGGGAAGTTATGGGAGGGGGGAAGCCATTGTAACCCATAAGCTATACTTTGGAAATTTATATTCATTAAATAAAAGTTTAATAAAAAAAAAAGAAAGAAAAATTAAAGGCCTAAAATCTAAAACCCTCACTTTTTCCTACTCTTGAAGAACAAAATAGGATATGACCATTCTGAAACAAAAAACTGAAATCAATCCTAAAGCCTTGTGTTTCTCCTCCCTGCCTCTGAAGTGGGTTTTACGCTTGCTCAGATCTTTCTGCCTTCTGCTGTACCAGCATACAGGTACTGATCACCTTGTTTTCTATATTCTTTTATCACCTTCCACGTTTATATCTTTGTTTTTATCATGGGTGAATTTCAGGTTCTGTCTCCATCATGGATTTTTCTGTGAATACGGTATCTGGAACAGGATACAGTCTTGCAAGTACAGACTTTTCTCCATAGTCATATAAATCAGATTTTCCCCCCACTTCTCTGGCTCAGTCTAAGTCCTCTGCATATGAGCTGAATTATAAATCCCTGAAGGAACTGTGTTTTTGGCAATTCACTGTTAATTCTAGCTTCTTCTTCATCGTTTGTCTTATAAGGCATCCAAAAGCCTAATGTAGGAAACTGGACATTATAGAAGTAATATAGCTATGAGTCCTGGTACACTGAGGCAAACTCAGTTTCATTACTTATAAAAGGGTTTTGATCATGATCCCTATTTCCTAACAAGTGCTTAGTAAACACTGGTATGAACTATGGCACTGGTACCTCTGAGGTCTCCAACCAGCACTGCACTCACAGCAAATCCACGAGTCTTAATCTTCACCTGGTACCCCCTCTCAGTCTCTTTTCCTGTCTTCTCTGCCTGGGCCAGAGAAGCGTCTGCTTGAGTACTCTGCCTTCTTCCGTGCCTTTTGCCTGCGGCAACTAGTCTTACTGCTCACCCAACAGCCCAGGACTTCCCAGTTCCAGTTTCCCAGCGCTGGTCCCACCTGTGAACCTTCTCAGCCGTAACTGCAGCCTCTACTCAACTTCTCACTGTCTTCATGCCCTCTGATTTCAACACGGGACATCCAAAAGGCTTTATTGTCTTCTTCTTTTTGGGGGAAAATGGGAGTCTCCATAGTTTCCTTAGGAAGATGCTCGTATAAAAAGTAACCCAAAAGTTAACAATCAGCAGCAGACGATCTTTAATTTTATTATGAAAACTCATCCTATTTTATTATAAAAATTGGTCTGTGTGCCCAGCCCGACTCTTCTGGCATCTCTCCCGTGCATAATTCACCTTTAGCAGTGCTAGACAGGGTGACACAGCCCATTATCAGGAATCACCAGGCTGGTTTTTTTTTTTTTTTTTTTAGAGTAATTCTAAAATTTATCAGGTCTCCTTTTATCTCAATTTAATTCCTTCCTGCATCTAAACTATATTCAATTGTCACTTGGGATGTTGTCTTAGGAAAGATTAGAATTATACTCGGATAGTTATTAGATCACCTGTGAAGAATGGCTAACCCAACTACTGGCTACAATGACTTGATGTCTCAAAAGGGACAGAGGAAAGGAGTGAGCAAAGGAGGAAGAGGAGAAGAAAATGTATGTCAAGCAATAATTTTCCCCAAAGTCTCCGCTATCTTAAAAGTAACTACCATGTGCTTTCGGTTTATTCATTATTGGAAAACTATTATTTTTCACCCTGGTAGAAATGGTTAGAATTACATGGTTTTTGGAGGATTTGACAGAATGGCATCTGAGCATTAGAAAATCATGTTAGCAATCAAAAACTTTATTTTCTCTACCCAAAAAAGTGAAAAAAAAATTACAGGGCCTTGAAATATCAAACACAATAGAACTAGAACAGGCTCCCCTTTGCATTTAGAACCTATAAAATTCAGATAGACAGACTTTCCATTCCATTCCATTCAATCTGACCGATAGGATTTGCTCTGGCAATAAAGAATGAATGCACTGACATGCTCTGCAGGAAGAAGTTGCTGAAGTGCTGTCTGATGAAGGCTGATCTGCAGAGAGACTACTTTTTTTTTCGTTTGAGAAACAGAGAGAGAGTTTGTTCTCATATGTCAACTCACTCTCCAAATGCCGGCAACAGTCCTGGGCTGATCCCGGGGTCAAAACTGGGAGGCAGGAACCCAATCCAGGTGCCCTAATGGGCAGCAGGAGCCCAGTCATTTGAGCCCTCATGGCTGCTTCCTGGAGTACATACATATTAGCAGGAAGCTGGAGTTAGGAGTCACAGACAGGAACTGAACACCAGCCCCAAACATCTTAACTACTAAGCCAAATGCCTGTCTTTACTTTTTTTTTTTTTTTTAATTTCCAAATTATACCTACAAGCTGAGTCAATGCTTATTAACTCCTGTCTCATAATAGAAACTCAGTCAATTATCTGCTAAGGAAAACCTTTAAAAATGTTGTACAGAAGCTAAATGTCACTTACGCCACTAACTCTGAAACGGCCCATCACAATAACCAATCCGCAGATTAGCTACGATCTGCACCCTGACTGACCACAGACTCCAGAGCTTGCGAAAGATTGATGCCAGCCACTTTATAACCTATTCTTCTTCCTTTTACCATACAGTGTGGAAACAAAAGCAAACATAAAGCTGACTGCATTTTTGGCCCGATTTGACTATACTGTATATCATGTACAACCTTGTGGATCTTGATTTTGGCACTTCTACTGTATACTTTAGATATGTTTTCCTACATTCAGCAGTTGTGACCACTAATCAACCCATATTTCACAGACATTCCCATCAAGCTTGGCTGCAAGTCAGTTTTCGACATCTGACCATATTTCTTCATTTTAGTGGCACACTTTGCATTTCTATTTTTTTCTCTTCCAATTTCCATGATTTCTGTACATTCTTCTGTTTTCATTTACTTGGTTTTGAATTTTACCCTGGATACAAATTTCTATTAGAGCAAGGGGGAAATGGCCCATGCCAGTTTGGGTGTGGAGTACTGGAATACTTTAAAAAGCATGTAGAAAACAAAATTTCAAAAGTAAGTTTAAGGGTGAGTGTTTGGCCTTGTGGTTAATACACCAATTAAGACACCTGTATGCCACCTTGTAGTACCTGAGTCCCAGTCCTGTCACTAGTCCCAGTTATAGCTTCCTGATAATGGAGTAGTGATGACTCATGTGGCTGGGTCCTTGCCATCACATGGGAAAACCTGGATTGAGTTCTTTTAGCATGGTTCAAGCCAAGGTGTGTCTGTCTATCTCAAATAAATGTTTAGAAAAAAACTTTATTAATGATTTTAAAAGAACTTAAATCCACGTTTTTTTCATAATAGGCATTTTCCATGAATCTTTTAAAGACCCCTCATTTGCATGGATTTCAAAAAAATCTGCATTAAGTAAACATCTTTTATTTTCTAAGAACATCATGATGTATCCTTTTATGTGCATATTTCTCCAAGGTTAATCAACAACAAAGTCATGTAAAGAAACTAGCATCAAGAAGTAAAGCCACACCAAGCTCAAAACACACAGCTAAAAAGGAGTTTGATTTCACATTACATCTTGGACTCACACCTATAAAACAAAGCTAATTTCTACAATTTGACCCATCTTTCTCTGATTTTAGTTCCTAGTTCTTTCCTGATGGGAATAGTTCATAAGTTTTTTATTCTAGAAAAATCATTATGGAATGGTTGCTTTTGTCTGCAACTGATAAGGACTATAAAACTCCTCAGTTCTTGAAATGCGTTCATAGAAAGGATTTATCATGGTTTTTTTCTAGAGCTAATGCAGATGACTACCAAAAATCAAAGATTTCCAAGCCATTGCATGCCTTGTAGTCTAGAGAGTAATTAATCACACTCCTGAATATATTTTTAGTTTTTTTTTTTTTTTTTTTTTTTTTTTTTTCCGACAGGCAGAGTGTCACAGCGAGACAGATAGAGACAGAGAGAAAGGTCTTCCTTTTCCGTTGGTTCACCCTCCAATGGCCACTGCGGCCGGCACACCGCGCTGATCCAAAGCCAGGAGCCAGGTGCTTCTCCTGGTCTCCCATGCGGGTGCAGGGCCCAAGCACTTGGGCCATCCTCCACTGCACTCCCGGGCCACAGCAGAGAGCTGGACTGGAAGAGGGGCAACTGGAACAGAATCCGGTGCCCTGACCAGGACTAGAACCCGGTGTGCCAGTGCCGCAGGCAGAGGATTAGCCTGTTGAGCCGTGGTGCCAGCCTTTAGTTGTTTCTTAAACAGGCTCAAAAGAATCAGTGGCCTGAATCATCCATTTATTAGTTATCATTCCTTAACAATCCTTAACAGACACAACTCCTTTTCCTTTGTATTAAAGCATCTCTGAACAGGGAAACTGATTTAGGTCCAATGGAACTTAAAAAAAAAAAAAAAATGAACCAGTGAAAGACTTTAAGATTTATTTCATTTATTTGAAAGACAGAGCTGCAGAGAGAGGTAGAGACAGAGAGAGAGGTCTTCCATTAGCTGGTTCACTCATTCCTAGAGCCAGGAGCTTCTTCCAGATCTCCCACGTGGGTGCAGGGGCCCAAAGACTTGGGCCATCTTGTGCTGCTTTCCCAGGCCATAGCAGAGAGTTGGATCCGAAGAGGAGCAGCCGGGACTAGAACCTGCGCTCATATAGGATGCTGGCATTTCAGGCCAGGGCTTTAACCCACTGCATTACAGTGCCAGCCCCTCAGTGGTTCATTTCTTAGTGCTTCTCTCACATTGACTTTAAGCCGTATCATTGCCCTTTTCTCCTAGGATGTGTATACGTCCTCTTTGAACTAGAAAAGAATTAACTTTCTTCCCAGCACCAGCTCTCTCTTCTATGAACAGCAGGCACAGTGCTGGACTATCAAGTTTCACCCAAATTCATCATTTTGTTTATTAACTCTGCATCTTTTTCCTTATGAAAAACTCAAGCCAGGTCATGAAATAATCAATTTTACTTCTTTTGAAACAATGAGTGAAGAAGACTCTGTCCATAAAGGAATACAATAACTCTTGACATTTCAAAAATATAACCAAGGGAAGGCTGTGCCATGCTTCTGGTACTATCAGATGTTCACTTATATCACCCATAACAAATCTAAGGAAATGATAAGCACATAGGATGTCTGCAGTGGAAAATAATGCATTTTGTGCGACACACCCTTAGGGGTTCTCCGATTCTTGCTTTTCATTGCCTTTGAAATATTTCATAACTCTCATGGTTTTAGGTAACTGAGAACAAAGCAAATTAAGTCTTGTCTACAGACATGTGGAAAAACTCTCTCCTTTGAAGATTCAAGTGACTTCCCTTCTCCCTCCCACTAGACAAAACCAGTTCAGATCCATGTGTAAATTCATCCCACACTCCTTTATTCCATATAAATGTGCACTTTTCCTTTGAATACTTATGGCATCTGCCAAGTTCTCTCCCTTTCAATGAGATAAATAAAATCTTTTAACATATGTTCATTTTATTTCTGTATCAGAGTCATGACTTTCCATTTTCTTAAAAAACTATCATTTAACACTAAAACAATTCTCAGAGCCATTAATAAGGACAATTTAAACTCCATTAAAAGAGATGCCAAAAAGTATTGGCTAATAGAAATTTCTCTGTACTGAATAGTAGTTAAACGGACGGCTTAGAGAATCTGTTCATGGTGTTTGGTGGTGATTTATTCATTACAGTGAGATCGCACCTGGAACGTACATGTGAGCTTCTCTGTGCAAGACATAATGAATGAGTGCCACAGCTTAACAAGAAGCAAAACTATTAGGTAAAGAATACACTAAGGGACAGGAAAATAGTGGAAATTGTCATACGGGGACTCACCAATCTCTTACATGAATGTAATTTATAGTAATTTAACACCTCTCATGGAATAAAGGTTACTTGAGAAAACCATTCCCATACTCAGAGTTGGCAATAACCGGGCTTCTTTTAACACCATTCTTTCTTTCTACAATATACAAATTCACAGCGGAATTACTATTAAAACCAAAAACAGAGCAAAGAACACGACTGCTTAAAACATGTTTATGGAAAGCAGCTAATGTTTCACATGAATACAACTCCCTTCAAAAGCGAATCCTCTTCCTCACTCTGCCTTTCTTCTTAATGCAATTTTTCAGGTCAACACTAAGTTTCTTCCATACCATCCTAAAACAGTTGTCAGGAAATCCTTTCTTACCAAAAGCACAGTTTAGCAGTTTTCACTCCTTCATTCCTTCTTCACGTTGATTTGTAACAAATTACAATTAGCAAATACCATTTTATAGCATTTTACAAATATATATTTATATATAAGATAAATACTACAAAATCATTTATGCCAATGAGCAACCCTTCCCTTGTACCAGCAAAAAACTCAAAATGTCTATTTCTCAGATATTTTGCCCAGTGTTATTTCACTAGGGAAGTTTCAAGTATTTCAGATTTTACAAATCCTTCTTGTCTACTGAAATATGATTACAGTTCTCTGAATATTTTAATGACCAAAGCATCATCCTCTGACTACAAAGTGGGCTTTAAACATGTAGCCAATGTTAAAGCACTCTCATTCAAACAGACACTTCTTTTTTGTTAATTTTAAACTCAGTTTCTTTCTCTGATAAGACTTTATAAAATTGAAAAGGTTTTTTTTGTTTGTTTTTTTTCTTACAGGCAGAGTGGACAGTGAGAGAGAAAGACAGAGAGAAAGGTCTTCCCCTTTCCATTGGTTCACCCTCCAATGGCCGCTGCGGCCGGTGCACCGAGCCAATCCGAAGCCAAGAGCCAGGCACCTCTCCAGGTCTCCCATGTGGGCACAAGCACTTGGGCCACCCTCCACTGCACTCCCGGGCCACAGCAGAGAACCAGACCAGAAGAGGAGCAACTGGGACAGAATCCGGTGCCCCGAGACCGGGACTAGAACCCGGGGTGCCGGCGCCGCAGGTGGAGGATTAGCCTGTTGAGCCATGGCGCCAGCCAAAATTTAATAGTTTTTATTCCCAAGAGCAGCAGGCATTTTTAACAAGAAATCAAAGAGACTAGTTTTGTTTGTTTTGTTATTGTAGGCCTACAGATGGTGAGAAGAAATGGCTGATGAAGTGTTTCTGAAGCTTGATAGCTTTTGGGGATGATTTAAGGGGTTGAAAGGAAACTACTATCTAGTCCCACATTGTGGTTATTAGAAGTAATCCTGTATTGTGGGGCAAAGGGCAAGAAGGAACAGTGGGCTATCCTTTTAGTCACAGCCTCAACAGGTGAGTGGGAGAAACTAAATGAACTGCATGCCACGAATGGCTTTATTACTGAATATTATACCCATGGTAATAATACAATTGCCTCTTCCCGGATCCACTACAAATCCATTTTTTTATACAGCAGAATTAATAGAACTACCAACTTGGTAGGAAAGCAGGGCACTGGAAAACATCTAGCAACCTTTAGACACCTCAGTGGGAGTTGCACATAATTTCACATCTTTGAAAATATGTGGCACATGTGGAAGCCACAAATTTAGGATCAAATTACATCCTGTAAGTGTTTTTATGGATTGGTTGTGTGAAATATGCAATTTATTTTTCCAAAGCAAAAAAAAAAAAAAATTTAATGATGGCTGCAGTTGCAGGTTTGGCTCACAAGATGACTGAAAAATAAGATATGTAACTTTTTAAGATAATAGAACAAAAGTACTGGAAATGCATAAGTGTCTGCTACAGAACAGCTTTGGAAATCAAGCGCCATTTCTAAAGCTGTTTCCCGGGGTGTGTTTCTGACATAAGGAATGCAGCTTGCCCTGTGTTCTTCACCGTGCCAGCATTTCCAAGAACGTCCAACCTTTTGCTGCACCGGCCAGGATAGGACACTGTGATCCAAGGCCAGTTGCACATTGCCAACCTGGGTGTGAGGTTTCAGGTTGAGGACAGTCTGCCCTAACATTGTCAGCATCACTGGTCCTAACTTCACCCCAAGCAACCTGAGCTCACAGATGATCAGTGAAGGAAGTCATGTCTTGGTCCCCACCCTGCTCTGTCTTATATTCTTTTAACTCAGAATACCCCAGGTGGGGTTTCCAGCCCTGCTCAGGTTACACAGGTGTTCAGAGTAAAGAAAAGGCCAGTGGCCGGCCAGTGCCCTTCCCACCCTCTTCACGGATTTAACTCAATGGAACAGAAACCACAGTCAGACCCCTAACACCCACTTACTGATTATAACCTCCACTTGTGCTGCCACTCCCCTGAGTACTGTAATATTTGCTGTACTTCTGACCCCCCACATCTCATTTTCCAGTAAAAACCTAGCAATGTGACACGTGGGCAGGTGAAATGGCACTGTACGTATCAGTAATGTCAAATACACTTCCTTCAGAAAACGTGTCATGATTTCACAGAACTTCATGAAAGCTCTATTCTATGGTTGAGCAATGTCCACCTGGTAATGAGCAAATGTAAGTCCACAGACCACAATACACAAGCAATGTCAACCCTCAGCAAGGGAGCCGATTTCACGCGGGGGACAGACTTGCCTCACTGACTTACATGTGCTCCCTGTATGCCCCCAGGTGATATATCTGAGTTGTACATTTGGCTTTGCTGCTAAGGAGCTGACTGGGGTGCCCACAGCCCATATCAGAGTGCCTGACTTTGGGTTCTGGCTCAGGTCCCAGTTCCAGCTTCAGGCAAATGTGTACTCTGATCTGTCTCAAGTAGTTGGGTGCCTTCCACCCACATGGAAGACCTCCACTAAGATCCTGGCTCCTGCAGTCACACTGGCCTAGGCTTGGTTGTGGTGAGCATTTTAGGAGTTCCGTCTGTATGTCTCTTCCTCTCAAATTGTTTCATAAAATTTAGTGATGTGTCTGCCTACACATATCATGTTGTGCGTCATATATTTTCATTATTACAGTTACTTCTATGTATCGTAAAGGAGCTCTCCAATGACAGTAATACGAAATTTGAGACGTCAAGATAAATGAATTTTTAAAAAATGTTAGCACCTATAAACTTTCTTTGACAATGCCACACAAGCATTCCTTTTTAACAAATTTATGACACTGCTGAAGTCAGGAGGCAAGAAACTGCATGTTAACTGAACCACTGGGTTCCTGAGTTTCAGACAGCATAAAGCACTAGCAGGTTGTTTCATTTGTTCGTGAGATAGATCGATTAGAAGAGGTTACCTCCTGAAACATTTGCCCAAATATACTTTAGCCCCATATTAAATTGCTGCATTTCCTTACACAGGAATTAACTGCTAACTTACTATGGCATTACAGTTGCTACAGAGAATACTCTGGTAAAAAGGCTACTAGGTGCTTAAGTGTCCTGGAGGCCAAGCCTTCTATGGGAAGGCATGTGAGCAGATGGAAAACCATCAGGGGGAGTCCAGGGCAAGAAGCCGCAGGTAAAAGGACTTTTAGGTGTCCTGCAAGAAGGGGAACTAGAGGTAAACTCAGTACACCAGTCCTAAATGTAACACGTTCAAAATCCACAAAATGTTTTCACAAACCTGTGGGAGGTAAATGCCAGTGACTCTTAATATTACCATGTTCTTTCCCCCCGCTGTCTAACATCTCCCTCCAAAATCACAAACACCAAGTTGGATTTCACACAGGAATTCTTGTGGTTTCCCCAGCAAGTAACAACCCACTCTACCTGGAAAAGTGAAAAGCAGAAATGCTAGAAGGAAGCCGCCTTTCTAGTTGTCACGAAGTGAGAAGCACTCCTGGTTTGGAAGATAGGAAAGGTTGTCATGTATACATTTTTTTTTTTAATTTCCATGTTGATGACGTCAGGGCAAGTCACACTGAAAAAAAGAAATGTTTCTCAGAGCAAAAGACAGAAAGCATCAAGCACAAGTGAAACGGAAGAAGCAGAAGTGTGACGCTGGGAGGGCAGAGAGAGGCAACAGCACAGGAAATGTGACGGGAACAGATCCAGAAGCAAATGGGAAAAGTAAAGATGGAAGAAAACAGACAGGGGGGCTTCTAAGCCTGGAAGGTGCAAGTGAAATTATCTCAGGGTGTCAACAGCAGACCTGAGAGGTGACTAAGCACGAAGTGGTGGGACAATGTCCGTGGGCAGGCTCTCTTAAGAGTTGCACAAGAAAGCAGGTGCAGTTGGTACAGAGTTCTGCCAGCTAACTCTGTGGAGTCTAAACCAGACTCAACTGCTGCAGGAATGTCCCAAAACCCACTTAAATCCACCCTCCAGAACATCATTTCACACTCATGCCAACAAGAAAAAAGAGGGGTAAAAAAAATTATATTCATAAAGCCCAGCAATGTAATACCACAACAACTTCTCACAGTTAAGATATCTCTTGTCTATTTAGAATTTGGAGTTTCCACAAATTTTCTGCTATTTTTCCTGAGGACCTCAGATTTTTTTTTTAAAAAAATCCCTAACATTTAGGACATTAAGGAAGTAATTCACCAAAGCATCATAACGTACAACCAACTAGACGTAAGCCAATATCACACCAAGAGCTATAGTTGTCCACTAAGAAACCAACTTTGCTCAGTTAATAATCTGGCAGTCCCCTCCAGCTTGGAGACCACAGAAGCTATAAAGTTTTCCCCCAAAACAACCAAAGGCAAAACACCAGAGTTGCATAAAGCAAGCAGGGTAGACACTACCAAGTGTGCTCCCAGTGTGCTCCCTTAGTTAAAAAAGGAGTCCAACAAACCAGAGTTCACAAGGCTGAAGTAAGAGTGTTTGTTTACCTCCTTGCATTTGCACTTAGTTTATTTAAAACAGTCAGCAAGCCCAGAACAACTCCTCCATGAAAACAAAAACAAAGAAAAATCCTGTGATCTGGACACAGTTGCTTTTCAGAATTTTCAGAGTCAGCCTTCCACTCACCAACAGTTTCGGTTTACCAAGGAACTTTAAGAGAAAGCAGATGTATCCGAAAATACAAGGACTGCAGTACACACTGTAATTCTTCTGGTATTGGAAACAATAAACCTCAGGTCTGCAGGGGACTTGCTTGCAATCTTGATCTGCTTAAGACTAAGTACCGAGGGCATTAAGGATGCTACAGGAAAAGCATTTTCACAAAGCCCCCTGTCAGGCTTCCTCCTTCTTTTCACTCTCAAAGTTATTTGGGAGGTAAACAATTTCAGAGTAGAAATTAGAGCTCTAGTAGAGTTGTTCTAAACACACACACACACACACACTCCTCTTCCATAGGTCTGTAAAGTATCGAGGACTGGAGAGGAAAAATTTCACAGCCATGCCCCAGGTGTCCCTGGGCTCTCCAAGGGCCCCCCAGACATGTGAGGTCCCTTGTGCTCCCTGTAAGGGGGGCATGTACTGAGCAAAGGCTGCCAACCTTTGGTACATGCTGGAGAAATGAGAATAGAACCGCAGGAGCCTTTGGACCTCTCTCCAAGAGGAAACGCCCACTTTAAAACAGCTGCAGGTTTTCTGAACAATGTGGGGCCACAGCTTGAATCCGCTGTGCCTGAGTTTTGCAGACTCTCACATTTTCAGCTTTAGGATTAGCCAGTGTGCTGACACTATACTAGACTGATTCAATCTTTCAAGAATTCTCAACTGAATCAAAATAATGTCTTTTACTTGCAAGGAAAGGAAATTAGCATTTCCTTTCAAAGTTATTTACTCTAAATTCCCAGTATACTATTTTTAAGCAGGTAAGAGGTGTGAGGGGTAAGTATAATAAAAGTTGGGGAGGAGATATTATACAGTTATGTCAGAGCTACAAACACTCTGCTTCATCTGGCTTTACAAAAAAAAAAAATTAAACAAAAAAAAAAGCAAAACAAACTCAAACTCTTATGCAGTGGTCAGTATACTGTAATTTTCACACTGCTCCTTTTAGGTTGCTGCTGATCTAACCTTCTTATACACTTCATACCTTGAAATCAGTTTTAAAATCGGTGATGAAAGAGAAATGTCGGCTGGCGCCATGGCTCAATAGGCTAATCCTCCACCTTGCGGTGCCGGCACACCAGGTTCTAGTCCCGGTCAGGGTGCTGGATTCTGTCCCAGTTGCCCCTCTTCCAGGCCAGCTCTCTGCTATGGCCCGGGAAGGCAGTGGAGGATGGCTCAAGTGCTTGGGCCCTGCACTCCATGGGAGACCAGGAGAAGCACCTGGCTCCTGCCTTCGGATCAGCATGGTGCACCGGCCGCAGCGCGCCAGCCGCGGAGGCCAATGGAGGGTGAACCAACGGCAAAGGAAGACCTTTCTCTCACTGTCCACTCTGCCTGTCAAAAAAATAATAAATAATAAAAAAAGGAAACAGAAATGCGGGAAGTTCTATCACATAGTGGGTATGCACAAACACTCTACAATTGTACCATCAACTTCAAGAAGAGAACTGGAAGAAAGGTGGGGGGGAAGAAGGGAAAATAAAATAGGATTGAAAAATAGGACACAACAGAATATGAAACAAAAGAGGAAGGCAAGGTAATCAAAATGATCTTCGTCTACTATTTATTAAGATATATTGCCCAAGAAGACAAACTCCAGAAAAATGAGAGGATGGAAGAGAGAAGTGTATGTGGGTGTTCACACATCCCTGTGCGTCCATTTGTTTGACAACAGAAGTGCGTCATGAATTTGTGGGAAAGGATGGATTAGCTGGAAACTGCTGCTGGGAAAACTGATTCACTTTATGGAAATAAAATTGGATCCTTAGCTCTCATCATATACAAAAACATATTCTGGATGGATCAAAGATGTACATGAGAAAGGTAAACTCAAATGGAAAAAAAAAATTAGGGTAACTTTGAGAACAGGGCTTTGAGGCACCATCAGTCTAAACAGCAGTTAGCGAGGAAGGAGCAATGGAACCTTCCCACTCAGACGCAGCTCTCAGCTCTCATCCCGGGGACACATGTCACAGGGATAAAGGAAGCCAGTGCAGCTCTCACTGCAGCAAGCACCCATGCCCTGCTCTGAACTGCTGATCCCTGTACTTCTTGTTGTGAGAGAAAAATCAGCCTGTGCTTCTAGAAGCGACCACTGATTGGGTTTTCTGTTCTTTGCAGCCATGGATGAAAAGTGTATGGTGAAGTAAATGTTATATCCCCAAGGTAGCAAAACAATGTCTACCACTGTGGTTTTTTTCCATTTTTATTGATTTTTATTCACTCATTCTCCCGCCACCCTCAAAGAAGCATTTTATTTAAGGAACACAAACTTCATGCATTTCCTAAGTACGACTTTAAGAATACAGCGATTCTTCCCATGCCCACCCTCCCACCCACTCTCCCACACCTGCTTCTCCTCCCTCTCCCATCCCCAGTCCCATTTGCCACTAATATTCATTTTTGATTAACTTTATGCACAGAAGACCAACTCTATACTAACCAAAGTGTTCAACAATTGCACAGAAAAAAGAATAACAGCAACAATAAAAAATCATTCCTTAACAGCCGAGACAAAGGCTGTTCAAAGTCACTGCATCTTGAAGCTAATTTTATTTTTTTTGAAACTTAATTACATTTAAAGAAGCACCCAAGCATGATACATATTTTGTGAGCACTTAGACATAATTATAATACAACTCTTTGAGGACAGAAGTCTGGCATAGGAAGTTAATGCACAGTGACTCCTGTCATTAATTTAACAATTAATACTCAGGTATGATGTCAGTGATAACCAGAGGCTCTTGACTTGAGCTGCCATGGCTATGGAAACCTTTTGAATCCGTAAACCCTATCAGTATTTAGACAAGGCCATAAGCAAAGTGGAAGTGCTCTCCTCCCTTTGGAGAAAAGTACCTCCTTCTTTGATGACCACTTCTTCCACTGTGGTCTCACCCACTGAGGTCCTTCATGTAGGACATTTTTTGCCACAGTGTCTCGGCTTTCTATGCCTGAAATGCTCCCGTGGGCTTTTCAGCCAGACCAGAATGCCATAAGGGCTGCTTCTGAGGTCAGAGTACAATTTATAGTGATTGTCATTCTATGAGTCTGCTCTGTGGACTGCTTCCCATGTTGGAGCATTCACTCCTTTTTAATTCTATCTATTATTATTACCTTTACCTGTATCATTTTAACATTTAAGATGGTATTTTTACCACTCAGCCTAAAGACAGCTGGGGTCCCATGGCAAGTTTTAAAACTGTACCGTTAGAAGTAAGTCCACAGAAATGTATGTAGAACTATACAGCTTTACAAACTTCATACACTTCGTAATTACAACTTTAAGAACATGATGATTCTTCCCACTGTGGTCACCTTCCCACCCATACTCCCAGCCCTCGTCCTCCTCCCTCTCTATTCCCACTCTTATTTTTTACTGAGATCTATTTTCAATTGACTTTATATACATATGATTAACTCTATGTTAAGTAAAGAGTTAAACAAATAGTATAAAAACAAAACTGTTCCTCAACAGTCAAGACAAGGGCTGTTCAAATCATTTCTTCTCAAAGTATCAATTTCACTTCTGCAGATTGCCTTTTAGGTGCTCTATATATATAGATATATAGGAGAACATATATTAGTCCCTTTGGGACTGGCTTATTTCACTAAGTTTGATGTTTTCCAGATTCATCCATTTTGTTGCAAATGACTGGATTCTGTTTTTTTTTTTTAATGATGTGGAGTATTCCATAGTGTACATACCCCATAATTTCTTTATTGAGTCTTAAGTTGATTAGCATTTGGGTTGATTCCATGTCTTAGCTATTGTGAATTGAGCTGCAATAAACATGGGGGTGCAGATAACTCTTTCATATGCTGATTTCATTTCCCTTGGATAAATTCCCAGGCGTGGGATGGCTCGATCAAATGGTAGGTCTATATTCAAATTTCTGAGGTATCTCCATACTGTCTTCCATAGTGGCTTCCAATTTACATTCCCACCAACAGCAGATTAGGGTACCTTTCTCGCCACATCCTCACCAGCATTTGTTGTTTGTTGATTTCTGTAGGAAGACCATTCTACCTGGTTGAGGTGAAACCTCATTGTGGTTTTAATTTACATTTCCCTGATGACTAGTGATCCTGAGCATTTTTTCATAGGTCTGTTGGCCGTTTGGATTTCCTCTTTTGAAAAATGTCTGTTTAAGTCCTTGGCTCGTTTCTTCACTGGGTTGTTTTGTTGTTGTGGAGTTTCTTGATCTCTTTATAGATTATGGTTATTAATCCTTTATCAGTTGAACAGTCTG
This sequence comes from Lepus europaeus, assembly GCF_033115175.1. Classification (NCBI taxonomy): domain Eukaryota; kingdom Metazoa; phylum Chordata; class Mammalia; order Lagomorpha; family Leporidae; genus Lepus; species Lepus europaeus. The sequence goes on along the minus strand of NC_084843.1, from coordinate 49,059,709 downwards.
CAAATAATTTCTCCCATTCTGTTGGTTACCTCTTCACTTTCCTGAGCACTTCTTTTATAGTACAGAAGCTTCTCAATTTGATGTAATCCCATTTATTAACTTTGGCTTTGATTGCTTGTGCCTCTGAGATATTTTCCAAGAAATTTTTGCCAATGTCATGGAGGGTTTCCCCAATATTGCCAAATAATTTGATGGTATCAGATCATAGATTTAGATCTTTAATGTATTTTGAGTGGATTTTTGTGTAAGGTGTAAGGTAGAGGTACTGCTTCATACTTTTGCATGTGGAAATCCAGTTTTCCTAACACCATTTGTTGAAGAGTCTGTCCTTGCTCCAGGGATTGGTATTAGCTCCTTGGTCAAATATAACTTGGTTGTAGATGCTTGGGTTTTCTGGGATTTCTGGCACTTCTATTCTGTACCACTGTCCTATCCATCTGTTTTTGTACCAGTACCAGCTTGTTTTGATTATAACTGTCGTGTAGTATGTCTTGAAATCTGGTATTGTGATGCCTCTGGCTTTGTTTTTGCTGTATAAGATTGCTTTAGCTATTCAGAGTCCCCTGTGTTTCCATATGAATTTCAGCATCACCACGGTGTTTTTGAAATAATGTACAGAGCAGATGTATTCCTGAAAATACCCAAACGTATTCTCTGAACAGCAGTCACCCTGAGACAGTGGAGAATACTGGCATCAGAGGAAGATTCAAGGAGAAGAGACGTGAGAAGACAAAGAAACAGTGTAATAGCAAGAATGGAAAGGAAGTTAGAGGAAGAGTATTCTTGTTTTTATCACCCATTGCTGAAGCCTGGTTCAACTGCTGCTAAGCCAGGGTCTGATGCCCTTCAGGGAGAAATCTGCCCTGGACTAACAGTAGAGTTGGGGAGATGCAAGCTCTCCCACTGTGCACCAGAGAAGCAGGTGCTTTCCTGATGCTTTCTGCAAGCAGATACTCCAACGGTGTCCCCAGCACATCTAATATCAGAAGAGAGATGTTTGTTTCCATCTTCACATCATTTTTAAACTTGGTCTCTGGTACAAATACCCCACAGGCATGTTGCATGTACAGTTTCAATTTCCAAATGCATCTGAGCACCTAAAACCACCAGCCCTGTGGTTTTGGTTCCAGACCTAGCTAGACAGGTCTTCAGGTACTTTGGAAATAAAGCAAGGGATGAAAACTGAGCTTTAGCTGACTGTCATAAACAAAACTTGAAGTTTTCATGGCTCAATAAACAAAAATCAGAATGTAAGTAGAGTATATGTTCTGACTAGTAGTAAGTAGCAGTTGTATTTGGGGCTATATAATTTCCTGCACTTTGAATTATTCCTCTCCAGTAGCACTGATCTGCTTGCTCTAGTAATGAAATATTTTGCATCTTAACTGATAAGAATTTCATTGCTAACATACAGACACTCATACACACACACACACACACACACCGATGAAACATTTCCCTCTGGAAACATTTTGTTTTCATAAACAAACATAAAGAGTGCAAGAGAGCTAGCTTTCCCCTATGCACTGGTTGCCTGGACCAGGCTGAAGTATGGAACCAGGAACTTAATCCAGGTCCCGCATGTTGGTGGCAGGAACCCAATTACTTGACCATCATTCACTACATTAGCCTAAAAGCTGGAATCAGGAGCAGAACTAGGACTCAAACTGAGGCATTCCACTATGGGATGTGGGCATTCCAAGTACCAGCTTAACTGCTACTATGCCAAGCATCCACCTCAGATACAGTTTTTTGTAATATCTGCATTTTTTGGGCCGACACTGTGGCATAGCAGGTAAAGCTGCCACCTGCATTGCCACCGTCCCACATGGGTGCTGCTTCAAGTCCCGGCTGCTCTACTTCTGATCCAGCTCTCTACTGTAGCCTGGGAAAGCAGTGGAAGATGGCCCCAGTCATTGCGCCCCTGCACCCACATGGGAGACCCAAAGAACTCCTGGCTCCTAGCTTTGGATCGGCATAGCTCTGGCCATTGCAGCCAATTTGGGGGTGAACCAGCGGATGGAAGACCTCTCTCTCTCTTTCTCTCTGCCTCCCCTTCTCTAACTCTGACTTTCAAATAAATAAATAAATCTTTAAAAGACATGGGGCAATGGTTACGATCAGTGTTTCAGAAACTGTACCACTGAGGTTATAATCCCTTGTTAGGACGAAAATGAAAAAGGAGAGTTCATGTAATTTACAGGCATAGATAATTTTAGAACAAAACACACAAAACACTTAAGGAAGAGGGAAAACAACCATAATACTTTGGCACCCGTGTCTCCTCCTAGCTTTCCAGAACCAAGACTGTTCCTAGCACCCTGAAGCCCAGCTACTCTTCTACAGCTGCTCACCTGGGTGGGTGCATCTTCCCCTGCAAACCTAGTCACGGGGCCCAGCGATTAGTCACTTACTGTATAGGGCGATTTTTCTGTTTCATAAAATGCTACTATTTCTTTTTGCAGAGAGAGAGAAAGAAAAACTTGGGAAGCAAAAGACTTTTCTTAGTCAATTTTCCACTACTATTAACTGAATGGGTAATTTATGAAGAAAAGGCAATTTATTTCTCATGGTTCTGAAGACTGGAAAATCTAAAACCAAGGCCCTGCTAAGGAGGGCGTCATGTGGTAAAAGCACGGCAGAGACAGGGCGAGAGCAAGAGAACACTCAGGAGAGAGCTCTTGGACAAAGCCCCCTGGAATCACCAACCTACTCCTACAGAGAACGAGGCCCCTGCGATCTCACCGCCGCGTAGCCGTCTCACTTCCCAACACTTCCACGGTGACAAATTTCAGCATGAGCTCTGGATGGAATATTCAAACCTTTGGGAGAATTTCCCATGGAAAAACTCAAAACGTGAAATAGCACTCATCTGTGTTAAGCAAGAACTGCTTACATAAGAAAATCAATCTCTCTCTGTTTGTCAAATAAATAAAATAAGTCTTACCCCCCCCAAAAAAAAAAATCAGGGGTAGGGGAGGTAGTGTCATGGCATACCAAGTTAAGCCACTGCCTGCAGCACCGGTATCCCATAAGGGTTCTGGGTCAGGTCCTGGCTGCTCCACTTCTGACCCAGCGCCCTCCTAATGCACCTGGGAGGCAGCAGAGGACGGCTCAAGTGCTGGGGCCCATGCACCCACGTGGGAGACCCTAAAGAAGCTCCTGGTTCCTGGCTGCAGCCTGGCCCAGCCCTGCCATCACTGCCATTTGGGGAGTGAACCAGAGGACGGAAGACCCCTCCCTCCCTCCCTCCCTCTCTCTGTGCCTCTCTTTCTCTCTCTGTGTAACTCTTTCAAATAAATAAAATAATTCTAATTAATGTAATTTATTTAAGCAAATAAAAAATAAGAACCTTCTTCACAATAGCTAAAAAAATAAAATACCTTGGATGTGAAACACTTCTATAATAAAAATTACAAAATACTGATGAAAGAAATTGAAAATGGCACGAAACTGTGGAATGACCTTCCAGGTTCATAGATTAAAAGAATGTTGCTTAAAATGTTCAAATTACCCAAAGCAATTTACAGATGAATGTAATTCCCATTAAAATACCAATGACCTTTTTCACAGAACTCAAAAAAAATTCTGAAACTGATAGAGGTACAACAGTCCCTGAAGAGCCAAAGCAACTTTGAACAAAAAGAACAATGCTGGAGGCTTCCCGGTACCAGATTTCATAACTTGCTACAAAGTGCGGTATTGGCATAAAAGCAGCCACTCAGACCAATGGAACAAATTAGAGATCCCAAAAACTAATCCATACATATATAGTCAGTTGATCTTGCCAAAGGCACCAAAAACATATACTGGAGAAACAATACTCTCTTCAGTAAATGGTGCTGGGAAAACTGGATATTCATATGCAGAGGATTTTAACTTGACCCCCTGTCTCTCATTCTGCACAAAAAAATCAACTTAAAATGGAGCAAAGATCCAGTGTAAAACTTAAAACTACTAGAAGAAAATATAGGTAAACACTTTAAGACACTGGCATAAGGAATTATTATTTTAGGTAAGACCCCCACCCCCTCACCCCAAAGCACAGGTAACAAAAGCAAAAATAGTCAAGTGGAATTCTATCAAACTAAGAAGCCTCTGGCACAGTAAAGTAAAAATTTAACAGAATGAAGAGACTATGGGGCCGGCGCTATGGCGCAATAGGTTAATCCTCTGCCTGCGGCACCGGCATCCCATATGGGCACTGGGTTCTAGTCCCGGTTGCTCCTCTTCCAGTCCAGCTCTCTGCTGTGGCCCAGGAGGACAGTGGAGGATGGCCCAAGTTCTGGGCCCCTGCACCCACATGGGAGACCAGGAAGAGGCACCTGGCTTCGGATCGACGCAGTGCCAGCCGTTGCAGCCATTTGGGGGGTGAACCAATGGAAAGA